>NW_016107783.1:551323-622692 GCF_001604975.1 Cebus imitator | reverse complement strand
ATCTCGGCTCACTGCAAACTCTACCTCCCATGTTCAGGCAATTCTCCTGCCTCAGCCTCCTGAGTAGCTGGGATTACAGGTGTGTGCCACCACGCCCAGCTAATTTTTGTATTTTTAGTAGAGACTAGGTTTCACCATGTTGATCAGGCTGGTCTCGAACTCCTGACCTCGTGATCCACCCACCTCAGCCTCCCAAAGTGCTGGGATAACAGACATGAGCCACTGCGCCCGGCCTGTGGAGAACCTTTTCATGTGTGTTTGCCGACTGTATATCTTCTCTGGTGAGGTGTATGTTCAGATCTTTAATCCATTTTTAATCAAATTTTTATAACATTGTTCAATTTTAGGAGTTCTTTATATGTTTTGAATAACAGTTATATGTTAGTCAGCTGCCAAGACAAAAATATCATAGGCTTTATGGCCAAGATCCATGTGCCAGCATTGTCAGATTTTGTTGTGGTCTCTCTTTTTGTCTTGCAGGCAGCTGTGGTCTCACTGCACCATCACATGGCGGAGACATAAGAGAGCAAGCTCTCTAGTGTCTCTTCCTAGAGGCACTAATACCATCACATGGGCCTGTTGTGCTTCCTATTGTTATGGTTCATTTCTAATTTGGTCTTGAGTTTGCTCTCTTGAGAGTGACCATAAGCCAAAATTGTTACACCCCGGGAAACCCTGACTGGACAGGAAAAGTTAGATTCTGATGTGTCCATCAGATAAGGCACAATGAAAAGGTAAAGCCATAATTTATAAAAAAGAAGACATTCATTACTCACAGTTCTAGAGAAGTAAGGGGTGCCAGTGGGGGACGATGAGAAATTCTGAGGTGACAGGGAACTTAACAAGCATGTGGGAAAATAGAGAGAGTGAGAAAAATATATTTATATATATATATATATATATATATATATATGTATATGTATATATGTATATATATGTATGTATGTTTATGTATATGTATATACAGACATGTGGGACTGTGTGTTTATTAAGGTCCATGGACATTATTCCTTAGACTGTTTTGCAGGGGTTCTGGATTTGCTGGTTTAAAGAAAACGCTTGCAAAAGGGGGAGCTTATTCACATCACTCTGGCAGAGACCAGTAGGTTTTATTGTGCTTAGCAGCTATGGATTTTGTTGGGTTTTGGGTCCATGAGCTAAGGAACAAGTGGTCTATATAAAAACACACACACAAACACACACACACACAGAGGTAAATAGTTTTAACAAGATGACAAGGTACAACTGGGTTTCAAACAACTTATATTAGGCCTAAAAAATAGATGCCAAGGCAGCAATTACATTAAACAAATTTGTGATAGGGCCTTACCCTGATGAACTTTTTAAATCTTAATTATTTCCCAAAGGCCCATCTCCAAATGCCATTACGATGGGGAGTCATGATTCAGAATCAGAATTTTGAAAGGGACAAACATTTCTGAAAAGAAATATTTTTTTGAAAAAAAATTTTTTAAAAATATTTTTTTTTCAAATAGTTTCTCCTAGTATGCAGCATGTCTTCTCAGGATAGTGCTTTTGCAGAGTAAAATTTTATCGTATAAATTGTCAAGTTTATAAATTATTTCTTTCATGAGTTGGGGTTGTGCCTGTTTTGTGTCTAAAATGTCATTACCAATTCCAAGGACACTTATATTCTTATCTATATTATCTCCTAGTTTTAGAACTTTGCGTTTTATGTTTAGGTTTATGTTCTTTCTATAATATTTGTGGAAATGTTAAGATCTGTGTATAGATGTATTTTTTTTAGATATGAATGTTCAGTTATTCTATTGCCATTTGTTGGAAATACAGTATTTTCTCAGTTGTATTTTCTTTTATCCTTTGTCAAAAATCAGTTAACTCTGTTAACTTTATTCTTTAATCAAAGTTTTGTTATTTTCATGTAGATCTTGTACACATAGACTTAAATTTACTAAAGTGTGTCTTGGCTCAGAATATGGAATATGGTCTATCTTGGTGAATGTTCCATGCATGCTTGAGAAATAAATATTCTGTTATTGCTGGATGAAGTAGCATTAGATATAAAATGTATCCAGTTAATTGATGATTTTGCTGAGTTGAACTACGTCCTTGCTGATTTTTTTTCTGCTGAATCTGTCCTTTTCTAGTAGCGAAGTGTTGAGGTCTCCAAGTGTAATAGTGATTTATCTGTTTTTCCTTTCAGTCCCACCAGTTTTTGCCTCATGTATTATATTTTGGTGTATGCACATTATGGCTTGTTATACATTCATGGAGAATTGATCTTTTATCATTATGTAATGTCTCTTCTTACACTTAATAACTCTCCTTGCTCCAAAGTATGCTGAGTCTAAAACCAGCATGACTACTTCAGCTTTCTTTTGATAAATATTAGCATGATACTTTTCTCCATTCCTTTACATTTAATCTGTGACTTTATATTTAAAGAGGGTTTTGTGTAGACAACATATAGTTTATTTTGTTATCCACTTAAACAATCTCTGTATTTTAAATGATGTATTTAACCAATTAACATTTACAATGATTATTGACATAGTTGCATTCAAAGCTAGCAAGTGTATTACTGTTTTCCATTTGTTCCTCTTTTTTGTTCTTATTTTTGTGTTCTATTATTTAAGAATTTTGTGGTTTAAATTATACATTTTATATGACTCCACTTTCTCTCCTTTCTTAGCATATTAATTATACTCCCTTTTTTAAAAAATTTAAGTTTGTTTCCCTAGAGTTTGCAACACCATTTATGACTAATTCATGTCCACTTTCTATTAATCCTGTGCGACTTCAATGGCAGTGCAAATGCTGGCAATAGCAATGCATACCTATTTCCTTTTTATAAATTTTTTGTACTTGAACATTAATATTTTCTGTAGATTTTAGAACTTATCTGACATTATCACTTTGAATAAATTTTCTACCCCAATCACTCTCTCTCCACATTAAGGTCAATAACTCTAATATTTTGCCCTTTTGAGGCTATTTTTTTAGATTTTGTAGGAGTGTGTCATTCTTTTTTATTTTATTTTCTGTCATTTGTCTCTTTTGCCAGTGTATTTTCAAATAGTCTTTATTTAAGTACATTAATTCTTTCTTCTGCTTGATCAATTCTGCTAAGAGACTAATTCATTCTTCATATCAATGGCATTTTTTAGCCCCAGAATTTCTGCCTGATTCCTCAGTCCAACCTCCTCCTTGTGGGTTAAAGTGATTCTCCTGCCTCAGCCTCCTAAGTAGCTGGGATTACAGGTGCATGCCCCCACGCCCTGCTAATGTTTGTATTTTTAGTAGAGACAGGGTTTCACCATGTTGGTCATGCTGGTCTTGAACTCCTCACCTCATAATCCTCTTGCGTCAGCCTCCCAAAATGATAGGATTACGGGCGTTAGCCACCCTTCCCAGTCAATTCTTTCTTATGATTTTAATATCTTTGTTAGATTTCTCCTATAGCATTCTAAGTGTCTTTCTTATTATACATTGTACTTTAGGTTCAGGGGCACATGTGCAAATTTGTTACATAGGAAAATTGTGTGTCACAGTGGTTTTGTGTACAGATTATTTCATCACTAAGGCAATAAGCATAGTGCCCAATAGTTATTTTTCTGATCATTTCTCTCTTCCCAATCTCCATCCTCAAGTACTCCCAGCATCATTTGCCCATTTCTTTTTGTCTATGTTTTCTCATTGTTTAGCTCCATTTTTAAGTAAGAACATGGAGTATTTGATTTTCTCTTCCTGTATTAGTTTGCTGCATAAAATAGCCTCCACCTTCATGCATGTTCCTGCAAAAACATAATCTTGTTATTTTTTATGACTGCATAGTATTCCTTGGTGTATATGTACCATATTTTGATTATCCTATTTACTGTTGATGGGCATTTAGGTTGATTCTATATCTTTTAGTGTGAATAGTCCTCCAATGAATACATGCATGCATGTTTCTCAATATGCGTCTGTGGAGTGATTTGTATTCTTTTGGGTGTATAACCAATAATTTGGTTGCTGGATCAAGTGTTAATTCTGTTTTAACTTCTTTGAGGAATTGCCAAACTGATTATTGCAAAAGCTGAACTAATTTACACTTCCATCAGCAGCATGTAAGTGTTTCCTTCCCTTCACTATCTTGCCAGTTAATCTATTATTTTTGACTTTTTAGTAATAGCCATTCTGCCTGGTATGAGATGGTATCTCATTGTAGTTTTCATTTGCCTTTCTCTAATGATTATTGATGCTGAGTATTTTTTCATATGCTTGGTGCCTGCATGTATGTCTTCTTTTGAAGTGTCTGTTCATGTCTTTTGCCCACTTTTAATGAGGTTTGTTTTTTTCATGTAAAGTTGTTTAATTTCCTTATAGATTCTGGATATTAGACATTTGTCAGATGCATAGTTTGTATATTTTTTCCCATTCTGCAGGTTGTCTTTTTACTCTGTTGGTAGTTTCTTTTGCTGTGAAGGAATTCTTTAGATTAGTTAGATCCCATTTGTCAACTTTTGCTATTGTTGCAATTGCTTTTGTCGTCTTTGTCATAAAAGCTTTGCCCATGTCTCTGTCCTAAGTGGTATTCCCTAGGTTGTTTTCTAGGGTTTTTATTGTTTTGGGTTCTACATTTAAGTCTTTAATCTATCTTCAGCTAGTTTATGTATATGGTATAAGGAAGGGGTACAGTTTCAATCTTCTGCATATGACTAACCAGTTACCCCAGCACCATTCATTGAATAGGGACTCCTTTCCCCATTGCTTGTTTTTGTCAACTTTGTGAAAGATCAGATGCTCATAGATGTGTGGCCTTATTTCTAGGCTCTCCATTCTGTTCCTTTGGTCTATGTGACACCTTTTGTACCAGTAATATTCTGTTTTGGTTCCTGGGTTACTGTGGCCTTGTAATATAGTTTGAAATCTGGTAATGTGATGCATCTTGCTTCATTCTTTTTGCTTAGGATTGCCTTGGCTATTCAAGCTCTTTTCTGGTTCCAGAGGAATTTTAAAATATTGTGTGTGTGTGTGTGTGTGTGTGTGTGTGAAGAATATCATTTGTAGTTTGATAAGAATAGCATTGAATCTGTAAATGTTTGTAATATTGATTCCTCCTGTCCTTACCATGGAATCTTTTTGTCATTTGTTTTTGTCATCTCTGATTTCTGTTAGCAGTGTTTTGTAGTTCTCATTAGAGGTATTTTGACTCTCTGATTAACTGTATTTATAACTATTTAATACTTTTTGTGGCTATTGTGAAAGGGATATCATTTCTAATTTTGCTCTCAGCATGGAAGCTGTTGGTGTACAAGAATGCTACTTATATTTGTACATCAAGTTTGCATCCTGAAATAGCTGAAGTTTTTATTTTCAGATCAGGGTGTATTTTGCACACAGACTGTGGAGTTTCCTAGATGTAGAACCATCTACATCTGGATGGCTGATAGTTTGGCTGCTCTGGCCAGGGCTTCCAGTGCTATGTTAAATAGGAGTGGTGAGGCAGGATATCCTTGTCTTGTTTTAATTTTCAAGGGAAATATTCCCAATTTTACCCATTCAGTGTGATGTTTGCTCTGGGCTTGTCATATCTTACTCTTATCATTTTGAAGTATGTTTCTTTAATGTTTAGTTTATTGAGGAATTTTATCAACAGGTGATGTTGAATTTTATAAAAAACCTTTTCTGCATCTATAGAAATAATAATGTTTTCTTTTTCTTTTAAGCTGCTTCCTGGTTTAGTCTTGGGAGGGTGTAGGTGTCCAGGAATTTGTCTATTTCCTCCAGGTTTACTGGTTTATGTGCATAGAGTTGTTTGTAGTAATCTCTGATGGCAGTTTCTATTTCTGTAAAATCAGTGGTGATATCCCCTTTATCATTTTTTATTGCATCTATTTGATTCTTCTCTCTTTTCTTTTTTATTAGTCTGGCTAGTAGTCTATTTTGTTGATCTTTTCAAAAAACCAGCTCATGGAAGTATTCATTTTTTGAAGGGTTTTTTTGTGTCTCTATCTCCTTCAACTCTGCTCTGATCTTAATTATTTCTGGTCTTCTGCTAACTTTTTGAATATTTTTTATCTTGCTCCTGTAGTTCTTTCAATTTTGATGATAGGGTGTAGATTTTAGATCTTTCCTCGCTTATCATGTGGGCATTTATTGCTATAAACTTCCCTGTAGACACTGCTTTAGATGTGTCCCAGATATTCTAGTACATTGTGTCTTCATTCTCATTGATTTCAAAGAACATCTTTATTTCTGCCTTCATTTCACTGTTTATCCAGTTGTCATTCAGGAGCCAGTTCAGTTTCCATGAAGTTGAGCTGTTTGGGGTGAGTTTCTCAATCCTGAGTTCTAATTCGATTGCCCTGTGGTCTGAGAGACTATTTGTTATGATTTCTGTTCTTGTTCATTTGCTGAGGAGTGGTTTACTTCCAATTATGTGGTCAGTTTTACAGTAAGTGCAATGTGTTACTGAGAAGAATGTATATTCTGTGGATTTGGGGTGGAGAGTTCTGTAGATGTGTATTAGGTCCTTTTGGGCCAAAACTGCATTCAAGTCCTAGATATTCTTGTTGATTTTCTGTCTTGTTGATTTGTCTAATATTGATAGTGGAGTGTTAAAGTCTCCTACTATTATTGTGTAGGAGTCTAAGTCTCTTTGTAGGTTGTTAAGAACTTGCTTTATGTATCTAGGTGCTCCTGTATTGGGTGCATATATGTTTAGGATAGTTAGCTCTTCTTGTTGCATTGATCCTTTTACCATTATGCAATGCCCTTCTTTGTCTCTTTTGATCTCTGTTGGTTTAAAGTCCATTTTATCAGAGACTAGGATTGCAACCTCTGTTTTTTTTTGTTTGTTTGTTTGGTTTTTTTTCCTCTCTATTTGCTTGGTAAATATTCTTACATTCCTTTATTTTGAGTCTATGTTTGTCTTTGCACATGAGATGGGTCTCCTGAATACAGCACACTGATGGGTATTGATTTTTTATCCAGTTTACCAGTCTGTATCTTTTGTTTGGAGTATTTAGGCCATTTACATTTAACGTTAATATTGTTATGTTTGAATTTGATCCTGCCGTTTTGTAACTGGCTGGTTGTTTTGCCCATTAGTTGATGTAGTTTCTTCATTATGTCATTGGTCTTTATCATTTGGAACATTTTTGCAGTGGGTGGTACAGATTGTTCCTTTCCATGTTTAGTGTTTCCTTCAGAAGGTCTTGAGGCTGGTCTTGTGGTGACAAAATCTCTCAGCAGTTGCTTATTCATAAATGATTTTATTTCTGCTTTACTTATGAAGCTTAGTTTGGCTGGATATGAAATTCTGGGTTGAAAGTTCTTTTCTTTAAGAATGTTGCAAATTGGCCCCCACTCTCTTCTGGCTTGTAGGGTTTCTGCCGAAATATCTGCTGTGAGTCTGATGGGCTTCCCTTTGTGGGTAACCCAACATTTCTCTCTGGCTGCGCTTAGCATTTTTTCCTTCATTTTGACCCTGGTGAATCTGACAATTATGTGCCTTGGGGTTGCTCTTTTCAACGAATATGTTTGTGGTGTTCTTTGTATTTCCTGGGCTTGAATATTAGCCTGCCTTGCTGTGTTGGGGATGTTCTCCTGGTTAATATCCTGAAGAGTGTTTCCCAGCTTTCCAGTGCTTTCCCCATCACATTCAGGTACACTGATCAAGTGTAGATTTGGTCTTTTCACATAATCCCATATTTCTTGGAGGCTTTACTCATTTCTTTTCACTCTTTTTTCTCGAATCTTGCCTTCTTATTTTATTTAGATGAGCTGATCTATAATCTCTGCTTTCTTCTGCTTGATTAATTTGGCTGTTGAAACTATGTATGCTTCATGAAGTTCTCATGCTGTGGTTTTCAGCTCCATCAAGTCGTTTATGTTCTTCTCTACACTGGCTATTCTAGTTAGCATTTTGTGTAACTTTTTTTCATGGTTTTTAGTTTCCTTGCATTGGGTTAGAACATGTTACTTTAGCTCAGAGAAGTTTGTTATTATCCATCTTCTGAAGCCTGCTTCTTTCAATTTGTCAAACTCATTCTCCATCCTGTTTTGTTCCCTTGCTGGTGAGGAGTTGTGATCCCTTGGGGGAGAAGGGAGGCATTCTAGTCTTTGATGTTTTCGTACTTTTTGAACTGGTGTCTTCCCTTCTTTGTGGATTTATCTACCTTTGATCTTTGAAGTTGGTGATTTCAGATGGGATATCTGAATGGATGTCTTTTCTGTTGATGTTGACACTATTTCCTTTTGTTTTTCAGTTTTCCTTCTAACAGTCAGGTCCCTCTGCTGTAGGACTGCTGGGGGTCCACTCTAGACCTTGCTTGCTGGGAATCACCCTTGGGGATTGCAGATCAGCAAGTATTGCTGCCCGATCTTTCCTCTGTTAGCTTTTTCTCAGAAAGGTGCCTGCCAGGTGACAGCGAGAGCTCTCCTGTATGAGGCATCTTTTTGGTTATACACAGGTCAGGGAGCCACTTGAGGAGGTAGTCTGTCTCTTGTCTTCTTTCAGAGGCACTTCTGGTTTGTCACAGACTCACTCCAGCTGCTGTGTAGCTTCGTATGGCTTTTGTTTACACAGGTAGGTTTAGACCTGCCTCAGTAATGGTGGACGCCCTTCCCCCGACTGACCTCATTCATCCCAGGTCGAGCTCAAACTGGTGTGCTGGCTGCAAAACTCACAAGTGAGAGGGCTTCAGTTTGCTGGTCTTTTGGGGGGGTGGGACCCATCCAGCTGTATCACCTGTCTCACTGCTTTTAGCTTCCCCTCTTTCTGGGGAGCTGGTACCTCCATCTTGCAGGCACTCTCAGTGCTAGTCAAAATGTTCACCCAGATCTGTACCGACAACCCATGGTGTCTGCTGCAGCTGCCACTCAGATCTGTGTTGGTAACTTGCAGCACTTTTCAGCCCAGTGGGGATTTCCTGGTCTGTGGGTTGCAGAGGGCATGGGAGAAGCACAGTATCTGAAGTAGAGTGCCAGGGGCAGGGAAGTCCCCAATACTCCAGTCAGTTGCACTTCCTGCCCAGGCAGCTCTTTGCCCTGCATTATTTGCCCTACTTGGGCTATCCCTACTGTCCAACCAGTCCCATTGAAATGAACCTGATACCTCGTTTGGAAATATAAAGATCACTCACTTTCTGTGTCTCTCTCACTGGGACCTGTGCTCTAGAGCTGCTCCTATTCAGCCATCTGGCAGAATCTGGAATTGATCTTTTTTATTGCACTGTGTTCCAATAGCGTGCTTGTTATAATTTTGTGTGTTTTTTTGTTTTGAATTTGCTGAGGATTGTTTTACACCTGATTGTGTGATTGATTTTAGAGTATGTTCCATGTGGGAATGAGAGTATGTATACTCTGTTGTTTTTGGGTGGAGAGTTCTTTAGATGTCTATTAGTTCCATCTGGTCAAGTGTTAAATTCAGGTCTTGATTATTTTTGTTAATGTTCTGTCTTGATGATCCTGTCACTGGGATATTGAAGTCACCCACTATATTGTGCAGGAATCTAAGTCTCTTTGTTGGTCTCTAAGATCTTGGATTTTGAATCTGGGTGCTCATGTGTTAGGTGTCCATATATTTAGAATGGTCAAATATTTTATTAAATTGAACTCTTTACCGTTATGTAATGTATTTTGTCTTTTTTTATCTTTGTTGGTTTGAAGTCCATACGGTCTGAATTTTGATAGCAACTCCTGCATTTTTTGTTTTCCATTTGCTTGGTAGATTTTTCTGTATCCCTTTATTTTGAGTCTATGAGTGTTACTGCATGATTAGCATCTTGAACACAGAAAACCATTGTGCCTCTGACCCACAAAATTTACCTGCAAATATATAGTCTAGGAAGGACTTACCATATTCAAAGATGAATAATAATAAAAAGTGAAACAACACAGGGCCTATTAAAATATATTATCTTGAAAAGGAGAGGAAAGGAGCAGAAAAAATTAGTGGCAAGTAAATATTTACCACCAAAAAATGCCTTAATGGAGCAAACGGAAATAATTTTAAAAATTATTATTTCTTAAAAAATATAGTAAAACAATTGCCTAACTCAGAGTTTTGAGAGCATAGAAAATTGACATTTTGATACCAACAGGACATGAATGTATACTAAAATGATAATTATATTAAATATATCTATTGTGTTAGAGAGAAAATGATAGTGTGACACCAGCAACAGAAAATACAACATATGTATTTTTTAATTCCCCAAATGCAGAAAATCAAAATAATAGAACAAACAATAATTAGAAGATAACACTTAATTTAAAAATACAGAAATAAGAAGACAGAATCTAAAAATCTATGTGACAGAAAAAAGTCAGAACAATCAGCCTGAAAAAATAGTCAATATAATTATCTCTATTTTCAATATAAAGGAATTAAATTTCCAAGGTTACTTACATAGTAAATAGAATAACTTGGATTGAAGCAGATCACATATTTTATTTCATAGACCAGCCTCTCATAGAAACAACTTCTTCAGCCTTTTAAACCCACAGGATTGGCTCTG
Source organism: Cebus imitator (assembly GCF_001604975.1). Taxonomy (NCBI): domain Eukaryota; kingdom Metazoa; phylum Chordata; class Mammalia; order Primates; family Cebidae; genus Cebus; species Cebus imitator. The sequence continues at coordinate 612,202 of NW_016107783.1, read as the reverse complement.
GGGCTCTGCTGAGTAGCAATTTTACTCTAAGCAGAAATTGAGACATGACCCTGATCAGACAAAAAATGTATCTGGTGTATGTCAAATAACTATAACTTCCATACATGCACTGGTTGCTTCATAAATACAAAATGGTTAAATTAACAGTGCAAAGAGTTTTAAAAGTGAACGGATAAGCTCTTTGAAGGTTTTGGAATAAATTCATGAGAATTGTGAGGATACTAAAGTAAAATATTCTGGAAAGAAATAACAATTTTTGATACTTTTCTTTTTTAAAAGTCCTATCGCATATGCTATAGTAACTATGAAAATGTAACTTTGATATATTATAAGCATGCATTTTAAGCAGATACTAGATCACTTCAACCATTTCATTGTGAAAAAACAATTCCCTCAAAATTAAAAAGAAAGTTTTATTCATTATCTCACCACCATCTTTAATTACAATGCTTAGTTTTAGACCAAGAAGACCTGAAGGATCACTCCAAGAAAGAAAAAAAGGAAGTCACTTGGACAAAAGATAGATTGATAACAAAGTAATTTCTGTGATCATTAATGAATACTAGGAATATTAGGCTGTAATTTCTCTTTACAAAATTCTTTAAGGCTGAATCTATTAGCTTCAATCCTGTGGTAATTGATTATTTTTGGTTAGCATAGGTGCATTACCTGACTTTTAGTAATCCACTTTATCATTGCATCTAAAGAGCTGCATATATCATGCCAGGAATACATTAAAGATAAATGGGAGAAGCACAGGCGGATATGGATGACTAACTTCTGGACAGTGCCATAGAAATATTTACAAAGAAGTGTTCCTTTATGTTTAATTTGCCCCTAATAAATGATCTAGCTTGCTAATTGAAAATAATTAAGTGCAAATGCATTTTCCCTTTAGCAGTTGCTATTATTATTAACATTCTAGGAAAAATATGTACCTCTGACCCTGAAACTCACTTTGGCTCTTTTGTAAACCTAATAATGCATTCTCAAATTAATACACTAAATTAGTTTTCCAGAATTTTTTATAGTAAATATAATCTTTGAATAGAGTAAGCAGAGCACAGTTCAGTAAATACTGTTATTTAGCACACTATGATAGTTAATTTTACATGTCAACTTGATTGGGCAACAAGGTGCCAAGATATTTGCTCAAACATTATTCTGGGTATATCTGTGAAGGTGTTTCTGAATGAGATTAGCATTTGAATTGGTAGTCTAAGTAAACCTAAAAATTGGTAGTATAGGTAGACCTCCCTAATGTAGGTGGGCCTCTTCCAAACAGTTGAAGGCCTGAATAGAACATAAAGGCTGAGTAAAGGAAAACTCCTCCTGCCTGACTGCCTTTAAGCTGGAACTTTTTTTTTTTTTTAATGCCTTTGGATACAAATGGAAACACTGGCTCTTCCTGGATCTTGAGCTTGCCAGGCTTCCTGTTAAAATTATATCACTGGCTCTCTGGAGTCTACAGTCTGCCAACTGCAGTACAGATCTTGGGATGTGACAGTCCCCAGAATCATGTAAGCCAAATTTTTGTAATAAATATTACTCTCTCTTCTGTCTTCTCTCTCTCTCCCTGTCTCACACACACACAAACACACACACACACATACACACACACCCCACAAACACACACTCTCGTTCTGTTTCTCTCCCTCCACTTTCTTGCTCTATCAGTTATCCTATGGCTTCTGTTTCTCCAGAAAACCCTAATACACACATTGTAAAGCCCACATAATAGAATAAGCAGATTGTATATCATATGTGAATATTAAAACTCTGTGCTAAATCTGGAATTCCTAAGAGCAAGAAGGAAGGAAAATTAAATGTTTATTTTGAAACAAAAAAACTTTAAATAATGGTAATATCACTGGTAATTAAAATAAATATTTGCTTATACATTTCGGAACAACTTTAAGCCTATCAGAGACAGAAACATCTGCAAAATTCTACTGTGTTTTTTACAAAGAGAAATTTGATCATAGATGCATCTGATCCAGGCAAAACATTTCAAATATCAAACAAATATCTTGTGATCTTAATACTTACTCCAAAAAAGTTCATCACATAATTAAAATGTTGCTAAAAACTAATACTCATGTTTTAATTTTAATGCACCATATGGCTGGTGCAATATGTTAATTTATAACATATTAAAATGTCTAATTTTGAAGTTCTTTTCAGCCTATAGGACTGCTGTATGCAGTAGGTGAAATACTTCATAATGAGGCCCTAGGGATTTTTTTTATAACAACACCCAAGAAGATACTGCAGAGAGATATTTCATAATAAAGTCTGCAGAGAAATCGAAGAATACTTAGCTAATTCACTGCCTCTGCAATGTATTTGTGCTTATTTAAAAAATTATTTGGAGTGACTTCAAGACGGCTGACTAGAGGCATCTGATATTCACAGCACCTCTACAAAAATGAACCAAAATAGGAGTTTGATAATCACACTACAAATAGACCATCTAAAAGAGAAAACTGGAATTCAACATAGAAGTGACAAAAAAAAACAAAAAAAAAAACCACTTAAGGCAAGAAAGAAAATGAAAATGAGGCAGCCTGCTTGGCCAGGATTATATGAGATCCCAGAGAAGCTCCCCAATTCAGGGAAAGGGTAAGTGATTGACCCTTAGTGGTCCACATTCTCAACACAAACTACAGCAATTCTAACCATGAGACAGCCCCTCAACTGTCACAGACCCTGAGACTAACATTGGGAGTGGGCTGGACACTGGTTGATGGCATTACTCTAGAGAGTGGCTCACAGGGTCCCATATACCCCAGAGCCTAAGCAGCTACTACAAAGCCACGCAGAATTTTATCCTTCCTTGGTGCACAACAGTCTTTCAATCTCCACATTCCTGCAGCCCCATTGATATCCTCGACCTGCAGCCACCACTGCTACTGGATGCTACCACCAGAGCCAAAGTGCAAGCATTGGCAGTGACCTGAATGTCCCCAGCAGCAGGGCCACCATGCATTTATAAGTACCATGTAGACAGACAACCCTACCTGCAACAACCACCTGCAGCTAAAGTGGTGTGCTTCCCAGCGATCTGTCTATGGCAGGTGCAAGTAAATGCAGCCCTACCCTCCTCAGCATCTGGGCCACAGCACTGGCACTGTCATTCCCCCAAGATCATTCCATCATGGATGTAGGAATAACCCCACTCCTGCCTGCTAGAGACAGCACCTCCATGTACAACTGGAGGACCTGCAAATGGACTCTCCCAGTGCAGCATTACCTAATCCATTGACCAAGGCCTGGGAATTGCTCTGACTTATATTCCACCACTGACACCTACACTCCTACCTGGGGCCTGAAGATGGGCATCCCTAGCTACACTACCACAACAGCTGCCACCAACTCACATGTGCCACCTGCAATAGTGGGAGCTGGAGTGCCCAGCCAATTGCAGTTACTGCCAACATCTGCATGGACCACTTGGGATCCAGAGGGTTGTCCCACCACTGCTACTGTCATTGTTTACATCATTCCTGTTGTCCATGGGCCTGAAGAGTCACCCGTTGGCCTGGGTCACTTTTGCCACTGCCAGAATCTGAAAAACTCAACTGGAAATCTAAGAGTCAGCCTTTGTGAACCTGCTAACAGCAGTGAAAGAGTATAATACCCTGTAACCCAAAGACAGGTAGGCTTGACCTGATGTTGCCACTGCTAAGTCCCAAAGACTGGCCATGTGGCATTGTCATTCCCAGAAAAAAAAAATTATTATAACCTCCAATAACAACTGCACCCTAAACCACTGAGAAAAATCACAGACACCAATAATGCTGATTACCACCAAATTAATATAGCAACTACATTACTGCACACACCTAGAATCAAAGCCAAAGTGCCTTACCCAAACAACACTAGAGATCCATCTTCAAAATAAAGTCCTCTTCTATGAAAACAAATTCAAAAAATTGGAAACAGCAGTGACTACAAGAGATGTGCAAATATCAATGTAAAATAACAGGAAACACAACAAAGCAAGGAAATATGATACTACCAAAATAGCACAACAATTTTCCAGCAACAGATTACAAGGAAAATTATGAAATCTGAGAAAAATAATTTAAAATAATAATAGCAAACAGGCTGAGTGACTTAGAAAAGGATATAGAAAATCAATACAAATAAATCAGAAAAAGATCAAGATATGAGTAAGAAATTTACCAAAGTTATAGAGGTAATAAAAAGAACCAAATAGAAATCCTGGAACTTAAGAATACATTTAATGAACTAAAACAATTCACTTGAAAGCTTAAACAATATGCTAGTTCAAGTCTAATAAAGAATTTCAAAAAAAAAAAAAAAGCATGATTTTTTTAAAAAAAAAAAAAAAAAAAAAAAAAAAAAAAAAAGAAAGAATATAAAATAATGAAGAAAGCCTTTGTGACATATGGGGCATTATAAGGTGACCAAATAGTCAAAGTTGTAATAACCCAAAAGGCAAAGAGAAAACCAAAGATATATCAAACATATTCAACAAACTAATAGCTGAAAACTTTCCAAGCCCAGCATGAGATTGAGCTTTCCAAATATTCCCAAACTGGTACAATGCAAAGGGTCTTCTCCATGGCACATTATATGCAAACTATCCAGTGTCAAAGCCAAGGAGATAATTCTAAAAATAGTAAGAGAAAATCACCTAGTCATTTATGAGAGAAACACCATCAGATTAACAGTGGATTTCTCAGCAGAAACATCACAGACCAGAAACAAATGAGATAATATATTCAAAGTGCTATAAAAAAATCTGCCAGCCAAGGATATTATACCCAGCAAAGTTTTCCTTCATAAATGTAGAAGAAAAAATATTTCACAGACAAGCAAAATCTGAGAGAAATTCTCACCACTATACCGTCCCAATAAGAAATACTTAAGGGAGTCCTAAAACTGGAAATGAAAAGTTATCTATCATCATAGAAATACTTGAAAATATGAAACCAACTGATAGACCAAACACACAATAAGGAGAAGAAAGTAACAAATATAATTAAAACAGAAAACAACAAAACCACAATGATAATAAATGAGAGGGAGAGAACAAACAAGGGATACAAAAAACAACCATAAATCAGTTAAGAGAAATAAGCCATAACATATTGTTAGTTAGTAGTTAGATAGGCATTAGCAGCTTGGAGGTGATGAAAGAGGAAAGCAGATAGACTGTCACTAACACCACCCCTGACCCACCTAAGTTCAGCCCCAGAATTGCCCTAACTCCACCCTAATCGATGGAGTTTGCAGTAAAGTCTGTGCTAGTACATCTTGTAGAAGGAGAAACTAGAGTACAGGGGGAAATCCTCTAATGTGGTGCATGCCAAAAAAAATAAAATCATGCCCTTGAGGTCATCCCTAGCTCATTATACAATAATTATAATAAAATTTACATGTGGTTTTGTCCCACCTTAACTCGGGTGGGCTTTTCTGTATTAATTTTGGTTAAGAACATGTGCAGTCTAGTTTTAGTTATATAATCATAAACTGGCAATCAAATAACATAATTCTGCCACTCAGACATAAGCCAGACTTCAACTATTCCACACAAACCCCATAAAAGCACCTTGAATTTTGTAGACAAGTGCTGATTTCACTTTGCAGAAGTCAGTCCATCGTCTTTTGAGGGTGTATTACTACGCTTCAATAAACTTTGCTTCGAGCTTGCATTGTGGTGTTTGCAATTCTTTGCTAACATTACAAGAGCCAAGATTGCTGGTCCAAAGCTCCGGCTCTGTTGATCTACTTGGTTTAAAAATTCATGTCAATGCAGAATTCCCAGCAACAATATCTATAATAACCTCAAATATAAATAGACTAAATTTTCCATTAAAAATTAGACTTACTGAATTTGAAAAAAAAAAGAAAAAGAAAAAATCATGGCCAAATTATATGCATCACAAAACCACAATGAGATACCATCTGATGCCAGTTAGAATGGAGGTCATCAAAAAAAATCAGGAAACAACAGATGCTGAAGAGGATGTGAAGAAATAGGAATGCTTTTACACTGTTGGTGGGAGTGTAAATTTGTTCAACCATTGTGGAAGACAGTGTGGTGATTCCTCAAAGATCTAGAACCAGAAATACCATCTGACCCAGCAATTCCATTACTGGCTATGTACACAAAGGATTATAAATCATGCTAATATAAAGACACATGTACACATATGTTTATTGCAGCAATATTCACAACAGCAAAGACTTGGAACCAACCCGAATGCCCATCAATGATAGACTGGATAAAGAAAATGTGGCACATACACACCATACAATACTATGCTGACATAAAAAAGGATGAGTTCATGTCCTTTGCAGAAACATGGATGAAGATGGAAACCATCATTCTCAGCAAATTAACACAAGGACAGAAAACCAATCACCTCATGTTTTCACTCATAAGTGGGAGTTGAACAATGAGACCACATGGGCACAGGGAGGGAACATCACACACTGGGGCTTACTGGGGGGTGAGGGACTAGGGAAAGGATAGCATTAGGAGAAATACCTAATGTAGATGACAGGTTGATGGGTGCAGTAAAGCACCATGGCACTTGTATACCTATGTAGCAAAGCTCTATATGTTCTGCACATGTACCCCAGAACTTAAAGAATTTTTAAAAAGATACAAAGAAGGTCATTATATAACAGCAAACAAACAAAGAAAAATCATCAAGAAGAGTTAACAATTATAAATATGTATGTAAACAACACCAGAGCACCCAGATATATTAAGTAAATATTACGACATCTAAAGGGAGAGCTGAAGTCCAATACAGCAACACTTGGTGACTTCAAGATCTCACTCCCCAAATAGACAGATCATCCAGACAAAAAAATGAAGAAAAAAGATATTGAATTGAAATTGAACTTTAGATCAAGTGCACCTAACAGCTATTTACAGAACATTTCCTCCAGCATCTACAGAATACACATTCTTGTCAGCATATAAGTAATTATCTAGAATACAGCATATATTATAACACAAAGTTTCAATTAAAGAAAATGAAAATTATATTGTTTCTTCTCAGAACATAATCGACTAAAACTAGAAATCAATAACAGGAATAATTTTAAAAACTGTAAAAATATATTAAAAGTAAACAGTATGCTCCCATATGACCATTAACTCAAAGAGGGAATTAAGAAGAAAATAAAAACTTTTATTAAAACAAACAAAAATCAAATCACAATGTAACAAAACCCATAAGATACAGCAAAACCAGTTATAAGAGGCAAGTATATAGCCACAAACACCTACATCAAAAAATAAATGATTTCAAAATAAAAATATGAAAATACATCTCAAGAAACTCAAAAAACAACAAACCAAACCTAAAATTGGTAGAAGAAAAGAAATAATATCAGAAAAAATTACACAAAATAGAGATTCAAAAAATACAAGGGATCAACAATGTGAAATACTATTGTTTTGCTGAAAAAATAAAATTGACAAACTGCTAGCTAGACTATGAAAAATAGAAAGAAGGTCCAAATAAATGAAATCAAATAAAAAGAGACATTACAATGAATAGTAGAAAAATAGATCATCAGACACTATTATGAACAACTGTATACTAACAAACTAGAAAGCTCAGAGGAAATAAACACCTAGAAACATAAAAGCTATTGATACTGAAGCAGGAAGAAATAGAAAACCTGAAAAACCAATAATGAGTTATGAGATCAAATCAGTAATAAAAATCTCCCAAGAAAGTTTAGGAACGATTGTCTTCACTGCCAAATTCTACCAAACTTACAAAAGAACTGACACTGTTTTGCATAATGACTTCTTTTCCTCTGGGTAGATTCTCAGTAGTGGGATTACTGGATCAAATGGTAGTTTTACTTTCAGTTCTTAAAGGAATTTCCACACTGTTTTCCATAGTGCTTTTGTTAGTTTGCATTCCAACTAGCAGTGTAGAAGTGTTCCCTTTTCAATGAATCCACACAGACACCTATTACTTGTTTATTTATTTTAATGGCCATTCTTGCCAGAGTAAGGTGATATCACACTGTGGTTTTGATTTGCATTTCCCTGATCATTAGTGATGTTGAGCATTGTTTCATGATTGTTGGCCATTAGCATATCTTCTTTTGAGAATTGTTCTTAGCCCACTTTTTTAATGAGATTTTTTTTCTTGCTGATTTGAGTTTGTTGTAGATTCTGAAAATTAATCCTTTGTCAGATGTATAGATTATGAAGATTTTATGTTTATAGCATTACAATCTGCAATTGCAAAAATGTGGAACCCACCCAAATGCCCATAAATCAATGAGTGGATAAAGAAACTTGTCCACATGCACACACACACACACACACACACATGATGGAATATTACTCAGCCAAAAAAAGAAAAAAAATCATGACATTTGCAGCAGCCTGAATAGAACTGGAGACTATTATTATAAGTAACCCAGGAATTGAAAACCAAACATCATAGGTTGTCACTTATAAGTGGGAGCTAAGCTATGAGAATGAAAGGCATAAGAATGACAGATTGGACTTCAGGGATTCAGGGGAGAAGGGTAGGAAGGGGGTTAGGGATGAAAACCCACAAATTTGTTTCAGCATATACTGCTCAGGAGATAGGTGCAACAAAATATATCAAATCACTACTAAATAACTTACTCATGTAAACAAATACCACTTGTTCCCCATAAACCTGTGGAAATAATAAATAAATAAACTAACACTAATTATTCTCAAACTATTTCAAAAGTTTGAATAGGAGGGAATTCTCAGGTAATGTCAGCATTACCCTGATACTAAAATCAGACAAGGAGGTAACAAAATAAAATTAACTACAGGAAAATATCTCTGATAAACATAGTTGCAAAAATTATTCACAAACACTACCAAACTGAGTCAAACAGCACATGAAAATTGTAATACAACATGATTAAGTGGAATTTATCTCAGGGATTTCAGTATGGTTCAGCATATGCAACTCGATGAATGTCATACTTCATATCAACAGAATGAAGGACAAAAACCATATGATCATGTCATAGATGCAAAAAAAGCATTTGATACAATTCAATATTTCTTCTTTAGAAAAGCTGTCAAAAAATTAGGCATACAAGAAATATATCTGAATATCATAAGGATCGTATATGACAAATTCACAGCTAACATTAACCTGAATGGGAAAAAGCTGAAAGCCCTTCCTCTAACAACCGGAAAAAGGAAAAAATGCCCACTTTTACCACTCATATTCAACATAGTATTGGAAGTCTTATCTAGAGACACAGGAAAGAGAAAGAAATAAAAGGTATCAAAATTGAAAAAGAGGAAGTCAACTTGTCCCTTTTTGCAGATGACACAATCTTCTATTTAGAAAACACTAAAGCCTCCAATAAAAAAAAACTCTCACAAATAAATTTAGTAAGTGTCATAAATAAATACAGTAAATTTGCAGAAAAAACAATTAACATACAAAAATCCATAGTGTTTTCATATGCAAATAGTAAACTAGCTAAAAAAAAATTAAGAAGACAACCTCATTTACAATTACTATAATAATAAAATAACCAGAAATAAGCTTAACCAAGCAGATGACAGTCCTCTACAAGGAAATCTACAAAGTACTAATGAAAATATTGAAAAGGAAGCAAATAGAAATAAATTCTAAACTCAAGAATTAGAAGAATTTATATTGTTGAAATGGATCTACTACTCAAGGCAGTCTACAGATTCAATGCATTCTGTATCAAAATACCAACATCATTTTTCACAGTAATAGAACAAAATCCTAAAATTTATATCTTACCAAAAAAGAGCTCAAATAGCTAAAACAATTCTAGGCAAAAAGAACAAAGCTGGAAGCATCAGACTACCTGACATCAAAGTATATTACAAGGCTATAGTAAACAAAAAATTATGTTATGGGCAGAAAGCAGACACATAGGTAACGAAACAAAAGAAAGAACTCAGAAATAAATCAACATATTTATAGCTAACTGATTTTTTACAAAAGCACTAAGAGCATACCTGGAAAAAGGACACCTCGTCAATAAGTCATGCTAGAAAAATTAAGTATCCATATGCAAAAGAATAAAATTAGACCCCTATCGCTCACTATATATATTAAAAAGTCAACTCAACGTGAATGAAAGACTTAAGTGTAAGACCAAAAATTTTTAAACTAATAAAGAAAAACTTAGGGTAAAGACTTTAGGACATTGATCTAGGCAAAGATTTTATGACTAAGATATCAAAAGTAGAGGCAATAGAAACAAGATAAATAAAAATATATTAAACAAAAATTTCTGCAGAGTTGAAGAAAAAACAAAGTGAATAGATAACCTGTTGAATGGGAGAGTATACTTGCAAACTATTCAACAACTAACTGATATCCGTAATATACAAGAAAATCAAACACATCAACAGAAAAGAGCAAATAATCTCATTTAAATGTGGGCAAAATACCTGAATAGATATTTTTCCAAAGAAGACATACAAATGGCCAACAGACATATGATAAAAGCTCAACATCACTAAGTATTAGAAAAATGCAAATCAAAATGATAATGAGTTATCTTACCCAGAATGGCTATCATTAAAAAGATTACAAATAATAGATGCTAGTAAGGATGTAGTAAGGATGCACTCAAGCCTGGGCAACTAGAGCAAAAACTCCACCTCAAAAAAAAAAAATTGATGGATACCCAAATGCCCTAACTTTATAATTACACAATTTATGCATGTAACAAAATGCCACATATACCCCATAAAAGTGTACAAGTATTATGTGGCAAAAATAAATAATAGACATAACTTATGTACATATTTTTTTTAAATTTAGATAACTGGACTCTGATAATACTGAATGTAAGTTATTATATTTCAAACTTGAAATGACCTATTTTAACAGTATTAATTTTAAAATATAGGAAATGAGTAGAACTATGTTTTAAAAAGGTATAATCCCCTTAATTACATTTGGAAGCTGGAGGTTTCTTTTAGTCTCAGTTCCAAATATTTATAAAATTTGGTGCAAAATATTTTGGAAAAGTTATCCATTGAGCAAGAGGCATTTTCTGAGCACATTTTTCCTGCTTCTAATTTTCCGTACTTATTATAATGAGATGAAAGGATCACAGTAGCCTAGAGGAGTAAAATAAAATAAAATTAAATATTCATACCAACCAGTTTAGCATGAGACTCATTCATTATATTTTTACAGGTTTTTAAGACTGCGTACATAATAACAGAGTGCCCTGTACACATTGACTAGATAAAGCACATGATAAAGTGAAAGTATAATCATTTTTATTTTAATAATATTTAATATTAAAAACTAACTTTTCAAAAATTGAACATGTTTTATTTTGTCACTTATTTTGAACCATGCTTTATAGTATGATTGCTACATTACCTCATTATTTTATACTATTTATGTCCTTTTTAGAGTTTAGCCTGATTCATCAATTTGTGAGACTGATCAGGATTCTGCAGACAGACCCTAGAAGTGAACAGTTTTAAATATTACTTGAAGTTTTCTCTAAAGCATTTGAATATTTAAGAAAGAATTCTGGATTTCAGATTCATATAGCAAGAGATTAGATGTCAAAAATATTGACAAAACCATTGCCAAACTAAAAAAATAAAGACGATCCAAATAAATAATATCAGAGATGAGAATGAAGATATTACAACTGATATTGGAGAAATTTATAGGACCACCGGTGGCTACTATGAGCGAATAATTACACCAATAAATTGGAAAATCTAATAGAAATGATGTATTTCTAGACTTAACCTACAAAGTTTGAACCATGAAGAAATCCAAAATCAGAAGAGAAAAATAACAAGTGACAAGATAGCAACCATAATAAAGAGTCCCCAAACAAACAGAGAAAAAACTGGAGCAAAATGAATTCATTACTGAATTCTATAATACCAAACACTTAAAGGACTGACAGCAATCCTACTCAAACTATTCCTTTATAAAATAGAGGAGGAAGGAATACTTCAAAACACGTTCTACAAGGCCAGTACTAGCCTGATACCAAAACCAGACAAAGTCACAAAAAAAACCCCAAAAAACAAAAAACACTACAGGCCAATATTACTGAGGAACATTCTTGCAATTATCCTCAACCAAATAAGAGCTAACAAAATTTATCCATATGTTTAAAATAATTATTCATCATGAGCAAGTGGGATTTATCCCTGGGATGCAACATACAGAAATCAATCAATGTAATACATATCAATGGAATGAAGGACAGAAGCCATATGACAATTTCAATTGATGCTGAAGAATATTGATAAAATTAAATATTTCTTCATGACAAAAGTCCTAAAAGAAACTGGGGCTAAATCAACATGATAAATGTCATATATGACAGATACACAACTAATATCATACTGAAAGTAGAAAATGGAAGGTCTTTCCTCTAAGATCTGAAACACAATAAGGATGCCCACTTTGACCACTATTATTTAACAAAATACTGGAAGTCCTACCTTTGTTAATAAGAAAAGAAAAAGAATTGAAAGGCATCTGAATTAGTCTGTTCTCATGCTGCTAATAAAGACATACCCAAGACAGAAATTTATAAGGAAAAAGGTTTAATGGACTCACAGTTTCACATGGCTCTGGAAACCTCACGATCATTGTAGAAAACAAAGGCGAGGAAAGGCACGTCTTACATGGTGGCAGGCAGAAGGGCTTGTGCAGGGAAACTCCCATTTACAAAACCATCAGATCTCCTGAGATTCATTCACTACCACAAGAACAGTATGGGGGGAAAATGCCCCCATGATTCAATTATGTCCATCTGGCCCCACCCTTGACATGTGGGGATTATTACATTCAAGATGAGATTTGGGTGGGGACACAGACAAAGCATATCATTCCACCCCTTGTCCCTCCCAAATCTCATGTCTTCACATTTCAAAGCAATCATGCCTTCCCAACAGTCCCCTGAAGTCTTAACTCATTTCATCATTAACTCAAAAGTCCACAGTACAAAGTCCCATCTAAGAAAAGGCAAGTTCCTTCTACCTATGAGTCTGTAAAATCAAAAGCAGGTTAGCTGCTTCCTAGGTACACTGAAGGTACATGCATTGGGTAAATACACCTATTTCAAATGGGAGAAATTGGTCAAAACAAAGGGGATACATGCTCCCTGCAAGTCCGAAATCTAATAGGGCAGTTATTAAACATAAAATTTCCAAAATGATCTCCTTTTACTCCATGTCTCACATCCAGGGCATGCTGATGCAAGAGATGGGTTCCCATGGTCTTGGGCAGCTCCACCTCTGTGGCACTGAAGATACAGCTCCCCTCCTGGCTGCTTTCACAGGCTGGCATTGAGTGTCTGTGCCTTCTCCAGGCACACAGTGTAAGCTGTTGATGTATCTACCATTCTGGGATCTGGAGGTCAGTGGCCCTCTCCTCACAGCTCCACTAGACAGTGCCCCAATCATTGATTTCTGTGCCCCCACAAGCCCAACACCACATTTAAGCTGCCAAGGTTTGGAGCTTGCACTCTCTGAAGCAATGACCTGAGCTGTACCTTGGTGCATTTTAGCCACAGCTAAAGCTAAAGCAGCTGGGATGCAGTGCACAATGTCCTGAGGCTGCACAGAGCAGAGTTGGGTGGAGCCTAGGCCCTTTCTACAAACCCATTTTTCTACCCTGGGCTTCAGGCCTGTGATGGAAGGGACCGCCCTGGAGGTCTCTGACATGCCCTGCATGTGTTTTCCCCATTGTCTTGGTGACTAACATTCAGCTCCTCATTACTTATGCCAATTTTTGCAGCAGGCTTAAATTCTTCCCCAGAAAGTGAATTTTTTCTTTTCTACTGCATTGTGAGGCTGAAGATTTTCCAAACTTTCATGCTCTGCTTCCTCTTGAACCTTTATCTGCTTAGAAATTTCTTCTACCAGATACCCTAAATTATTTCTCTCAAAGTCAAGTTTCACAGATCTCTAGCCCAAGGATGAAATGTTGGCATCTGTTTGTTAGAACATAGCAAGAGTGACCTTTACTCAAGTTTGTAACAAGTTCCTCACCTCCATGTGAGACCACCTCAGCCTGGACTTCATTGTTGACATCATTATCAACATTTTGGTCAGTCATTCAACAAGTCTCTAAGAAGTTCCAAAGTTTCCCATATCTTTCTGTCTTCTTCTGAGCCCTCCAAACTGGTCCAACCTTTGCCTCTTACCCAGTTCCAAAGGCACTTCCACATTTTCAGGTATCCTTATAGTAGTACCCTACTCCTAGTACAAATGTAGTGTATTAATTTATTCTCATAGTACTGTGAAGAAATATCTGAGACTGGGTAATCTATAAAGAAAAGGATTTAATTGACTCACAGTTCTGAATGGCTGGGGAGGCCTCAGGAAAGTTTCAAGCATGGTGGAAAAAACCTCTTCACAGGCTGGCAGAAGAGAGAATGAGTGTCAGCAGGGGAAATGCCAGACTCTTATAAAACCATCAGATCTCATGGGAACTTACTATTGTGAGAAAAGCATTGGTGAAACTGCCCCTATTATTCAATTATTTCTTGTCCCACCCTTGGGACATGGGGAATATTACAATTTAAGGTGAGATTTGGCTGGAGACACAGAACCAAGCCATATCACCAACATTGTATAACCTTTTGTTTTCAAACTTCTAAACCTAGAGAAACATGAGTTTAGAAAACTCTGCTTCTTGCTGTGTAAGTAAGAAGTTAAAATCAGACTATCCACTTACTTTCCAAGGGATAGTGATTTAGGATATTCCTGGAAATTTTGAGTTTTTATTTGAACAAACATTTAGTATATAACTTAAGGAATGCCTATAATTAAATTTCCAGCCAACATACTTTGTTTTCTCATGCAGTTGCAATATATTGAAATAAGTAGTAACAGAAAAGGGAAAAGCAACTTGAAAAAAAAAAAAAAAACTCTACTTACCACTCTCTGCCACATAGGATAATAAATTCTTTTATTTTATAACCTCCTTGTGAAGTTAACTTTATTAACTTAACATGCATTTCTCTAGAGTCCTGTTGCTCACAATATGTCACTATATTTTCTTTTTACAAGTAAATTGTAGTAAAATAGATGGACATGTTAAGATAACATATGGCATTAGTGATGATTATTGTAGGAGGAAAAAAGAGCAATTGACTACTCTCTTCTTTGTAGACTGAAGCATGCAAACTAATTTCAATATCTAAATTGCCGTGCCTGCTGTGTGCTCTTGTATCAAATTTATTCTTCCTCACTCTTTATTCCTACTTCTCAAAAATACATCATCCACTGATTTAGGCAGCTCATTAAAATTATAGTTCCAGTTTCTGTGCATGCTTCTTTCAGTCCTATATAAAGAAATTTCTTATTAAAATGTGCAGAACTTTTGCCAACATGTCTGCAGCTAACATATACATCAGTGGCTTTGACAAGTTCCAAAGTTTCATAATGCCATGGAACAAAATGAAAATTTGTTTCAAACTTAAAACACCTTTTGTCACATTCTGAACAGTTTCTAAAATTTCATCTAAAACTCTAAAGCCATTTTCATGAAGAATCCAAACCTCAGTACCTAATACTGTCAGCTATGTAATATCTGAGCTAAAGCTGAGCCATCTGTCATGTGCCAAGTGAGAAAAGTTTACCTATGGCTTAGAAGTGGATTAATTACAAAAAGAACCATCATTCACTAAAGCATGGTTTACCATGCCAAACTGATACGGTTTGGCTATGTGCCAACCCAAATCTCATCTTCAATTGTAGCTCCCATAATTCCTATGTGTTACAGGAGGGACCCAGTGGGAGATAATCAAATCATGGGGGTGCGTCTTTCCCATGCTATTCTCATGATAGTGAATAAGTCTCATAAGATTTGATGGTTTTAAAAAGTAGAGTTTTCTTGCACAAGTTCTCTTGTCTGCCACAATGTGAGTTGTTACTTTCACCTTCTGCCATGCTTGTGAGGCCTTTCCAGCCACTTGGAACTATAAGTTTATTAAGCCTCTTTCTTTGTGAATTGCCCAGTCTCAGGTATGTCTTTATCAGCAGTGTGAAAACAGAATACTATAGTAAATTGGTACCAGTAGATTGGGGTGTTGCTGAAAAGAAACCTGAAGATGTGGATGCAGTTTTGAAATTGGGTAACAGGCAGAGATTGGAACAGTTTGAAGGGCTTAGAGGTAGACAGGAAAATTTGGAAAAGTTTTGAACTCCCTAGATACTTGTTGAATGGCATTGACCAAAATGTTGATAGTAATATGGACCATGAAATCCAGGCTGAGGTGGTCTCAGATGGAGAGGTATGTCAGAGACCTTTTCAGCAGCCCCGCCCATTACAGGCCCTGCCTAGAGGCCTAGGAGGAAAAAATGGTTTTGTGGGCCAGGCCCAGGGTCACTTTGCTGTGTGCAGCCTAGGGATTTGGTTCCTTGTGTCCCAGATGCATCAGGTATGACTAAAAGAGGCCAAGGTACAGCTCAGGCTGTGGCTTCAAAGGATGCAAGTCCCAAGCCTTTGCAGCTTCCATGTTGTGTTGAGTCTGCCAGTACACAGACATCAAGAACTGAGGTTTGGAAACCTCTGCCTAGATTTCAGTGGATGTATGGAAACACCTGGAAGTCCAGGCAGAAGTTTGATGCAGGGAAGGAGCCCTCATGGCGAACCTCTGTGAAAGCAGTGCTGAAGGAAAATGTGGGATCAGAGCACCCACACAGGGTATCCACTGCTGAACCCCTTGGTGGAGCTGTGAGAAGTCCACCGTCCTTCAGACCCCAGCTTGGTAGATGCATCAACAGCTTGCACTGTGCCTCTGGAAAAGCCACAGACACTTAATGTCAGCCCATAAAAGCAGCCTAGAATGAGGCTATATCCTGCAAAGCCACAGGGGTAGAGTTGCCCAATATCATGAGAATGCACCTCTTGAATCAGCAATGCCCTAGATGTGAGACATGGATTATTTTGGAGCTTTAAGATTTGACTGCCCTGCTGGCCCGTAGCCTTTTTGTTTTGGCCAATTTAACCCATTTGAAATAGTTGTATTTGCCCAATGAGTGTACCTCCTTTATATCCAGGAAATAACTTTCTTTTGATTTTGTATGTTCATAGGTGGAAGAAACTTGCATTGTCTCAGATGAGACTTTAGACTGTGGACTTTTAAGTTAATGCTTAAATGAGTTAAGACTTTGAGGGACTGTTGGGAAGGAATGATTGTTTTTAAAATGTGAGGACATGAGGGACCAGGAGTGGAATGATACAGTTTGGCTTTGTCCCATCCCAAATATCATCTTGAACTGTAGCTCCCATAATTTCCATTTATTGTAGGAGGGACACAGTAGGAAATAATTGTATCATGGAGCTTGGTATTTCCCATGTTATTCTCATGGTAGTGAATAAGTCTCGCAAGATCTGATGGTTTTCTAAATGGGAGTTTCAGGCCTTCTCAGCCACGTGGAACTGGGAGTCCATTAAGTCTCTTTCTATTGTAAATTGACCAGTCTCAAGTATTTATCAGCAGTGTGAAAATGGACTAATACACCAACTTTTCTCAATATGTCTCCTGCATTAATCTATCTACATTATCTCAGTTTTTTTTTTTTTTTTTTTTTCACTAGAGGCCTATAACATGAATAGTGCATTCTTGGGAGAAAACTGTTACAGGAATGGGAAATATGGAAGAGAGTTGGACTACATACTAAATGACCTCTAAATTTTTCTTCCAATATTAAAGTAGAAAAATTATGCTAGTCATAAAAAATTTCAAGGGCTTGTAACAACTTGTTTAAACTCAGTAGCTACTGGTCATTAACTTTGTCTCCAACTCATATCCCTTGAGAATTGAGTTACTGTAGTTCTCAAAATTTCTAAGACTCTTTCAGATGAGTTACTCTGAATGTATAGGTTTCATGATATATTTGTGTATGTGTATTATGATGCTAAAAAGTAAGAAAAGAAATGGTAAAATTATGAGGTAGAAAAGAAAGAATATGGGTGATAGTGTCAATTTAACCTGATATACATGTTCCTTTGAGTCTTTATTAATATGATTCACACCTGTGTGCCAATTCAAAGTGATCTATAATTGTCAAGGTATTTGTAGATTGAGCCTAGAATCTCAGAAGCCTTGCTATTTTCAAAAAATTATATATTGGTTCTATAATGTAAAGCAATCTAATTACTTAACGTAGAAAATGTTAATTATAAGGACTATATTATAGTGTCAAACTCCACATTAATACATGTTTCTTTTCCTGAAAAAAATCTATTAATATGATCATACATATTTGTTTTAATATATTATAATTCACAATTTTTAATAAAAACAATGCTAATGGGTCTTCTACAAACATTAACTTGCCCTAGAGAATGGACATGCTAAGAACATTAAATTATGGTACTGGATCAGCTGTCTTTCTTTATAAAACTCACATATTTAATGTTATCAACTAGATTTGAAAGTCCTGTAACAAAAGTTGACCATCTGCTCCTTTCATTTATTCTCTACTTCTCATGACTTTAAGTGTAAAATTTAAATCTCTTGGCTATACTTGTAATAGTGTTTTTATTTTTAATATATGAATAATATTGTTGAATATTCATTTACATTATAATTGGATTTGAAGTCAAGTTCCATGATTCTCAGCCATACCTGAGATTCTGAAGACACCAAAGAAAAGTTTTCTTTGCTAATTTTTGAGTAGTTTCAAGAATCTTCATACATATAATGATCTAGAAGCTGGTAAAATGTGATGAAAATCATATATGGAATTAATTAATAAATTACCTGATCACATTCACAAGACTGTGAGCTTTATGAATGCAATTACTCTGTTTCTTACTTCTAAAACGTTATTTGGAACATAGTAGAAACTAAAAAGCTATATTTTAAAAAATCAAACATAATGATGTTCTGTAAACATTGTTCTTTCCCTTTGGCAGTTTTCTTAAACAAGGGCAATTAACTAGGAGTGTCTCTATCAAAGTGAGAATTATTTTGAAACCTTGAAAATGTATGCCAAGAAACAAATATATAAACATCAAAATCTCTCATTTACAAATCAGAAAACAATTATACTCTTCTTTCTTGCAAAGGAAGTTTTGTGCTGTCCTGATTTTTCCCATCAGATAATATTTGACATAAATAAGTTTAAGAAAGCTATTTGTGAATAACATCTGTATAAAAATAGAGTTAAAATTTATATGTATTTGGCTGTTACTTCTTTTCTTATAGAAATTAAGGTTTATAACAGTGTATTTATTTGAAAATTGCTACTGCTTAATGTTATTTGTATCAGTATTGGCTTTGTGTACACATTTTGTTAAAAAAGGAACTTTGGGTCAGAAAGATGTCAAACTGAAAAGCTCCAGACCCTTATTTCCCCATAGAAATATAGTAGGCAGAAGTAGATTGAGTAAAATTGATTTGTGAGAGTTCCAGAAAACATTCAAGGGTTGACATCAACCAAGAAAATGCCAAATCAAGAAAAAGACACACTCAAAATGAAAAAGGAAGGAAGGAAGGAAGGAAGGAAGGAAAGAATAGAGAGAGAGGGAGGGAGGAGAGAAGAAGGAAGGAAGGAGGAAGGAAGGAAGGAAGGAAGGAACGAAGGAAGGAAGGAAGGAAGGAAGGAGGGAGGGAGGTGTAGCTTGTTTGGGAGGAAGCTATTCAATGTCCAGCTCCTCTATCAGAACAGAAAAAAAAAAAAAACCGTATAACTTATTTCGTTTGTGACCCTCCCAGGGTCTCATCTGACTCAGATATCAATAGAAACTATTACATAACTTTTATAAGGATTGGAGGTTGGTGAAAGCAACAGAGGGACTATAGATCCATGGGTACCTGAAATAAACAGATTATGAGCAGGAGAATGCAACATATTTTAAGACCTTGAGGAAAAAAAAAAGAGTGAGACTCTTAAGGAAATAAGGATGAGTAAAAGCAGCTGTGCATATGGTGAAATAAGAACATGCTCAAATCTAGGAAAAATTCATGAGTAGATAAGTCCTGAGAGCACATTATGCCTTAAGTCACTCAGGTTAATGAAGGTATTCCCTTGCAAAGAGCCACTCTTCAAAGGCTGGGAGAGGTGGCTGTTTTCCCTTAATGCTATTTTTTCAACCAAAAATAATGGTAATATATAGAGAAACAAGGAATTGTGGTCCTTTCAAAGGAACAAAATAAATCTTCAGATCACAATGTCAGGAGACTGAGATGATTCTGGCCAACATGGTGAAACCCCGTATCTACTAAAAAATGCAAAAAAACTAGCTGGGCTGGTGGTGTTTGCCTGTAGTCCCAGCTATTCCAGAGGCTGAGGCATGTGTATCACTTGGATCCAGTAGGCAGAGGTTGCAGTGAGCCAAGATTGTGCCACTGCACTCCAGCCTGGTGACAGAGCAAGACTCTGTCTCAAAACAAAACAAAACAAAACAAAACAAAGAAACTGAAAAGAAACACAGGCTACAGATTTATTTGATAAATATTTTTATATATTCTTAAGTATTCTCAAATAAACTAAAATTTTAAAAATGAAAGATAAATAAATATGAAAAACAATAGATAAACAAAATAAAAATATTCACCAAGAGGTAGAAAGTACACTAAAAAATGGATATTCTGGATCTGGAAAAATTAAAAAACAGTGAACTAAAAAATTTACTGTGGGGTTCAAGAGCAGTCTAATACAGAAGAAAGAGTCATTGAATTTAAAGCAGGTAATTTGAAATTATTAAGTTTGAGGAATAGAGCTAAAACAGAAAGAAACAAAGAATAAATCATGGTCAGCAGAACCTAAGATCTTCTTGGGACACCATCAAGTAAACCAATATGTACATTTTCAAAGTCCTAGGAAGAAAAGGGAAGGAAGCAGATAATTTTCTCAAAATGGCAAAATACTTCCCAAATTTGAAGACAGACATGGATATACAGATACAAGACATTCAGCAAACACCAAGCTGACCCAAGAGACTCACATGAAAACATATAATCAAACTGTTGAAAGTCAAAGACAAAGACAAATAAAAGCAGCAAGAGGAAAGCAACACATTGCGTATAAGGTGTCAATAACATTATCAATGAATTTTTCAGCAGAAATATTTTAGGCCAAAAGACACTGGGGTGATATATTTGAAGTGCTGAAGGGAGAAAAAGCAGTCAACTAAAATTTCAACATTAAGCTAAATGTCTTTCAAAAATTAGGAAGAAAATAAACATTATGAGATCAGGAAAACCTGCAGAAGTTCATTATCAGGTGGCCTGTACTACAATAATACCAAAAATAATCTTTGCAATTGAAATAAAAGGAGTCTAGAAAGTAACTTGATGCCAAACAAAATTATTAATGTCTTTGATAAAGGCAAATATAGGAAGAAATATATGAATTAATTTTATTGTAAATTTGGTTAATAATTCTTATTTCTTTACAAGATTTAAAAGACAAAATTAAAATAAATCTACATAAATGGGTGCACAATAAGATGACATTTGTGACATCAATAACATAAAGTTGATGTAATACAGTGAGAAATAAAGAAGTAGATCTTTTGTATGCATTTGAAGTTATCAGTTTAAAATGTACTTCTATAACTTTAGGATATTATGTGTAATCCCATTAATAACTAAAAAGGATATATCTATAGAATATACACAAAAGACAAACAGATCAAAGTGTCCCACTAAAAAATACAAAAGAAGGTAGCTAGTGTATGAATTAGGAAAATAATGTTATAAGACATATTAAAAAAAATACAAACTGGGAATAATAAAGTATCCCCCTCCATAACTATTTTAAATGTAGAAGAATTAAACTTTCCAATAAAATGAAAAATATCAGGAGAATGGATTAAAAACTAGGATCCAACTATATGTTGTCTACAAGACATTCACGTTAGACGTAAGGAAATACATAGCTCGAATATAAAATGTGAAATAAAACATCTCACGGAAATAGTAACTAGCAATGAGATGGCAGTGCAATTACTATACAAATATTGCACACAATAGATTTAAGGAAAAAAAAGTTTACCAAAGACAAAAAGACATATAAAAGTAATAATTCATGAAGAAAATATAACAATGATAAATAATGCATGCACCAAACATCAGATCTCCTAAACATCTGAACTAAAACACTGACAGATTGAGAGGGGAAATAGCACTACTAAAATAGTAGTAGGTTTCAATACTCTCTGCTGTGATGGTTAATATTTCATGTCAATGTGGACGGTGTTTTTGGATAAGATTAAAATTTAAATCAGTGAACGCTGAGTAAGTAGATTACCCTCCGTAATGTGATTGGACCTCATTCAATCAATGGCAGGCCAGAATAGAACCAAAAGATGGAATTCTTGAGCAAAAGAAAATGTATTCAGCAGACTGCCTTTGAACTTTATCTACATCATCAACTTTTCTGGGTCTCTGAAAACAAAAAAAGACGTTCAAATTACAAAGAAAGAAGTAAAATTTTCAGTTTGCAGATGACATGATCTTATATATAATCTTAAGACTTTACAAAACAGTGTTAATAGAATTAGTTTAGTAAAGTTATAAAATATAAAAATCAACATAAAAATAGGTTTTTACACACTAGTAATAATCAGAAAATAAAATTAAAACAATTTTATTGCAATGATATCAAAAATACTTAAAGATAAAATTTTCAAAGAAGGTATAAGATGTATACTGAAAAATAAGAAAAAAAAGAAAACACTAAAATGAATTAAAGAGTACTCCAATCAATGAAAATATATTTCATTTTCATGGACTCAAAGACTTAATCTTGTAAAATTGTCAATTCATCCAAAATGACATATAAATTTAATGCAATCTCACTCAAAATCTCAATAACGTTTTTTCCAGATAACAAAAAAATTAATCTGAAAATTTATAGGAAATTTCAAAGGGTCCTCAATAACCAAAATAACCTTGACAAGAAAAAACTTTGAAAGTCTCATACTTATTGCTTTTTAAACATAAGAAGAAGCCAGAATAATCAGAATTTTGTGGTACTGGCATAAAGATAGACATACAGAACAATTTAATAGAAAAGGAGCCCATAAAATACTCATATCTATAGCCAAATGATTTTCCATAAGAGTTCCAAGATCATTCAATAGGGAAAGGACAGTTTTTTCAATGAATGGTATTGCATAAATAAATATTTATGTACAAAATGATCAAGCAGATTTCTAATCTTATTACATATACAAAAATAATTACCTCAAAATGGATGAAAGACATAAACGTAAGAGCTAAAACTAAAAGTCTTAGAAAAAATAAAAGCCCCTTGACAATGGATTTTACAGTGATTTGTTTAACAAAATGGCAAAAAAAAAAAAACTAGATAAACTGGACTTCATGGAATTTTAGAACTTCTGTGCATCAAAAAACACAATTAACAGAGTAAAAGGCAACCCATAATAAGAGAAAGTTTGTTACTAGATATCCTTCTCATAGGAAACTTATTTATACTGTCAGCCACCCTTGTAGTTCTTGTCTGACCTACACCCAGTTTGTTACTACCAAGATAGCCACTCTAGGAGAGACCTGACGAATAAATTAGGTTTGGGTGTGTTAGCCAGGTGAGACTCAGAAGAGGCAACACAAGAAAACTTACAAAATAACAGAAGCAGTGTATTACTTTCATATTGCAGAGAAAAGGGGGCAGCATGCCTTGCAGAGCCAAAAGGATAAGGGGAGCCCTCCAGGACACATACACTCAACCAGCAGGTGGAGAGCAACAGGGAGAGGGAGAAGAGACAGAGAGACAGAGATAGAGAGAAAGAGAGAGACCTGTGGGTTAAAGCCTTTCTTGGAGTCCAGGATGTTACCCAAGCCAATTTCCCATGGAGATTTCTAATTGGTGTGTTTACAGAAAGTAGGCATGAGTTCCATAGAGTCATACTGTGACTGAAAGGTGGTCATAGTGGCTTACTTGCACAGTTCATTTCGGTATAGGGGTCATTGGAGTAAGTCAAGTAGGTGATATATATATGTCCCATAAACATGATCACCAAGAGGTGACAGTAAAAGGAAGACATATAAATCAAATGCATTTTAAAACTAGGAAGGAGAGAACTGGGAAGTGTGTTAAGGGTGAATAAGCCCTATTTCTGGTATAAAAAAGCTCAACTTACATTACAAAATGGAAGCCAAGAAACCAAAAAAATTAAAGGGATTTACTACAAATGCTATATTAAGTGACATAATCCAGTCACAAAAGGAAAATTACTCTATGATTCAAATTATGTGAGGTATGCAGAATAATCGAATTCATAGAGGTAGGTGGTGTTGGTATGGTTGTGAGCATAGCTGCCTTCCAAATTCACAGAAGCAGACAACAGAATGGTGAGGAGAATGAGGTGTTACTAATGAGTATAGAATTTCAGTTTTGTGAGATAAAATGAGTTTTGTGGATGAATGGTTGTGATGATAGCATAACAGTAGAAATATACTTAATGATACTGAAACGTGCACTTCAAATGTTTATGATTGTACATTTTATATTATTTTTATTTGTATTTTATTATAATTTTATAAATGTGAAGGTTTCAAAACCACATTTTGAAATCCACTAAGTAAACATTTAATAAAGTGCTTGATTTATTTCAAATCAAGCAATTTATGTAAAGATAAGTAAATTAGATTTAATTTATGAGAACTAGTGTAGTACCGATTTATTAAATTTTCTGGTTAAGTGTGGGTTAAATATAAATAATATTTTTTTACTCTTCTCTTGTAGTATTTTCAAAAATATTTAAAAAATGAATAAAGTTTTGTATTCTTTTCTGTGAACTCTAGCAGGGGTTATTATTCAAAGATCGATGATCAATATTTGAAATATTGCTAGGGTTGACTGTCGAAGGACCTCAAAATAAGCATAAGTAGACCCAAGGCATTCCAAGGAAAATGTCCTTCCCTCCCTCCCTCCCTCCTTCCCTTCCTTCCTTCCTTCCTTCTTTTGCTAAATCTCTGTTACGAACTGATTTTTAGAATTAACTCTCTTATAGAAGAAAATTTCAAAAAAGACGTAATTTTTATTACCTGAGCTTTAACCGCAGATAGCTTCTCTTAGTATAATACATATTCCAATGTATTTTATAATTTTACAGTTAGCTTAAGATAAGGATAATAAGGCCAATAATATAAATTTTCTAAATAGTAAATTTTAGAGGATGTGTAATAATTTACAAAATAAAACTTTAAAATAAATCTCAAGTTGTTTTACATTGTATACAATTTAACAATCAAAGTACATTTGAACGTGTTTTCATTCTAATATAAAACACGTAGAGGCACAACGGATTTTTTTTTTTTTTTTTTGTGACAGAGTTTCGCTCTTGTTACCCAGGCTGGAGTGCAATGGCGCGATCTCGGCTCACCGCAACCTCCGCCTCCTGGGTTCAGGCAATTCTCCTGCCTCAGCCTCCTGAGTAGCTGGGATTACAGGCACGCGCCACCATGCCCAGCTGATTTTTTGTAGTTTTAGTAGAGATGGGGTTTCACCGTGTTGACTAGGATGGTCTCGATCTCTTGACCTCGTGATCCACCCACCTCGGCCTCCCAAAGTGCTGGGATTACAGGCGTGAGCCACGGCTCCCAGCCACAATGGATTTTTGAATGTTGATTTTGTATCCTGCAACTGGGCTAAAATTATTTACTATCTATAATAATTTGGTCTTTTTTGTTATATTTTATGACTTTTATGTTTTTTATATTTAAAATATGTTATATATGAATAAAGACAATTTTACTTCTTTATAGATGTGGATGTCTTTTATTTATTTTTGTTGCCTAAATACTTTGGCCATGACTTCCAGTATTATGCTAAATAGAAGTGTCAAAAGTGGACATCTTTCTCTTTTTCCTGATCTTAGAGAAAAAGCTTTTGTGTTGAACAATTCCTGATTTGGTTACATTGCATAATTCTTTCAATATTCTGTTAAATTTAGTTTGTTAATATTGTGTTGAAGATTTTTGAATATCTATTCATCAGCAATATTAGATTATTGTTTTCTTGTGGTGTCTTTTTCTAGTTTTGGTGTTGAGGTAATGCTGGTCTCGTGAAATGAGTTTGAAAGTGTGTTTTAGTGCATCTTTGCTGTGAGAATAAAATACTACAGATTGAACAATTTATAAGTAATGTAAATTTATTCCTCACATTCTTGAAAGGTAAAAGGTCCAATATCAAGGCTCTGACAAATTTGGTTTCTGGTAAGAGATGCTCTCTCTTCTTCCAAAATGGAGCTTGTTGTGTCTTATGGATGGTTTGAATGCTGTGTCCTCACATGGCAGAAGGCAGAAGGGTAAAAGAGGATACACTCTATGTCCTCATGTGATAGAAAAGTTAAAGAGCTATTAAAAGACTAAGTTTTCTCTACCCTACTTATAAGTCACTAATTTATTTATGATAATGAAACCCTTAGTACTTAATCAATTCACCAAAGTTTTCACCTCTTAATACCACCACAATGATGATTAAGTTCCAGCAGATGAATTTAACAGCACACGTTCTGATCACAAAAAAGTGTTTTTTCCCCTTCAGTTTTTGAAAATCTTTGAGAATGATTGGCATTAATTCTTGAAATATTTGGTAGAATTCACTAGTGAAAGGTTGGGTATTTGCTTTGTTAGAAGGATTTTAATTGCAGATTCATTCTTTTAGCTATTTATAGGTCTGGGAAGATTTTTTATTTCTTAATGATTCAGTATTGTTAAGTTGTATACAGCGAAGAATATATCCATTGTTTATCAAATTTGTTTAAGTATAAATGTACATAAGAGTTTTGAATAATTCTTCTAATTTCTGAGGCATCAGTTGCAAGGTTTCTTCTTTCATTTGTTATAAATTTGTATATTTTTCCTTTTTATTTTCAATTAATCTAGCTAAAAGATTACCAAATGTATTGATCCTTTTAAAACACTGCTACTTTTGTTGATTTTAGATTCAGTGGGTACATGTGCGCTTTGTTACATGAGTATATTGAGTAATGCTGAGATTTGAGAGACGAATGATCCCATCACCTAGGTACTGAGAATAGTATGCAACAGTCAGTTCTTCAATCCTTGCTCCCCTCACTCTATCCACTCTATAGTATTACACACACCCAGTGTCTATTGTTACTATTTTTATGACCATTAGTAATGTTTAGCTCTCACTCGTAAGTGAGAACACGTGTTATTTGACTTTCTGTTTCTGCATTAATTCACATAGGATAATGGCTTCCAGGTCCATTCATGTTACTGCAAGAGACATTTTTTTCCATTCTTTTTAATACCTGTATAATATTCTATGGTGCATATATATCATATTTTCTTTACCTAGTCCACTGTTGATGAACATCTAGGTTAATTTCATGTATTTGCTATTGTGAATAGTGAAGAACATATGTGTGCATGTGTCTCTGTAGTAGAACAATTTATTTTCTTTTGAATATATACCCAGTAACGGGGTTGCTAGTTTTAATAGCAGTTCTGATTTAAATTATTTAACAAATCTCCAGAATGCTTACCACAGTAGCTGAACTAATTTACATTTCCAACTACAGTGTGTAATTGTTCCCTTTCCTCAGCAGCCTTACTGACATCTATTGTTTTTTGACTTTCTGATAATAGCCATTCTACCAGGTGTGTCACAAGATATCCTTGTGATTCTGATTTGCATTTCTCTCATGAGTATCGGTGTGGAGTAGTTTTTCATGTTTTTTGGTCACTTGTATAAATTATTTTGGGTAGTGTCTGTTCATGTCTTTTGCCAACTTTTTAATTGAGTTATTTGGTTCTTGCTTGTTGAATTGTATAAGTTTGTTATAGGTTCTGGATATTAGAAATTTGCTGAATGTATAGTTTGTGAATATTTTCTTCCATTTTGTAGATTCTCTTCTTATTCTGTTGCTAGTTTATTTTGCTGTGCAAAAGCTCTTTAGTTGAATTAGGTCTCACGTCTCGAATTTTATTTCTGATGCAATCACTTTTTAGGATTTAGTCATAAATTCTCTTTCAAATCCAATGTCAATAATGTTTCTTAGGTTTTCTCCTAGTATTCTATATTCTTATGTCTTACATGAAAATTTTTAATCAATTTTTAGTTAATTTTTATGTATGGTGAAGGGTAGTGATCAAGTTTCATTCTTCTGCATATGACTAACCAACTATCTGAGCACCATTTATTATAAAAAAACAGATACTCCTTTACCCATTGGAGTATAGAGGCTCCATTATCCATTGCTTTTTTGGTCAACTTTGTCAAAGATCAGATGGCTTAGTTGTGTGATTTTATTTTGGAGATTTCTACGCTGTTCTATTGGTCTATGTGTCTTTTTGTTTGTTTGTTTGGTTTGGTTTTTGATATCAGTATCATGCTGTTTTAGTTACTGTACCATGATAGCATAGTTTGAAGTCAGGTAATGTGATGTTTCCAGCTTTGTTCTTTCTGCTTACAATTATTTTGACCAGTCAGACTCTTTTGGGTTCTATGTAAATTTTAGAAGAGTTTTTTTTTTATTTTTTCTAATTATAGAAAAAATTACATTGTTATTTTGATAGGAATAGCACTGAATTTCTAGATTTGGTCAGTATGGCCATTTTGCCAATATTGATTCCTCTAATCGATGAGCATGAAATATGTTTTCACTTGTTTGTGTTGCTTATGATTTTTAAGCAATATTTCACAGTTATCTTTGTAAAGATCTTTCACCTCTTTTGTTAGATATGTTCCTATGTATGTAATTTTTTGTAGCTATTATAAATAGGAATGTGTTCCTGATTTGGATCTCAGCTTGAATGTTATTGGTGTATAGAAATGCTACTGATTTTGTACATTGATTTTGCATCCTGAAACTTTTCTAAAATGATTTATCAGTTTCAGGGAATCTTTGGTGGAGTTTTCAGTGTTTTCTAAGTATATGATTATATGATCTGTGAAAAGAGATAGTTTCACTACTTCTTTTCCTATGTAGATGTCTTTTATATCTTTCTCTCACCTGATTGTTCTAGCTAGGACTTCCTGAATTTATTTTTAGTGTATTCAAATTGAGTCACTAACATATCTACTTTGAGTACTTCCTTAGTGCAAATTAAAATGCCAAAGCTACACTAAAATCAGTTTTTACAATATGTCAAAAAATGTCTGAATGAAGCCCTATTTGGAAAAGCACCTATATTGCTTCCTCCTGAACTATTTTAAGATTTTTTTTTCAATGTCAGAACAAGCCATAACTTGGTAGTTTCAGAGGCTTCCATTAGTACTTATGCAAAGAGAGTTTAAAATAAAAACAAACTTAATCAAATGTCAATGTTAACATTTAATGCATAACAAAAATAAAACCATGTAAAAATATCACATACATAAATTATTATAAAGACCATGACAGTAAGAAGTTGACATCACACCCAGGCCTTTGTCATAGGCTATTACTTATCCTTTTGATGACCTATTCATGCTTCATAATAGTTTCCTTTTCCCCAATAATAGTAATGCTTTCAAAATGTTTGTCATATTTTCCCATACAAATAAAAGTCTACATTTACACCAGATAAATCTTAGTCATCAATACTGCATTGTCTAGCCCCAATACTTTTTGCCTTTCACATTTGTATTTATCTATAAGAAGCTGGAAAGTATACTGATAGGTATGATTGCCTGACCATTGTGGTCAATTGGTTAGGGGATCTCATAGGCCAGTTATTTGTGTAAACTCTATCAAGCATTCTTGTTTTAATCAAAATTCAATTTTGAGATTAATAACTGGTTTTGATATTTAAAAAAATGACACCATATTGTGAAATTGTCGTGCTGAAACTGAGTACCTCGCTGCATAAGCAGAGGACAAGCTGAGCAACATGGACTTCCATTCACTAAGGCTGACCTGACTGTGGCCACTGCTGAGTGCCCAATTTGTCAGCAGCAGAAAACAACACAGATCCCTCAATATGAAACCATTCCTTGTGGTGATCAGCCAGCTACCTGGTTGCAAGTTGATTATATTGGATGCCTTCCATCATGGAAAGGGCAGAGGTTTGTCCTCAATGGAACAGACACTTACTCTGGACATGGATTTATCTATTCTGCATGCAATGCTTCTTCCAAGACTACCATCCGTGGACTCACAGAATGCCTTATCCACCATTATGGTATTCAACACAGCATTCACCTGACCAAGGCACTCACTGTGTGGCTAAAGACATGCAGCAGTTGGCTCATGCTCATGGAATTCAGTGGCTCTACCATGTTACCCATCATCTTGACACAGTTGGATTGATAGAGCAGTAAAATGGCTTATTGAAGTCACATTTACAGCACCAACTAGGTGACAATAATTTGCAGGGCTAGGGCAAACTTCCCCAGAAGGCCATGTATGCTCTGCATCAGCTTCCAATATATGATACTACTTTCCCCTTAGTCAGCATTCACAGGTCCAGGAATCAAGGAGTGGAAGTGGAAATGGCACCATTCACTACCACCCCTTGTGATCCAGTAGCAAAATTTTTGCTTCCTGTTCCCGTGACATTACGTTATGCTGGTCTAGAAGTCTTCGTAACAGAAGGAGGAACATTGCCACCAGGTGACACAACAATGACTCTATTAAACTGGAAGTTGCCACCAGGACACTTAGGGCTTCTCTTAACTTTAAGTCAATAAAATAAGATGGGAGTCACAGTATTACCTGGGGTGATTGACTTGGAATCTCAATATGAAATCAGTTTATTACTCCACAATGAATGTAAAGAAGAGTATGCATGAAATAAAGGAAGTGTATTAGGCTGTCTCTTAATATTACCATGTCTTATGATTAAGGTCAATGGGAAGCTACAGCAGCCCCATCCAGGCCAGACTACAAATGACCAAGTCCCTTAAGAAATGGATGTTTGTGTCACCCTACCAGGAAAAAAAACACGATCTGCTGAGATGCTTGCTGAAGGCAAAGGGAATACAGAATGGGCAGTAGAAAAAGATAGTCATCAATACCAGCTATGACCACATGACAAGTTGCAGAAATCAGGACAGTAATTGTCATCAGTATTTCCTACTTCTTTTTGGAAAACCATGTTTGTGCATGTATACACTTGTACTAAGAAAATATTTTCATTTTATTTCCTTTCTCCATCATTTGACATAAGGTTTATTGACTTCACATCAGCATTTAAACATTGTTACTTTATATAATAGTATTTGGGTTGGGGATTGGTGCATTTCTGGTTGTACAAAGGATATTTGTATCATGTTAGGCATAATGTTGACCTTATTATTGCCATTATTTGAAGATTATGTATGATCTCAAGAGATGTGTATGGGTTCAAGTTGATAAGGTGTGGATTTGGGATGGTTAATTCTGAATGTCAACTTGATTGGATTGAAGGACATAAAGTATTGATCCTGCATGTGTCTGTGAGAGTATTGCCAAAGAAGACTAACATTTGAGTCAGTGGGCTGGGAAAGGCAGACCCACCTTTAATCTGGGTTGACACAAAATAATCAGCTGCCAGCACAGCTAGAATAGAAGTAGACAGAGCAATGTGAAAAGAGAGCCTGGCCTAACCTCCCAGACTACATTCTTCTCCCACGTTGGATGTTCCTGTCCTTGAACATCAGAATCCAAGTTCTTCAGTTTTGGAACTGAGACTGGCTCTCCATACTCCTCAGCCTGCAGATGGCCTATTGTGGGACCTTGTGATGATGTGAGTTAATACTTAATAAACTATATATACATATATATATATATATATATATATTCCATTAGTTCTGTCTCTCTAGAGAACCGTGACTAATACAATATGTGTGTGTTTAATTTTTTAAGAAACTTTCAGACTCTGAAAACAGTTATTTCTTAATATTAAAAATGCCCAATCCATACAATGAAAAAGCAAGTGTTATTTTACAAACTCTTATTACCATATGTTGGTAACATTATTCCCTGAAGAAACAAAGAAAAATAGAGCTTGCCTATCAAACTTTGACTGAAATTTACAGACGTGTATAATTTAAAGTACTAGTTTTAGTTAAGTTCTCAAAATTGTTGCACATCGACCCATGTAGTTCTGTGTTTACAATGTAGTTCTCTGTTCATTACCAAACCATAAAAAGGATCTGATTGGGTAATGGAATGCTTGTGCTTTGTAGTCATTTCATGATAAGCCGAGTCTTGTCTCTGGAATTACTCTGTTTATTTGATTGCTTAATATTAATTTTAAAAGTTTATTGAAGAGGGTTTGTTCTTATATTGCATTTTCCTAAGTAATTCTACTAGAAAAAGATATTGAACCCTAATAACAATTAAGCAAACAGTAATTTCAGTGTTTAACATTCACTGTATGTAGCAACAATGAGGCTGTACTGCTTGAAAAAAATATCACAGGGGCGGTATCACATATACAAAGTGGGTCACCTGAAAACAAAATAGTTATTACATGCTAAAGAGAGAAGAAATAGCACTATGTAAGTGTTCATCCCACTAAAACATTCTAATCATTTATAATACCTTTGACCATGTCAATTATATTTGATCTTATCTAGACCGTGTAAAAGTTGATATCTAGAAAACAACTTCTTTTCATATAGAGATACTGTAAAGTGAATTTCAGTTAATTACAAAGTTTCTTGAGAGTTGTCATAATTTTCATGGTTTCTACCCTTCTGTTTTCTAATGGTTTGACATATTTTTTTTGGCAGCTTAGACATATCTACTCTGTATATTTTTTGTATGAAATTATGTATGATTAATCTGTCAATGCACAGAAGAATATGACATAAGTTTTGTTAGTTGATAAAACATAATTATTTACTAAGAAAACTTTAATTAGAGGCCATGACTGAAGAAGAATATGTAATTCATTTAATTTCCTACATTCAATTGCTTTTGAATTGAACTTAATTTCAGAATTAATTTAAAATATCCATTGCACAGACTCTAAGGACTATCCACGGTTGTACTATGTTATAATATTCCTCTCTAACAATAATTATTGGCTTCTACATTTATGCTAATTAGTAGTGAGGATTTTCTTGATAAAATATTAGACTCATAACTAAAACAAAACTCTTATAAAACTTACCTGAAAAAATTCAAAGTAGACTAACATATGATAACAGAAATACTAAAAAATGTGCACCCTGCCTTCCTTTTTGCTATGAGTATCTTGTGAAAAAATACAATGGAAATAGTATAAGAATAGACTTAACTTTTCACTTGGGATGAGAATACAACTCTATTATTAAGCACAGAAATCATTTTTAAAGGGCACATACATTTTATAATTCACAGCAAAAGTATGCCATATTGTTTTATAAATGTGTTATAATGCAACTGATTTAATTTGGTAGACTTATTCTGTGCTTTTCATTTCTAAAATAAGGTTTCTAAATACGTATAAATAATATTTAGATATTTCTTGCAGCACTTACTATTTTTGTGTTTAAGTTAAGCATATATACATACACATATATATCATGAACTCATATTAGGATTCAACACGCTACAATTTCAAAAGTATTCTGCTGAGCTAGGCCCAGCGTATATACGTGGACCAGTAGGTACAATTGACTAATAATTATTTAGAATTTCCTCTACCAATAATATATAAGAAAATAATCACTAAAAGATAAAAAACTAAGACTGGGTGTGGTGCCTCATGCCTCTAGTCTCAGCCATTTGGGAGGCTGAGGCAGACAGATCACCTAAAGTCAGGAGTTCGAGACCAGCCTGGCCAACATGGTGAAACCCTTCCTTTACTAAAAATACAAAAATTAGTCGGGCATGGTGGTACGCACCTGTCATATCAACTACTTGGGAGGCTGAACCGAGGAAGCCCAGCTTGCAGTGAGATGAGACTGAACCACTGCATGCCAGCCTGGGTGATAGAGCACAACTCCATCAAAAAAAAAAAAAAAAAAAAAAGGCTGGGCGTGGGTGGCTCATGCTATAATCCCAGGACTTTGGGAGGCCACATCAGGTGGATCACCTGAGGTCAGGAGTTTGCAAGCATCCTGGCCAACATGGTGAAATGCCATCTCTACTAAAAACACAAAAAAATTGCCAAGTGTGGTAGTGACCACCTGTAATCCCAGCTACTCAGGAGGCTGAGACAGGAGAATCACTTGAACCTGGGAGGTAGAGGTTGCAATGAGCTGAGATCGTGCCATTGCACCCTACTCTGGTCAACAAGAGCAAACTCCATCTCAAAAAATAAGAAAAGATAAAAATAAGAATATTCATGTCCAGGCAGATCTCTAGCTCAAAGAGTAACTCAGGGAAAGAGCATCAGCATCAAGCCTAGGAGGACTCCTTGGATTAGAGTTTTAAGAATCACTTAGCTGTGATGACTTTCACTGTATTAGGAATCTAAAAGGCTAGTTTAACTCATTTCCATAAAACTTCTTATAGTAAGATACAGCAGAGGGACATGACAGAATCTACAAGTGCTATAGAAAACTTTGAGACAATGACAGGAAAACAAATTCTTATTTTAATGTGGGCTGCCTAATGTATCTCTTCATCAAAATATTTTAGAAATCAGCCTCTAGGTAATGGGGAAACTTGTGGTTGGCATGGAATAGTGACAGTTTTCTAGCATTTTTAAACCTAGAGATGGATACAGTTTAGTCTCAAGATGGAAGCCTCACCACATGAGCGATATTAAATACCTCACCTATATTTATAAAGCTATCAATTTAAGGACTATCCTCAGGCAGATAGAAATGTTTTCAGCATGATTTCATTGCTACAACAGTCAATTTGTGCACCAAGTTGAATTATTCAAAAATAAATATGTATTAGCCAGGGTTCTCTAGAGGGACAGAACTAATAGGAATTATAAGGGGGAGTTTAGTAAATAGTATTGACTCATGATCACAAGATGAAGACCCACAATATGCCGTCTGCAAGCTGAGGAGCAAGGAAGCCAGTCTAAGTCTCAAAACCTTAAAAGTAGAAAAGCCAACAATGTAATCTTCAGTCTGCAGTTAAAGCTTCAAGAGTCCCAAAGCTGAAATACTTAAAGTCTAATGTTTGAGGGCAGGAAGCACCCAGCACAGGAGAAAGATGAAGCCTGGAAGACTAAGAAAGTCTAGTTCTTCCACGTTCTTCTGCTCACTTTTATACTAGTCGTCCTAGCAGCTGATTAAATGGTGCCCACCAGATTGAGGGTGCGTCTGACTCTCCCACTCCACTGACTCAAATGTTACTCTCCTTATACAATACCCTCAAGACTTACCTAGGAACAATGCTTAGCATTTTCCAATCCAATCAAGTTGACACACAGCATTAAGCATCAAAAAATACATGTTATTAAGATAATAGTAAGGAGGAAAACTAGACATCATGTAAGAGACAGAAATGAGTAACCTCCAGTTTGGTTTGAAATCTATAATTATATCAAGAGTTGATGAAGGCTTGCTCATTATTAATTTGTCTCATTTATTCCAATAAAGGACAGTGACTATATTAGATTAAAAGCCACCAATAGTTAATTTCAATCTTTCACAATGTATTATTACTTAAAAATTGAATGTGATTAGTTTGTGTAGAGATTACCTGATTTACAACTCATTTGGGAGGAAAGCACTAAAGATGTCATTATCATATTTATTATTATCATTGATTTAGAACACTTTTATTTCCTCATCTTTCCATTTTCTGAGTTATGTTCATTTAATCAGTGTAAACCAATTTTGGAACAATTACTGGTTTTAACATGTAACTCTTCAAGATTTTACTTTTCGGCATTCATTTATTTTTGCCATATTGACAGCATAATTTATATCTAATCTTATATGGTTTATTGATTTAAAGATTTACCACTTGTCATTTTATACTACTTTTCCTTTCTTGACTAGTTAATGTTCAATTATTTTTTATTCAGCTAGAATATGTCTTTGAGTAATTATTTGTATAAAGATCATATAAGTGACACATTCACGAAGCCTGTGCCCATCTGAATATGGCTTTTAGTTTCTCATTACACAAGAAAGGTTTATTGTTGCTAAGAAATCTGAAACCACATGACTTTGGTTCTTTTGCAGGTAAAGTATTAGTTTTCTTTACCGCTTTTATGCTTGTAGATTTTTCAATTTTATCTTTTTTTATTTTTATTTCTATTTTTACTTTAAGTTCCAGGTTTATTACATAGGCAAACGTATGTCTTTGAAACTAAATTTGATGCAGGAATATATACATATACTTATGGGACCTATTTTGTCAGTCTTTCTTCTGTAATGTAACATAATGAATTCCTCTTCTAAAATATTTTGGCCAACTATTTTATTCAGACAGATTGAGGGAAAATCAGGGAAGCTATTTAAGATACAAGTAGATTCTAAGAGAATAAGAGAAGACTATTTGCTTAAAATGTTCAATAAACCTTTCTGTAATCAGCAACTGCGGTGATACCTGTTTTATTTGCCATATAATAAACCACACCCTACTTTTCTTGCCGATCTCAGGGCAAATAAAGCTCAAGAGGATGTGGGATATGGTAAGATATTCTATTTCAAATTTAATTTTTTTAAGAAGAAACAGCTGAATGTTTTGATATTTTAAGTTTCCTTAAAATATACTAGAGTTAAATAGCTGCATCAAAATAATTACATCAAAATGGTATATCCTTCTGCTAGTTCACAATCATGGCAATCTAGAAATATAAAGATCTCAAAATAATACTCGGATACTGAAACAGTAATTAAGAATTTTATACAAAATTAAGCTGAAAACTGGTTTTCTTTTTCAGTTTATATTCAAATTGTTATTTGTTATATCACTTTTAGGAAACACAAAAATTCCTATTGCTTTAAAGATAGCATTTCTATGAATTCAGAAAATTAAAACATAAGATATTGTTTCAAGAATATATAATTTTTTTTTAGACTGAGTCTCACTCTGTCACCAGGCTGGAGTGCAGGGGTGCAATCTCAGCTTACTGCAACCTCCACATCCCGAATTCAAATTCACCTCCCGATTCTATTGCCTCACCCTCCTGAGTAGCTGGGACTACAGGCACATGCCACCCCACCCAGCTAATTTTTGTATATTTAATACAGATGGGGTATCACCATGTTGGCCAGGATGGCTTCAGTCTCTTGACTTCATGATCTTCCCGCCTCAGCCTCCCAAAGTGCTGGGATTACAGGCCTGAGCCAACACGCCGGGCCAGAAATATAAATTTTTAAATACACACAACAGCCTCCATAGACTGATACTAGCATTCAAATAAAAATATTCAGATACAGTAGACTCACTATAATGGATATTCAAAATGAATAAAAAGTATTTGCAGCACCTATGGAAGCAGGAAGAATTAAAAGATGTTTCTGTTAGAGGAAGTAAACATAGATTAAAGAGTGTGGTTTTAATGTTTATACTGATTCTTGAGCTCTTCAGTGGATTATAGAACTGGAGGGTCACACCTTAATCAGTAAAGAAAGGATAGCAGAAATATGACATACTGAGCTCAGATATACTGCAAGGGTAGCTCACTATTAATTTACAGTTAAGATTCTGAAGGCTACAGGAAAGTTATAAATTAATTAATTAGAAATATGTTTTTTTCTTCAACCTATGTGAATTGAGAGCAGTAACATATTTAAAAATGCAAGTACATTTTAAACATTAAGAGGTGCTGGCTCTACAAACTTTAATGCATTTTACTTGGCTTATGGTTAATTATTTTGTTACATTTATTTATCACAGGAAATATACACAGAGCCAAGCAAGCTGAAATTTTAAAAAGATTAAAGAATAAGAGTTTATAAAGGGTGCATGTTAATATTTGCTAATGGCCATGGTAAAAGAAAGACACAAAATACTTACTTCTAAGCAAAATCCTGCCTTCTATGGTCATTAAGCACATCTTCAATATTTACAAGAAACCCACTAATGCTATCTTGTACAGCTTATCTTATTTTGATAAGGACAGGACTGAGCCCCCTGTTTTTATGTTTGATTTGTGGGCAGAGCAAAATAAAATTCTGTTGTAATGTATATGGCTTTATTTATATTGATCTAATCTGCATTTATCTGCATTTGTTTATCTGTATTGTTAATTTTTAAAATTTTTTTCGTGGAAGTATTTCTTTTTAATTTTAAAATAATTATAAATTCACAGTAATTTGCGAAGATAGTATAGAGAGGCCACATGTACCCTTCATTAAGTTTCCCCTCATTGTTACATCTTGCATATAGTGTAATATCAAAACCAGGAAGTGAACATTGGTACAATATAAGTGTATAGCTCTATATTAATTTCACACATGCATACATTTTTGTAATACCATAACAAACAAAATATGGAATTATTCTATCAACCCAAAGACATCTGTCATGATACCCCTTTGTAACAATTGTACCCAAGTCCTTCATTCTACCTCCAAAATCTACACAACCTCTAATTTGTCCACCATCTCCATAATTTTGAGAATGTTACATACATGGGATCACATACAATGTGACATTTTGACATTGACTCATTTTGTGGTGATCCATTTCTGAATTTTGTATTCTGTTCCACTGATGTTGTATGTTTAATCCTCCACTGATGACACAGTTTCTATTATTGTACTTACGTAACACTCCTTAAAATTCATTAGATGAATTCCTACAAATCTATTCTTTTTATTCAAACTTATCTTAAATATTCTAATTTCTTTGCCTTTCCAAATACATTTTAGAATAATTTTTCTATATCTACAAAAAATCCTGCTGCAATTTCTACCAGAATTACATTAAACCTACTTACACATTTGGAAGAATTGACGTCTAACTATTCTGAGTCTTTGAATTCATGAATACAGTATGTATCTCCATTTAATTTATATCTTTTTAACTTATTATCATTTAAAAACAGTGATTACATTTTTTAGTCTTTTTTCACCTTCTTTCTTCTCAGTATTGTGAATAACTGAATATAGAAAATATAGTTATTCAAAGAGGAAGTTGGGAAAATGGCAAAATAAAAGACTCTACTTATCATCTCCTCTGTAAGGACACCAATTTAACAACTATCTACAAGTAAAAGGCACCTTTATAAAAACCAAAAATCAGGTAAATGCTCACAGTACTTGATTTTAATTTCATGTTGCTGAAAGAGGAACTGAAGAGGTAGGGGAAAAAAACATTTTGAATCCTCAGCACCAGCCCTCCCCCTGCACCATCCCCCCAGAGCATCATGGTACAGAGAGCATTTCTGTATACGGGGGAGGATGAGCTCATCAATTGTGAGGTATTGAACTCAGTGCTATTCAGTTATAGCAGAAATTAAAACTGGACTAAACTCAGCTTATGCCCACCCACAAAAAGAGCATTTAAACCACCCCTTGCCAGAGAGGAATTGTCGATCCCAGTGACAGAACTTGAGTTACTGCAAGCCTTACCACCAGGAGCTAGAGTGCTTTCGGCACTAAATGAATTTAAAAGGCA
Organism: Cebus imitator; assembly: GCF_001604975.1. Taxonomy (NCBI): domain Eukaryota; kingdom Metazoa; phylum Chordata; class Mammalia; order Primates; family Cebidae; genus Cebus; species Cebus imitator. The sequence goes on along the minus strand of NW_016107783.1, from coordinate 572,813 downwards.
CTCTAGGACACAAGGAGTGCAATTCCTAGGAGATCCCTAATACTAAAGTAGACCCAAATACAGTGAAAGGCAGTGCCATGTGACCTACTGAGACACCAGCTAAGGTGGCTGTATTAGTCTGGGTAGTCTGGGTTCTGAAGAGAAGGACGTAGGCTGAGAGGCTAGGCACATCTCTCCATTTCATGCTTTTCTGCCTGCTTTACATTCATGGCAGCTGATTAGAATGTGCTCACCCAGATTAAGGGTGGATCTGCCTTCCCCAGCCCACTGACTCCAATGTTTCTATCTTCTGGAAACACCCTCACAGACACACCCAGGATCAATAATTTCAATCAAATCAAGTTGATACTCAGTATTAATTAACAAAAGTCCACCCCTTGTCAACTTGAACCCATACACATCTCCTGAGATCATACATAATCTTCAAATAAAGACAATAATAAGGTCATAATTACACCTAACATAATAAAACTATCCTTCCCACAACTGGAAATGCACCAGTACCCAACCGAAATTTTATAACATAGGGTTAACAATACTTAAATGCTAATATGAAGTCAATACATCTTATGTCACATAACAAAAGAGAAGAAAATGAAGATATTTTCTTAGTACAAGTGTATAGATGCACAAATGTTTTTAGAAAAAAAAAGAAGAAACATGACAATTACAGTCACCATTTCTGCATCTGGTCACATGATCATAGCTGATATGGATGGCTACCTGTTCTACTAGGCATTCTGTATTCCCATTGCCTTCAGCAAGAACCTCAGCAGGTTGTCTTTTTTTTTCTGGTGGAGTGACCTAAAGCTTTATTCCTGAGGTGTCTGGGCCATTTGTGGTTCTTTCTGGATTGTGCTGTTGCAGTTTCCCATTGACCTTAATCACCAGGTGTGGTAATACTGTACTAAGAGATGCTCTAATTGATCTCTTGTATTCCATGCATACTCTTCCTTACCTCCATTGTAAAGTAGCAAATTGATTTCATCTTGATAGTCCAAGTCAATCACCCACACCAACACTATAAGTCTCCTCTTACCCTGTTTACTTAAAGGTAGGAGGAATCCAAAGTGTCCAGGTGGCAATCTTAACTTCCAGTTTAATGAAATTGCTGTTGTGTTTCCTGGTGGCAGTGTTCCTCCCTCTGGAGCTACGATTTGTAGGCTAGCAGAATGTAATGATGTGGAAATGGGAAGCAAATATTTTGCTAGTGGATCACTAGGGATGATGGTCAGTGGTGTTACTTCCATTTCCACCCCTTGATTCCTGGACCTATGAATCCTGGCTATGGGAGAAACAGTACTATATATTGGATGCTGATTCAGAGCACAGACTGCCTTCTGGAGTTTCATAGTTTGAGTTTTTGAGTTTTATGTATTGAATCTATTTTGATTTGATTCTTATATGGGAAGAGATAGAAGTCTAGTGTCATTCTTTGGATACAGATATTCAGTTTTTCCAGAACCATTTATTAAAGAAACTGGCCTTTCCCCAAAGCATGTTCTTTGCATTTTTGTCAAAATGAGCTCACTGCAGATGTATGGTGTTTATGTATGTAGACGTATGGTGTTATCTCTGAGGTTTGTATTATGTTCCAGTGATCTATGTGTCTGTTTCTATACCAATACCATGCTGTTCTTTTTACTGTAGTTCTGTAATATAATTTAAAGTCAGATAAAGTAATATATCTAGTTTTGTTCTTTCTATTCAGGAAAGCTTTGATTATTCTGGTTCCATATACATTTTAGAATTATTTTTCCTATTTCAGTAAATAATGTCATTCAAATTTTGATAGGGATTGCATTGAATGTGTAGATTGCATTGGGTAGTATGAACATTTTAGCCGTATGGATTTTTCCAATCCATGATCATGAAATATCTTTACGTATTTTTTTGTCCTCTTCAATTTCTTGCATCAATGCTGTATTAGCTTGTTTTCATGCTGTTGATAAAGACATACCAGAGACTGGGCAATTTACAAAAGAAAGAGATTTAATGGACTTACATTTTCACGAGGCTGGGGAGCCCTCACAGTCATGGTGGAAGTTGAAAGGCATGTCTCACGTGGTGGCAGAGAACGAGAAGAGAGCTTGTGCCAGGAAACTCCCCTTTGTAAAACTATTGGGTCTTGTCATACTTATTCACTATCATGAGAACAGCACAGGAAAGACCTATGATTCAAATACCTCACATTGGGTCCCTTCCACAACATGAGGGAATTCAAGGTGAGATTTGAGTGGGGACACAGCCAAATCATATCAAATGCTTATAGTTTTTATTGTAGAGCTCTTTTCAATTATTTGGTCAACTTAATAGGTATCTTATTTATAGCTATTGTAAATGGGATTGCATTTCTTTATTTTCTTTTTAGATTGTTCACTGCTGGTATGTAGAAATACTGCTTATTTTTTGTTGATTTTGGATCCTGCAACTTAACTAAATTTCTTTATCAGATCTAATGGCTTTATGGTGGAGTTTAGTTTGTTTGTTTGTTTGTTTTGATGGAGTTTATAATTTGTTTGCTTTTCAAATATAAGCTCATATCATCAGAAAACAAGGATAGTTTGACTTCTTCCTTTTGAGTTTGGATGTCCTTCATTTCTTTCTCTTGTCTGATTGCTCTAGCTAGGACTTCCAATACTATGTTGCAAAGCAGTAGTGACAGCGGGCTTCCTCATCATTTCCTAATCTTAGCAGAAAGAATTTGTTTTTCCCCATTCAGTATGATACTAGCTTGTGAGTATGTTGTATATGACTTTTATTATATTGGGGTATCTTTCTTCTATACCCAGTTATTTCAGGGTTTTAATCACAATGGGATGTTTAATTGTATTAGTTTTCCAGCATGAATTGAAATGATCTTATAATTGTTGCTCTTTATTCTGTTGATATGAAGTATTATATTAATTGATTTGTATATGCTGGACCATTCTTCCTTGCCTGGAATAAACTCAACTTGGTAATTATGGATGATCTTTTCAATATATCGGTGACATTTGTTTGCTAGTACTTTTTAAGGACATTCACATTAATATTCAGCAGTTATATTGGTTCATAAATTTATTTCTTTGATATGTCTTTGTCTGGTTTTGGTATAAAGGTAATATGTTTTGGAAGTACTCTCTCTTCTATTTTTCAGAATAGATTAGGCAGTATTTTTATTAGTTTTTTAGTTGTTTGGTAGCATTCACCATTGAAGCCATCAGGTCCTCACCTTTTCAATGCTGAGAGAAATTTTGCTACCACTTCAATTACATTGTACTTGTTATTGGTCTTTTCAAGATTTAGATTTCTTTCTGATTCAATAATGGTAGGTTACATATGTCTAAGAATTTATCCACTTCATCTAGATTTTCCAATTTCTTGTCATATAGGTCATATTGTTGCTTACAGTATCGACTAATGATTATTTGAATTTCAGTAGCATCAGATGTAATGTCTTCTTTTCCATCACTAACTTTAATTGGGTTTTTACCTTTTGTTCTTAGTGATTTTGGCTCAGGGTTTGTTAGTTTTGCTAAACTTAAAAAAAAAAACCTTTTTTGTTGGTTTTTTGCATTGTTTTCTCTATTTCAAATTCACTTATTTCTGCTCTGATCTTTATTATTTCATTTTTGTTCTGATTTTAGGTCAGTTTGCTTTTGCTTTTCTAGTTCTTTAATATGCATTGTTATGTTGTTCATTTACTTTTTTTTCTTCTTTTTTGATGTAGGCATTTATTGACATAAACTGCTCTCATAGTACTACTGATCTTGTTGTATTCCATAGGTTTGGGTACGTTGTGCTTTCATCATCATTTGTTTAAAGAACATTTTCAATTTCCTTCTTAATTTATTTTTTGACCCACTGTTCATGTAAAAGCACATTGTCTAATGTCTATATATTTGTATAATTTTCAAAATTCCTCTTGTTATTGATTGTAGTTTTGATCCCATTGTGGTCAGATAAGATGCTTGATATTACTTCAATTTTTCTGAATGTTTTACGACTGGTTCTGTGACCTAATGTATTGTCATCCTTGTGAATAAGCAATGTGCTGAAAGGAAAAAAAATATTCTGCAGCCATTGGATAAAATGTTGTGAAAAGATCTATTAGGTCTATTTGATCTAGAGTTAATATTCAGTTGAATACTTATGTGCTTATATTCTGTCTGGAGAATCTGTGAAACAGTGAAAGTGGAATTTTGAAGTTTTTATCTATTATTATATTGGAATCTATTTCTCTGTGTACCTCTAATAGTATTGGCTTATATATCTGGGTGTCTAAATGTTGGGCATATATGTATGTACTTAAAATTGTAATATCCCTTGCTGAATTGACCCCTTTATCATTACAGTATAGAGTGATCTATTTGTCTCTTATAGTCTTCATCTTGAAGGCTATCTTGTCTGATACAAGTATAGTGACACCACTTTTTTTTTTTCCGTATGCATGAAATATTTTTCTATCCCTTTATCATCAGTCTAGGAGTATCTTTACAGGTGAAATGTGTTTCTTGTAAGAGAAAAATCAATTGATTTGTTTTCATATTTATTCGGCCAGGCTATGACTTTTAATTAGAGAGTTTAGTCAATTTATATGCAATATTATTATTGATAAGTTAGAATCCACTCATGCCGTTTTTTAATTTGTTTTCTGGTTGTGTTGTGGTCTTCTCTTTCTTTTCCCCTTCCTTTCTGCTTATTTTACTGATGATGACTTTCTTTAGTGGTATGACCTAACTTTCTGCTTTTTATTTGTTTATCTGTCATATGTCTTTTGGTTCACCTGATAACAACTTAACACTGTTTGTGTAAGCAAAAAAATATGAACAAGCCAAAAAAACTTATAAAACCCCTACATCTTTCCTTAATCCACCTTCTTTTTAACTCTTTGTTGTTTCCATTTTATCTTGTTGTGTTATTGATGTATTTAAAAGTTGTTTTAGTTATTATTTTTAATGGGTTTATTATTTTTCTTCCTACTTAAGATATTAGTTAACACATCACAGTTACAGTGTTTTAATAGTCTGTGTTTTTCTCTGTACTTACTATTACATGTGAATTTTGTTCTTTCAGATGATTTCTTCTTGAACAGTGATGTCCTCCTTTCCCTTCTGATGTAAATATTTACTTTAGGATTCCTTGTAAGATAGGTCTAGTTTTGATGAACCCCTTCAACATTTGATTGTTTGAAGAGTCTGTTCCTACTTTACATTTTAAAAATGTTCTTTTTGAGATATATTATTCTAGGGTAAAAATGTTTTGTGTGTGTGTGTGTGTGTGTGTGTGTGTGTGTGTGTGTGTTTTTGCTTTATTTTTTGTTGTTGCTTGTTTGTTTGTTGTTTTTTCCTTCAGTACTAAACATCTCTTGTCTCTCTCTCCTGGTCTGTAAGGTTTCCACTGAAAATTTTACTACTCAGACATATTACAGTTCCATAGTATGTTATTTTTTCCTCTTGCTGCTTTTAGAATCCTTTCCTTAATCTTGACCTTTGGTAGTTTGAGTATCAAATGCCCTGAGATAGGCTTTTTTGGGTTAAATCTTCTTGGTATTCTGTAACCTTCTTTTACTTGGATATTAAAATTTTTCCCAAGGTTTGGGGAGTTCTCTGTTATAACTCCATTAGATATACTTTATATCCCATCTCTTTTTCTGCTTTCTTTTCAAAGACAACTTTTAGATTTTTCCTTTTGTGTATATTTTCTAGATCCTGTTTGGTTCAAACAAATAGAATCCATTTCTCTTTTTTGAGCTGCCTGGAGCTGGGGTGACAAATGCACACCTATGCCCCTCACCACTGGGTCTGCACTGGTCAGACCTAAAGCCGGGAGAGCACTGATTCTGACCTAAGGCTCACTGTAACAATTACTCGGCTGCTGATTACATTCACTGAAGGTCCTGGGTCTCTACAATTAACAGATGATAAAGCCAGCCAGGCTTGTGTATTTCTATTCAGGGTTGTGAGTTCCATCATGCTCTGAAAGGGTCTAGAGGTGCTGTTTGGGAGCAAGGGACTAAAGTCAAAAAACCTTAGAAGCCTACCTTCTATTGTACTGCAGTTGAACTGGCAGTCAAACCAGAAGATGCAGTTTTCCCCACTCTTCTCCAACCTTTCCACAGGCCCAGGAGCCTCATCCCATGTCCACCACCACCAAAGGCCCCCAGGCAGTACTGCCAGGCTCCCGCCAATGTTCACTTAAGGCCAAAGGGCTCTTTAATCAGCTTATGGTGATTGCTGCCTGGCCTGGAACTCATCTTTCAGGGCTGTGGGCTCCACTCTGGCAAATGGGAAGCCCACAAATATTATCCAAAAGTCAATGCCTGGAAAAGATCACCCCAACTGCTTGCATACTGCCCTCTCCCAACCCATGGCCTCCCTGGTACCTAGCATGCAAGACAATGTCCCTTTATGCTTCCCTATGCTTTCCTCAGTCAGATGGAATCTCTAACTATAGCCATTGCAGCTGGGAATGTACTGAGTCTCTCCTGAAGGCAGCAAATCTGAAAGCCTCACCTAAGGCCCATGGTGTACTATCTGAGTATTACTGCTGGTTACTCAGGGCTCAGTGATGTTTTCTTGCCTGGACTGGATCTTTCCCTTCAAGGAAGTGGGTTCTCTTCTGGTCCAGGTTGTCCCTATAAGCGTCATCCTGGAGCTAGGGCCAGGAAAAGGGACATCACAAATTTGACTGGTGCCCTATCCTACTGTGGCTGAGCTGGTATCCAAGATGCATGCCAATGTAGTTTTTAAGCTTTCCTCTTCTCTTCTGAAGGGGAATAAAGGGAACACTATTGGAGCCAAAAACTGTGCTATCTCTGGTTGGGAAATGGGTGGCATAATCACTTTCTTAATTGCTTTAGCTGGTGTTTCACTAGGTCACATTTCCCAAAGTCTCCTGCCTCTGTGTCTAGTCCTACACTGTGACTTGCCTATTAGTGTCAGTCCTTGTGGCCTAGACTGCCTTTTATGTTTTCATAGAGACCCATAGCACCCTAGCCTGTAGTGACAAGGCTTGCCAAAAGTAAAGTTCTGATCAATGGAATAAGTGATTCCCCTCTCGCTAAGACTGGTTTGAATACTTTCTCCATGGTGGGTGTCAGCTGAATTCAGCCCAGTTTTGCATTCTTCTGTGTCGAGGCGCTCTCAGTTCAGTGCAATGTCTCACAGTTGGCTTTACTGTCCTTCTACCAAAACCACATATTTACTCTTCAAGACACATTGCCAACACTGGCAGATGTGAAAGGAGCAGCATTAGCAATTTGACACTGTCTTTTCTCTGGGTCACTGAAAATCCTATGTGGTGCTTCTTTCAGTCATAAGAAGTTAAAACCAATTACTGTGAAAGATCACCTAATTTCTTATTATTATAAAAGTGCTTTTTTTGTTGTTGTCAAATTTGGTGTTCCTCTGGAATGGATAATCAGTGGAGCCTTCTATTTGGTCATCAAGCTCTGCCCCTCTCTGAATCTATAAATCTTTGTGTCTGTAAAGACATTATATGTATTTTAGTGCCAAATGGTTAAAAACCAGATGTCTAAAGAGCTATTTAGATGTGAAAAAAAAATTTATAGGGTGTTACTGCTTAACATAAAAAAACAAGTTAAACAAATTTCCAATTTATGTGAGTAAAAATTATTATGTTACGGTGCCAATGTTTTAACAGCACACATTCACTTTATATCTCTGTGTCACATTGTGGTAATTCTTGCAATATTTCAAACTTTGTTATTATTATTATATTTTATAATGATCTGTAATCAGTGATCCATGATGTTAGATTTCTAATTGTTTTAGGGTGCCACAAACCACACCCAGATAAGATGCTGAATTTAATTGATAAACATTGTGTGTCTTATGAATACTCCACTGACTGGTTGTACCCTATCTCTGTACCTGTCCTCAGGCACCCCTATTTTCTGAGATACAGCAATATTGAAATGAGGCCACTTAATAATCCTACAATGGCCTCAAACTATTCAGCTGAAAGAAAGATTTGCACACATCTCCCACTTAAAGCCAAAATTAGAAATACTCAAGACCAGCAAGAAGACATGGCTAGAAATCAAATTTGTGGCCTCTTTTGCCACTTAACCAAGATGTAGAGACAAAGCAAAAGATCTTAATGTAAATTTAAAGTGCTTTCTATTGAAGAAACAAATGACAAGAAAGTGAAATAGCCTTATCATTGATATGGAGGTGCTGTAGTGGCCTGAATAGAAGATTAAACCAACCACAACATTCCCTTAAACCCAAGCCTAATCCAGAGCATGGCTTTAACTCTCTTTACTTCTAGGAAAACTGAGAGAAGTAAGGGAGCTGCAAAAGGAAAGTTTAAAGCTGACAGAGGTTGGCTTAAGATGTTTAAAAAAGAAGCCATCTCCATAACATAAAAGTGCAAGATGGGCAGGAAGCATTTTGTGTAAAACCTGCATGTTCTCCAAACAGCTAAATACAGTTGCAGTAAACATCAGATTTTCAAAGTAGACAAAACAGCCTTGTATTGCTTTAAAAAAAATGCTACCCAGTACTTTCTTAGTTAGGGTAGAAGCTAATATCCAGCTTTAAAGCTTCAAAGCACAGGCTGACTTTTTTGCTATGACCTAATGCAGCTGGCACTTTCAGTTAACATCAAAGCTCATTTACCATTTAAAAAAACTCAGGACCTTTAAGAACTATGCTAAATTGACTCTGCCTGTGCTCTATAAGTGGAACAGTGAACCTGGATGACAGCGCATCTGTTTACAGCATGGCTCACTGAATAATTTGAGCCCGCTGTTGACACCTTCTGCTTAGGAAACAAATATTCCTTTCAAAATATTGCTTCTCATTTTCAATCCACCTGGTCACCCAAGAGTTCTGATGGAGATGTACAGAGTTTAATGTTGCTTTTATTCCTGCTAAAACAATATTCATTTCAGAGACAATAGATCAAAGAGTTATTTTGACTTTCAAGTCCTTTTAAACTTTTATTTTAGCTTGAGGGGTACATATGCAGGTTTGTGACATAGGTAATTGTGTCACGAAAGTTTGTTGTACACATTATTTTGCCACCCAGGGAGTAAGCATAGTTTAAGTTAGGTAGTTTTTTAATTCTCACCCTACTCCTTCCCTCCACCACAAAATAGGCATTAGTGTCTGTTGTTCCCTTCTTTGTGTCCATATGTATTCAGTGTTTAGCTCCCAATTATGAGTGAGAACATGGGGTATTTGATTTTCTGTTTATTATCTAATTATCTGATTTTCTGTGCTAGTTCATTTAGGATAATGAACTCCAGCTTCATTCACATATCTGCAAAATACACAATCCCATTCTTTTTATCACTAGATAGTATTCCATGGTGTACATGTAGTACATTTCCTTTATCCAATCCACCCTTCATGGGCATTTAGGCTGATTTTATAGTTTTGTTATTTTAAATGTTGCTACAATAAACATACATGTGCATGTGTTTTTATGGTAGAAGAATATATTTCTTTGAGTATATAACTAATAAGAAAATTGCTGGGTTGAATGGCAATTTTCCTTTGAGTTCTTTGAAAAACTGCCAAACAGCTTTCCACAACAGCAGAACAAATTCACATTCCCATTAGTAGTGCATAAGTATTTCCTGTTCTTCACCACCTCACCAGCAACTATTATTTTTGACTTCTTAATAGCCATTCTGATTGATGCAAAATGGTATCTCATTGTGGTTTTAATTGGCATTTCTTTAATGATTAGTGATGTTGAGCATTTTTATATGCTTATTTGTCATGTGTATATCTTTTTGTTTTTGAGTAGTGGCTGTTCATATGTTTTGCCCACTTTTTAATGGGGTTGTTTGTTTGTTCCTTGTTGAATTAAGTTCCCTATGTATTGTGGATATTAAACCTTTGTGAGATGCATAGTTTGAGAGTATATTCTCCCATTCTTTAGGCTGGCTGTTCACTCTCTTGATAGTTTCTTTTGCTGTGCGGAAGCTCTCTAGTTTAAGTTTCTTTTTTTCTTTTTTAATTTTTTTTCTTGAAATTGCTTTTGAAATCTGAATTATAAAATGTTTGTAAGGTCCTATGTCCAGAATGGTATGGCCTAGGTTGTTTTTCAGTTCCTTCATAGTTTTAGGTTTTACACTTAGGTCTGCAATCCAACTTGAGCTGACTTTTGTATATAAAGTAAGGAAGGGGTCCAGTTTTGATCCTCTGCATAGGGCTAGCCAGTTATTCCAGCACCATTTATAAAATAGAAATTCCTCTTCCTATTGCTTTTTTTTTGTCAACATTTTTGACTATTAGATGGTTGTAGATATGTGGCACTATTTCTGGACTCCCTATTCTGTTCCCTTGGTCTATGTGTCTTTTTTTAAGCAAATATTAAGCATCCTGTTTTGTTTACTATAATGTTGTAGTATAGTTTGATGTTGGGTAACATGATGCCTCCAGCTCTTTTCATTTTGTTTAGAATTGCTTTGGCAATTCAAGCTCTCTTTGGGCTCCATGTAAATTTAAAAAATAGTTTTTTTTTCTAATTCTGCCAATAATGTCATGGGTAGTTTGATAGAAATAGCATTGAATCTGCAAATTACTTTGGACAGTATGGCTATTTTAACAAAATTGATTATTTTATCCATAAGTGTACAAAGTTTTTTTTTTTTTTCATTTGTTTGTGTCACCTGATTTATTCGAGCAGAGTTTTAAAATTCTCATTTCAGAGATCTTTTGCCTCCCTGGTTAGCTATATTCCTAGACATTTTTTCTTCTTGTGGCTAATGTAAATTGGATTGTGTTCTTGATTTGGCTTTCAGCTTGGATGTGGTTGGTGTATAGAACTGCTAGGATTATTGCACATGGATTTTGCATTCTGAATCTTTTTGAAGTCGTTTATCATATCAAAGAGCTTAGTCTCTTTATAGATCTTTAAGAGCTTGCTTTATAAATCTCCATTCTCCTGTGCTGGGTGCATATATATTTAGGGCAGTTTGGCCTTTTTGTTGAATTGAATGTTTTGCTATTATGTAATGCCTCTTTTTTGAATTTTGTTGCTTTAAAGAATCTTTTTATCTGAAATTAGCATAGCAACTGATGCTTTTGTTTGTTTGTTTTTGGTTTGGTTGGTACATTTTTCTCCATCCCCTTACTTTAAGTTTATGGGTCTCATTGTATATGAGAGAAATCTGTTGAAGAGAGCATGCTATTGGGTCTTGCTTTTTTATCCAGCTTGCCACTCTGTGCCTTTTAATTGTGGCACTTAGCCCATTTACATTCAAGGTTACTATTAACATGTGTGGAATAGATCTTGTCGTTGTGTTTTTAGGTGGTTATCATGCAGACTTGTTTGTGTAGTTGCTTTATTGTGACAATAATTTGTGAACTTAAGCGTATTTTTGTATTGGCTGGAAATGGTCTTTTCTTTCCATATTTAGCACTCCTTTCAGAACTTCTTGTAAGGCAGAACTTCTTGTACAGTATATACAAATTCCATTGGAATTTGCTTGTCTGAAAAAAAAGAAAACATTTATTCTTTTATGAAGCTTGATTTAAATGAATTTAAATTTAAATGAAATTCTTGATTAAATTCTTAAATTTAATTTAAATTATTGAATTAAATTAAATTCTTAATTTAAATGAAATTCTTGATTGAACATTAATTGATTTGCGGCTACTATAAATGAAATTACTAATTTTAAATGTATTTTTCCCATTGTTCACTCTTCTCAAATAGAAATGCTACTGGTTATTTTATGTTGAATTTCTATCCTGAATATTTAGTACATTTGTTTATCAGTTCTAATAGTATTTTGGAGAAGTATTTATATTTTTCCAAATGTAAGATCATATAATCAGCAAATGAGGATAATTTGACTTCTTTGTTTCCAATTTGCATATGCTTTTTATTTTTCTCTTCTCTGATTGCTTTAGCTAGGGCTTTCAGTACTATGTTGAATAACAGTGATGACAGTTGTCATTCTGGTCATGTTCCATATCTTAGAGATGTTAAAAGAAAAATTTCAACCAAATTAAGTTTTAAGGAGTTGAAGTGAGCAATGAAAAATTTGCAAATAGGGCAGCCCCTAGAATCACAGCAGATTCAGAGACACTGCAAAAGTGCCTCCTGGTCAGAACAAATTTATAGATGAAACAATAAAGTGAGATGCAGAAATGGGAAGTGAGGTGCAGAAATAGCTGTATTGGTTATAGCTCGGCATTTGCTTTATTTAAGCACAGTTTGAACACCAAGCGGTATATGACTGGTTGAAATATGGCTGCTGGGAGTGGTCAAGACTCAGCAACTGTTACAGGTGCATATTCCTATGTTATGTCTTTAATCTTTTCCACCTATTAAGTTACGTTGCAGTTCATACACAGGGACTCAAATATAGAAGCATGGCATCCTTCTCAGTCCACATTTTGCCTTTAAATACAAGGGCTGTGTACATTGTGCTGACCTTTTTCAATAAAACTTTTTCAATTTTCTTTAGTTTTTCAAGAAAACAACAATTGTGTTATTAATCTTGCAGTACTGCTTTCTAGAGCAGAGGGCCCCTTTAGCTCAAGACATTATAACAGCTGTGTGGCTGTCATGTATGGCTTTTGTTAAGGTTAGGTATGTGCTTTCTATCCCCAGTATTTTTAGGATTTTTATCTTGAAGGGATGTTGAATTTTATCAAATGCTTTTTTCAGTATCAATTTAAGTAATCATATGGTTTTAAATCTTCATTCGGTGTATATGATGTATTACACTGATTGATTTGCACATGTTGAACCATTCTTGCTTCCCAGAGGTAAGTCTCACTTGGTTATAATGAATGATCTTTCTAATGTGTTCTTGAATTCTGTTTGCTTGTATTTTGTTGAGAATTTTTGCATCAACATTCATCAGATATATTAACCTGTAGCTTATCTTATTATTTGTCTTTGGTTTTGGGTATCAATATAATACTGGCCTTCTAGAATGAAGTTGAAAGTATTACTTTCTGTGCTAATTTTTGGAATAGGTTGAGTTGCATTGATATCAGTTCTTTAAATGTTTCATAGAATCCAGCAGTAAAGCCATGAGGTCCCAAGCTTTTATTTACTGAAAGGCTTTTTATTTTAGCTTTGATCTTATTACTTGTTATTGGTCATTTCAGGTTTTGAATTTATTCCTGGTTCAATCTTATTAGATTGTATGTGTCTAAGAACATGTCCATTTCTTCTAGATTTTCAATTTATTGGCATACAGTTCCTCATAATTGTCATGAATGATCTGTTGAATTTCTGCAGCATCAGTTGTAATGTCTTTTTTTAAATTTATTTTTATTTTCTCTTCTTTTTCTTAGTCTGATTAAAAGTTTGCCAATTTTCTTTAGCTTTTCCTAAAAACAGTTGTTTTATTGATCTTGTAGTATTGCTTTCTTCATTTCAATTTTATTTATTTCTTTTCCAATCTTTTATTTTCTTCTACTACTTTTGTGTTTGGTTTGTGCTTGCTTTTCTAGTACTTTCAAATCCTTTATTAGATTGTTTATTTATTTATTTATTTGAGACAGTGTCTTGCTCTGTCACCAGGCTGGAGTGTGCAGTGATGCAATACCGGCTCACTGCAACCTCCGCCTCCTGGGTTCAAGCGATTCTTCCGCTTCAGCCTCCCAAGTAGCTGGGACCACCGGTGCGTGCCACCACGTCTGACTAATTTTTTTGTGTTTTTAGTAGAGATTGGGTTTCACCATGTTGGCCAGGATTGTCTTGATCTCTTGACCTCGTGATCAGCCTGCCTCGGCCTCCCAAACTGCTGGGATTACAAAAAGTTGTTTGTTGTTTTTTTTTTAATCTATTTTGAAGTAGGCTCTTTTAGCTATAAACTTCCCTCTGAGTATTACTTTGGCTGTATCTCATAAATTTTGGTATGGTGTGTTTTCATTATCATTTGTTTCAAAAACGTTTTCAACTTTTAAAAAATTACTTTATTGATTCACTGGTTATTAAGGACCATATTGTTTAATTTCCATGTATTTGTATGGTTGCCAAAATTCCTATTATTATTAATTTCAAATTTTATTATATTATGATCAGAGAAGATGCTTGACATTATTTAAATTTTTTGAATTTTTTAAGACTCATTTTGTGACCTAACATGTGGTCTATCCTTGAAAATGATCCATGTGCTGAGTAAAAAAAAAAAAATGTGTATTCCACACCCATTGGATGAAATGTTCTGTAAATATCAATTAGCATTATTTGTTCTATAGCGCCAATTAAGTCTGATGTTTGTTAGTTGATTTTCTGTCTGGACAATCTCTACAATGTGGAAAGTCAGCTGTTAAAATACCTAGCTATTACTGTAACCCATCTCTTTCTTTAGCTTTGTCTATGTGGGTGCTCCAGTGTTGGGTGCATATATATCATAAATGTTTATATTCTCTTGAGGAATTAAACATTTATCATTGTATAATGATCTTCTTTGTCTCTTCTCATAGTTGTTTTCACTTCTCATAGTCTTCAAAGCTATTCTGTCTGATGGAACTATAGCAATTCCTGCTCTTTTGTTGTTTTCATTGGCATGGAATATCCTTCTTCATCCTTTTATTTTCACTCTATTTATGTGTTTCTTGTAGGTGACAGATCAATGGGTATAGTTTTCTTGTTTGTTTGTTTGTTTTCAGTCATTCAGCCAGTGTATGTCTTCTGGTTCAGCTGCTTAGTCCATTTACATCCAGTGTTTCTATTAAAAACTAAGGACTTATTTCTGCCATTTCTTTCATTATTTTCTGATTCCTTTTCTTCTCTTTTTTCTTTATTTCATTTCTCTCTTTCTTTAGAAAAGATGATTTTCTCTAATGATATAAATTAACTTTTTGCTTTCTCTGTGTGTTTTCATTATATGTTCTTTCGTTTGAAGTTACCATGAGGCCTGCAAATACTATCTTATAACCCATTATTTTAACCTGATAACAACTCAACACTATTTGCTTAAACAAAAAAACAATCAAGCAAAAATAAAACTAATAAAACTTTGCTTTAACTACTATAAGGTATTATAAGGCCCAGAGTTCATTTTTGTTGAGAATTTGTTATGTCAGTGATGGTTATACCTATTCCTGTGGTGCCAGAAGTCCTTGAACATCTTCCTCTGCATGTTGTGTGTTATCTATGCAAATAAAGAGGTTTGCAAGTGAGGAAAGTACATAAGTGCTTTTATAACTTCCCACATAGAGCAGTTTACTTTTGTTTAGGTCTATATAAAAAACATATCTAGGCGTGGTGGTAAAGGCCCACTGGTGAATGTTGGTGTTTAATCAAGTTTGAGAATGATCAATGTCACCATTAATAGGATCCCCAGTATTGGGGCTGCCTTATATTGAGGTGACATTGGTTTGAAAAAAAATGAAGGAATTACTTATCTTTTCATTTGAAGATAAATTTTAAATTCTCCAATTGCTCAAAAGAATACTCAGGTTTTGGTCCTTTAATTGGTTCTTTGTAACCTTTCCAAGGTTTGATTTGAGAATGTTGGATCCAACTTAAGATGCCAGGAATTTTGATAGCTGTTGGGTTCTGTGAAGTGGAAACAGATGAGTAAGTCATCTGCATACAATAGAAGTTGTCCCCTTCAAGAGATATCATTGTTAGGTTGAAGTTGTCCCCCTTCAAGATATATTGTTATTAGATTTTTATATTTATTTATTTATTTCTTTTACTAGGGCTTGTCTGAATAAGTGTGGGCTGTCTATAGAGTCTTGTGATAGAACTGTCAGCTTTCTCAGGAGAAATGTTGCTATTGGGGGAAAGATAAATTTGAAGGGTGAGTAAATATTAAGCAGCTACCAATTTTGGAAAGTATATTCCTACTCAAAATGTCATAAGGAATTTAGACATTGTCAGGAACAGGTGGGAGAATAGTAATTTGTCCTATAAGCAATATAATAGGGTTTGAATATTTTGAAGGACAGGGTGATACTTGCCCCCCTTTTCTGGCAGGATTTGGAGAAAAGGTACCCAAAGAAAAAGATCAGCACAAAGTCCATGGCCCTTGTGTTAAAAGGAAATTTGTCATTTTACCTGCCACTTCCAGATTTGTCCCTGGCTCTATTCCTTTAATTATGATGTCTGATTTGGAAGCTGACTAGAGCAGAGGGCCCCTTTAGTGGACCATTAATGGATGGTGGTCCAACCAAGAAGCCTTTTGGCTCCTTGGGTATGCCCTCTTCCAGTGACCATGCTTGTGGCAGATGGGGGAAGGCTATGTGGGATTTTCCCCATTTTGGCAATTCTTTCTCCAGTGGCCCAGTCTTCTACACTAATGACAGTTACCTGGAAGAGTGTCCTTAGGGCACCATGGAGGACGCTGGCAGGATTATAAGGCAGCCAATAGTTGAGGCTGCCTCTTGTACTTGCATTTCTTTCTCTCCTCAGCCCTGACGTTCTCATCCTGATTTTGGTTATAGAACTCTGAGGTAGATAATTTGAGGATTTCCGGCATAGGAGCAATTGGTCCTAAGGCTGACTTTTGTAACTTTTCCTAATGTTTGGGATGGCTTGGGTAAATAAATATCTTTTAGGACTACTTGTTCCTTAGAGGATTCTGGGTTGACGTTGATATGCTTAGTAAGGATTTCCTGTAGCTTTATGTGAAAGGCTATACAATTTTCATTTGGCCCTGATTTATTGTGGTGAATTTATTATAGTTTGTAGGCTTGGTCTTACTCTATTTTACTGCATCTATTAGGAAAACGTAGCTGCTGGGCCGTATTCCCACTTGGGCATTGTAGTCCTGACTGGAGTCCTGCCTACAGGGTGGGCTGTGTCTTCCAGGTGTAAGTCATCCCCACAATAAATTACTGCTTCACAGACAATTTGTCTTTTTGCTTATGAGAGGGCTTCTCCCCCACAAAAAACTTTATGTTCATCCAAGTTAGTCAAAATGTTAAAATAAAATTGGAAGCCCTCCTTTAGCTTTTTGGGGTCTTCCAAGAACTTTCTTAGGTTTTCCTAACTTGCCAAAGGTCCCGAATGGAAAATGGGACCTGGACCTGGATGTGGATGAGTCTGGTTGGGTCTCTTACCTCCTGTAATGGGCAGGGTCTGGAGAGAGAAATAAGGAGCCTAGTGTAGGGTAGGGCAAATTCCAAAGGTCTGGCGGGTGCATAAATATGGGGAGGAGTCAGAGATGACATTTTTTAATTTGGCCTCTAGAAGAGGAGGCAGTTTTTCCCTTTTTGCTTCTGGAAGAAAAAGGATCAGAAGGGATTCAGCAGGTAAGTGTTCAAGGCCTGCTCATGGAGAGTCCTGGAGCAGGTGGCTAAGCATATCTCGGATGATGAGGTCTGCCTTACAAGCTTTGCAAGGATTAAGGTCTTCACTCCAGGCTATGAAGGTTTTTAAATAGGCTCTGACTGTTTGCCCTGATGGTGGCAGAAAAGGTCCCACTGGATTCAGAGGTTAAATCAGATGGCTAAATAAAAAAGCTTCACTGATCATCTCCCCCCACCCCTCCGGAAATACATCAAGTCAAAATCCACACAGAAAAAAGAAACTAAAACAAACAAAAAGAACCTTCATAAGCACCAAAAATCAGGTAAGCACTTATAGTACCTGGCATTAAATTCATGTCGCTAATAAAGAAACTGAAGAGGCCAAAAACAAAAAAAGTCCTAAATTTCCAACATGCCTCCCACACTCCTAGGGGCTGTGTCCTGGTGCAGAGGGCATCTCTGGGTGCTGGGGGAGAGAAAAGACAGCAACTGTGAGGCAGTGAACTCAGTGCTGTCCTGAAAGAGCAGATAGAAATACATGACTAAACTCAGGTGATGCTTGCACATGAAGGGAGCATTCAAACAAGCCCTAGACAGAAGGGAATCACAGATCCCAGTAGACTAAACTTGAGTGCTTGCAAACCTCACTACCAAGGACTACATTGTTGGGTGCCAGCCCCAACCCTGTATATGGTTGCCCTTAGATCCAGTGGTGATGAGGGAGTAAGAAAAGAAAGACAAGGGTCCCGAATTTCAAAATATGGGTCCAGGGGACCAACGCAAGCACGGGGACCACACTGGCCCTGAGCTCTGGCCTCCACACACCTTTATTAGGTGCATTATCTTGTTAATCTGCTGGGCTGTGATGAGGGGTGGTGAGAAGGGTAAACTAAAAGTTATTGTAGGGTAAGGTAGCCAGGGGGAGAGTCTGTGTCTGCAGCATTCAATAGCACATGTGGTTATTCTAAGAAATGCTAACCTAGGAGGACACTGAATTTTAAGACCAATTGTTATCAAGGTGCATCTTTATAGAAGCACAGCGGATAAGGCACCACCAAGTCTGACCACACACAATACATCAAGGGGCTTTTATCTCCCAAGCATTGTGGACACAGAGCAATCAGAGTTATTCCATATTCTGAGAAGCTAGGCAGAGCCTGTGGCATTCCAGTTATCTCTGCCCTGCAAGGTCTTCCTGCCTTGCAAGCTCCCATCTGCAAAGACCCTGCTGAGTCTTGTGAGCAGAGGTTGCATTCCTTCCCAGAGTTCTTGCACAAGCCCTCTTTACGAGACCCTCATGCAGACCCTATGTTGGGAAGAAATGGTGGGACCAAAGCAGTCTTTCCTGCCTTGCAACCACATCACTGCGTTCCGCAGTTTTACAAGCACTCTCAGATGGTCTTTACTTTGGACCTCCTGTGACTGCTTGATTTCTGTTTTTACAGGCCTTAAACAAATTTTATTTTACTGCACCATTGTTGGGAGTTTTCTTAACTCAATATTTGATCCATGGCACAAATCGCAGTGTATAAAAAGCAAAGCAAGCTTGTAATCATTTAACTAGACATAACAAAGATCTGCCCCGACCATCTTGGCCCACACTACAGTGCATTGTGTCTCCAGGCAAACTTGAAAAGCAGTCTAGGCCATAAAGACTGCAGCTATTAGGTGAGTCCTAGTGTTGAACTAGGCCCAAAGACAGTGGATTGAAAGGGAATGAAACATACTGAAACAACAGCTTGGGGAGCCAAGGAGGGATGACAGTACCACTCTCCCAAACCCGGGCTGCACAGCTCATGGCTCCAGAAGACACACTTTCTTTCTGCTTAAGGAGAGGAGAGGAAAGGGGAGACTTTGTCTTGCATCTTGGATGCTAACTCATCCACAGCAGGATAAGGCACTAGTCAGTCATGATGTGACCTGGTAATTGCCCCATAAACTGCATACCTCAACCACAACTCGGCTTTCCATTGAAACTGCTCTCTGTAATAACCCTAATGTGACAGGCAAGCAGTCCAAACCAACGCCATTTTGGCCCCTGCGCCATTTTAAGAAAAACTAAGACTCGTAATAAGTAACTAAGGTCTGTAATTTCCACCCTACTCAGACAATGTGTAAACTAATGCTTATCTTGACTTCTGTGAACCACTTAAGTAACAATCTAAATGTGCACAGTCCCCTGGCCCTCGGAATGTCCAAAGGCCCTTGCCCTCACCCCCGCCCAGGAAGTGGTTTACAGGCCTAAACTGTCTTGACACCCTCCTTTTGGAGCCACAGGTTAGAGAGACGCGAGTCCTCCGTGGCGGCCGGCAATAAAGACCCTATAATTTGGCCTAGTCTTTGTCTCAGTGGTGATTTCGTGCTTGCTTGGTTACAAGACTGAGACCCCTGTTCCAGATGCTAGCTCCAGGACAACATTTCTAGACACACCCTGAGCCAGAACAGAACCCACTGCCTTGAAGGAAAGGACCCAGTCCAACCAGCATTTATCAGCTGCCAATTGAAGAGCCCCTGAGCGCTGAATAACCAGAAGCAATACCTAGGTATTACACTGAGGGCCTAAGGGAGTCTATGAGACCCCTGACTTCAGGTGAGATTCAGCGACTTATCAGCTGTGGTGGCAATGGGGCAAAACTCATTCTTCATGAGAAAAGCAGAGGGTACAGTAAAGGGGACTTTGTCTTGTACCTTACGTACTAAAACTGCCACAGGATGATAGAGCACCAAGCAGGCTTTGGGGGTCTTCAGTTTCAGGACTTTATTCTTGGATGGCATTTCTGGAACTTCCCTGGGACAGAGGAGAGCTCAATGCCCTGTGGGGTGAGTCACAGGCCAGCCAGAGTTCATGACAAGTGGATATAAGAGACATTGGGCCTTCAGAGAAAATTAGTGGTAGTCTGGCAATACTAATGGCCTGAGATGATGGTGGCTACGAGGTAAAAGTCCTCTGCCTTTGGAAAGGGGAGGAAAAGTGGGGAGAAGTGCCACTTGTTTTGTGATTTGCGTGCCAGATAGGATGGCAATGCAATGGAGAAACAGGGAGACTTCTCCAAGTTTTAGATTCCAGTCTCTAACTCCAGAATAGCACTTCTTGACTCACCTGGGGCCTGGGAAACCTTGCTGCCCTAAAGGGAAGGGCACAGGCCTGGCTGGCTTTGTCACTTGCTGACTGTAGAGCTTCACAGCCTTGAGTGAACATAGGCAGTAGGCAGGAAATGGTTACAGCACGCTTTGAGTGAGACAGTTCTGTGCTAGCTTCAGGTCATCCTACAGAAGAAGAAAACTTTAGGAATCACATTACCTGGCTTCTAATTATACTACAGAGATATAGTAACAAAAACAGCATTTAACTGAACAAAAAAGCAAAACAAAACCACAGAAAAATAGACCAATGGAGCAGAACAGAGAACCCGGAAACAAACCCACACACCTACAGTGAACTCATTTTTGACAAAGATACCAAGAACATATACTGGGGACAAGAGTCTCTTCAATGAATGATGCTGGTTATACTGGATATCCATATGTATAAGAATCAAACTAGAAACAAAAATATAATCAAAAGAGTTAAAGATATAAATTTAAGAACTGCAACTATTAAACACCACAAGAAAGCTTTAGAAAAAAAATCTCCAAGACATTAATGTGGGCAAAGAGTTTTTTTGATAATTCCCAAAAAGCACATGCAACAAAAACAAAAATAGACAAATGAGATCACATCAAGTTAAATAGCTTCTGCACAGGAAAGGATACAATCAACAAAGTGGAACTATAACACACAGAATGGGATAAAATATTTGCAAACTCCCCATGTGGCAAGAGATTAATAAGCAGAATGTATAAGTAACCCAAACAATTCTAAAAGAAAAAGTCTAATGATTCGATAAAAAAATGGTCAAAAATTTGAATAGACATTTCTTAAAAGAAGACATGGAAATAAAAACAGGTATATGAAAAAAGTCTCAACATAATTGATTATGAGAGAAATGCAAATCAAAACTTCAATGAGATATGATCTCACCCCAGTTATAATGGTGTATAGCAAAAAGACAGGAAATAACAAATGATGGTGAGGACGTAAAGAAAAGGGAATCCTTGTACGCTATTGGTGGGAATGTAAATTAGTTTAACCACTATAGAGAACAGTTTAGAAGTTCCTCAAAATACTAAAAGTTGAGCTACCATATGGTCCAGCTATCCCACTATTGGGCATATACCCCAAAATTGAGAAATCAGTATATTAAAGAGATGTATCCAGTTCTATGTTTTTTTTTGCTTTGTTTTTCTGTTTTTTTTTT
>NW_016107783.1:525041-545022 GCF_001604975.1 Cebus imitator | reverse complement strand
TCGGGTGTTTTCATCCTTTTTGTGCTGGTTTCTTCCCATCTTTATGGATTTATCCACCTGTCGTCTTTGTAGTTGCTGGCTTTCAGATTGGGTCTCTGAGTGGACATTCTGTTTGTTGATGATGAGGTTATTTCTGTTTCTTGGTTTTCCTTCTGGCAGTCAGGCCCCTCTGCTGCAGGTCTGCTGAGGTCCACTTCAGGCCCTGCTTGCCTGGGCATCACCTGCAGCAGCTGCTGAACAGTAAGGATTGTTACCAGTTTTCTTCTTCTGCTATCTTTGTCCCAGAAGGATACCCGCCAAGTGTTAATCTGATCTCTCCTTTATGAGGTGGCTCTTATGATATACCGGGGTAGGGAGCAGCTTGGGGAGATGGTCTCTTCTTTATAGGAGCTCAAATGCTGAGCTGTGAGCTCTGTTGTTCATTCAGAGCTGCTGGGCATGTACGTTTAGGTCTGCTGCAGCAGAACTCACAAACCGCTTTTTTTTCCCAGGTGCTCTGTCCCAGGGATTTAGGGCTTTATGAGTTTCCGTTATGCTGCTGCCTTCTCTCTCTTTTTTTGTTTTTCCTTCAGAGCTGCCCTGCCCAGCAAGGAGGCAGCCTAGTCACTGTCTGCCTGTAGAGGCTTTGCTGCACTGCTGTGGGCTCTGCCCAGCTGCCGAGTGAACTTCCCTTCAGTCCTGTTTATATGGGCATAGTTAGAACTGCTGTGGTGATGGTGGACCGCCTCTGTTGAGGTGGAGTCTCTCTGTAGTGGCAGGTTGCCTTGGCAATGGCGGGCTGCCTCAGCATTGTCTGACTACCTCCGTAGTGGCAGGCTGCCTCGGTAATGGCGGACGCCCCTCCCCCACAGAGCTGGACCATCCCGGGTTCAGCTGCGCTTGCTGTGAAACACTCAATCCAGAGAGTTTCTGATTGCTGTTCTTTTGTGGGGGTGGGAGCAGCCGAGCCTGATCGCCTGGCTCCCTGCCTCAGAACCTTTTTTTTTTTTTAAGTTGGTGTTCCAGTCGCCTGTTGAAGAGGTGCCAGGGGGTCTGTGTGTTTTCCCCTGCCTCAAGTCACTGTGCTGGCTTAAACAGCAGCAATGAGATTCGTGGTGCTTTTTTTGCCCTGGAATCTACTGTCCTGGTTCCCTGCTCAGTCCCCTTTTTAAACAGACGAATGGGCAACTTCCCATGGCTCCAATCACCAGACAAAAGGGCACCCGGACCGGTGTATTTTGTATGGAGAACCGCTGCTCTGGGGCGCCAACAAAGCAGTTGTGCGGGGCAAAGCAGCGGCGCCGGCCGGCACAGCTGCGCTGGCCGAAACAGCCGTGCTGGTGACCTGTGGAGCTCCTCCGCCTGGGAATTGCCTAGTCTGTGGGCAATAAAAATGCGGTGTCCACTCACCCTCTGCGCTTTCACTGGGAGCTGCAATCCTGAGCTGTTCCTAAACGGCCATCTTGGATTGATCTGATGCTCTTATTTCACATTGTATGCCTGTTTCAAAACATCCTGTGTACCCCATAAATATATACACTTACTGTGTACCCACAAAAATGTTAAAGAAAATTAAACATTAAAAAAATATTAATAGGTCCTGCTGGAGAATGCTATTAAAATTTATACTTTCTCCTCTGACCTTCTGATTCTCAAATGGCAAAGAGTTTTTTATTTTAGGATCTGTGGGTCAAATTTATCTCCGGTTTTAAGGATGCATCCAAGTGGTGAGCCCCAGGGTATAGAGGTGGGATTATCCATCTGTAAAACAAAGCAGAGCAGAGGAAAATAAACTTTCAAAATAAACTGCTTCTTACCAGGTACCCCTAACCTTGCTATTTCATTGTCCTTCTATGAAAAGCCTTCATCTGTGTCCTAATAGTAATCTGTTCTGTACCTATGGCTTCTGGCTGGGCGGTACCTTTGACCTCATGACCTTACAGTGACTCCCAACTGTAGCATGACATCAATGAAATGGTTTTCAATTCTTTCATATTCAAATTTCTCATGTCCCTGTAGGTAGGTGAGGTCCTTATCCTCAGCCAGTAGCTGTATGAGAACTGGGCATTTCTGCCCCAGATGTAGCACTTGAGGTCCTGGTGCATGTTATGAATGACATGTGTCCTGGTGCACGCTACAAATGGCAGAGGAGTGGAGAAAAGCATGCATTTCAGTCCTCCCACCATCGCCAATGTGGGTTCCTGGGGAAGCGTTCAAAACAAGCATTTAAAAAGTCAGGAGGCTGAGGCACGGATAATTGCTTGAACCCAGGAGGCAGAGGTTGCAGTGAGTCAGGATTGCACCACTGCACTCCAGTCTGGGTGACAGAGGAAGACCCTGTCTCAAAGAAAAAAGAAATGTATTGGGATACTCACAAGTGCTGGATTCAAACTTAAGTTTTTTACTTCACACCTGCTTAGGATTCACCAGGTATAGATAATCCGAACCACCATCTCAATCCTCCACTCACCTGTAGGTTCTCTTGGCTTGCACCACCTCTCCTGCTGCCACTCATCATGTCTGCCTTGGCTGGGACCTTGGGTCACAGCTCACAGTCTCTCCAGCCTGGTACTGAATGAAGACTGCACAGGTGGAGGTTACCAAAAAACAGGCCACACAGAATAATGGAAAGCATTTTAGCCCATCAGGGGCCAGAGAGCTGAGTTTGGCATGGTATGATTGAGTTATTGGTACTCCACAGAAACATACTCACCATTTGTGAATCAATTATTCTGTGTCAAACACTCTGCTGATTTGCTTAGCAATGTGCCCTCTTGTGCAACCCTCACAACAACCTTATAAAGTGGATGGGGTTTATTTATCTCATTTGTATCTGTTTTTTAACAATTAGGAAATTCAGGTCCAGAAGAAATTAAGTCACTTGTGCAAGGTCACATAGCTGGTTAGTGACAAAGCTTCAGTGACTCATATGTTAACACTAAACTATACTCCCTCCATACAAACAATTTTAAGTAGAAATGCACAACTTATCCTCTCCCTTCTACTTTGTCTTTTGTAAAACAAGGGATTTTTCACAGATAATATCATCTGGCTATTGATTCTCATTATGTAGGAAATTGAGTTTACAGAATTTGTATAAATCAGAGGTCTTACATATAAAATATCTCCAGATTTACTTTATACAGTAGATAGATTTCTCAGCCATGATTTGCATGTGCCCATTTTGTCTGTAAATGTGGTCTTTGCTGTGTGCTGGGTTTTCAGATGGCTTCCTCCCCCTCTGCCCAGATCACCTATCTTTTTTTTTTTTTTTTATCGGAAACAGACTCACTCTGTCATCCAAGCTGGAGTGCAGTGGCACGATCTCAGCTCACTGCAACCTCTGCCTCCCAGGTTCCAGCAATTCTCCTCCCTCAGCCTCTGGAGTAGCTGGGATTATAGGAGTGTGCTGCCATGCCTGGCTAATTTTTTTTTTTTTTTTTAATTTTTGTAGAGATGGGGTTTTACCATGTTGAAAAAAAAAAAGCAGGGCAATTTCTCTGAGATTGGTAGGAATGGGAGAGCATGAAAATGATATTTGTGAGTTGCTTTTGTGCATTCACAAAAATCAGTAACCCTCAGAACAAAAAGGACCGTGCTTATTGGCCTTCTTGATATAGAGGAGAAACAATCAGAGGGCCAAGGAGTTTGGAATGGGAGAACTCAAGAGCTAGAGAAAGAATTGTCCCTCTTCCCAAAGTGGGGATAACTGTAGAAGGGAGATAAGAGGCAATATTACTGGGTCACAGACAGATGCCTTGTGGAGGTGAACAAATTGCCTCAGGAGCCACTGGAAAAGCTGGTCTTATAGTGTAGCAGGAATTAAAAATGCATAATTGATAATAAGGAGTTGGTAGAGTCATTGTCCTCCCAGTGTTAAGCAGAGAAAAAGTCATACCATACATAAAGCGAAAGTAGAGAAGCAGCTAATTTGTCCCCAAGGCCATCTCTTAGTCTGCAGAAGAAAGAACAGGGTGCAAACTTTTTGTGGAGATGCCAGTTTTGGTTAAGAAAATGAAGGTCTCCAGTCCTTGTTGTGGAGGCTGGTTAGTGAGCTAAAAAGTTAAAGAAAGAAAACTTCATGTAAGCAGAGTTGGGTGTCTTCAGTTGAGGAAGTTGAGGCACAGAGGGGTCTTGCCAGGAGGCAACAATCTGAGTCATGGCAATGAAATATATTACTGGTGGCAAGTCTGGATGGGGTGCACAGTTCTCACTTCTTGTTTTCTTGGGAGAAATAATTTGATCAAGAGAAAAAAGTTGATTTAAGGTAGAAACAAGAGATCATTGAAGCAAAGATAAATATACTTGGAAGGAACCAATCAAGCAACTTAAAGGACTGAGTGACTAGCCTGATTGTTAGCTCAGGGCTCTATTAGATTTACAATATTATTTCCTGTCATCTCTCCTCTTGAGAAGGCTGTTGGCTGATCAAAACATGCAAGGTGTCTTCCCAGTATCTGGGAAGGGCCACATGTACCATATATTTGGTGGTTGAGATTATGCACTTGCTTTCTTGGGGCAATTTTCTCTTACTGACCTAGCACTACCAGAGGAAGGTAATATATGGGTCAAATTCTGTCATTTTGCCCCTTACTGTTTATGCCTGGACATGCTCCCAGAGGAAGGTCAAACTTTGCCATTTGGTCCCTTACTTCTCTTGTTGTGCATGCCTAGACATGTCCCCAGAGGAAGATCAAAGTTCACCTTTTTAAGGTTTTGCTAGTAAGTTTTTGCCCACAAGCTCAAGATCTCTCCAGTTTTGTTAGGCAAATTTCTCCTACAGGCCATCAGCTGCATGACGATGATCACCTGATAATGAAATGACAGTCGCCTGACATTCTTTGGGGCACTATTCTACCCTGCTCTTATCTGCTTATACTATTCCTAACAGTTCTATCAAATATCATCACATGCTACAGAGAAATATTTCATGAAAGGAAGAGTCAACTGATGCAGCAAACTTCAGTGTTGTCTTATTTTTAAAAATCGCCACAACCACGCTAACCTTCAATAACCACAACTGTGATCAGTCAGCATTGATATGAAGTCAAAGTCCTCCAACAACAAGTCCCTCCACCAGCAAAAATATTACAATTACATGAAAGCTCATATGATCATTGGCGTTTTTCAGCAATATAATATTTTTAATTTTTTAGATACAAAACATTCGTACATATTTAGGAAGTACCTGCAAAATTGTGTTACATGCATAAAATGCATAATGATTAAATCAGAGTATGTAGGGTACTCATCACCTCAATATTTATCATTTCTATGTATTGAATGCATTTCACATCCTCTTCTAGCTATTTTGAAATATAATACTTTGATTGTTTCTAATGATGATTGCCATACTCTGATGTTTAGATGTCTTCATTCTATCTGCATGATTGTACCTATTAGCAGATCTCTCTTCATTTTCCCCTCAGCCACCCACGCATTCTTCTCAGTCTTTGTTATCCATCATTCTATGCTTCTATCTCCATGAGTTCAACTCTTTTAGCTCCTACATGAGGAAGAACATGTGATATTTGTCTTTCTGTGCATGGTTTATTTTACTTAACATAGTGACTTCAGTTGTATTCATGTTGTTGCCGATGACATGTTTTAATTTTTACAGCTAAATAGTGTTATATTATGCATACGTGCCATATCTTTTTTAATCCATGAATCCATTGATGGACGCTTAGATTGATTCTATACCTTTGCTATTACCAATTGTACTGCAATCCACGGAAGTATGAGTATCTCTTAAATATCTTGGTATGTTTTCTTTTGGATAAATATCCAGCAATGGGATTGCTGGATTGTATGGTACTTCTGATTTTAGTGTTTAAGGAAATATCCATACTCTTTTCCATAGAGTCTGTACTAATTTACATTTCCATCAACAGTGTATAAAAGTTTCCTTTTTTTCTGCATTCTCACCAATATTTTTTTTCTTTTTAATAATTGCCATTCTAATTAAGGTAAGATGGTATCTAATTTTGGTTTTTATTTTTATTTCCCTGATGATTAATAATGAGCATTTTTTCATACATCTGTTGGCCATTTGTCTATTTTTTAACTACAGTATATGCATTGTTTCTTAGACATAATGCTATTGTACACTTTATAGACTATAGTAATGTATAAATGTAACTTTTATATGTGTTGGAAAACTTTAAAAATAATGTGACTTATTTTAGTATGATAGTCACTTTATTATGGTGATCTGGAACTTAACCCACAATATCTCTGAGATAAGCCTGTACCCAATTACATTGTAACCATTATAATAGTTTATTTTCTAATCATTTGTTCATTATGCAGTGATAAAAAGGTTGATAAATACAATCAAAACAGTTTTTTCAGTCTTCTAATTCATTTTCCACATCTGTAGACACATTGTTTTATGCCAGTAATTTAATTCTGTGCTCAAATTTGCATATAAGTGAATATTGCCCACTTCAGTTCATTAACATTTTTCCTCTGATATGATGAGTAGATTCAAAAACCAAATGCCAAATTTTAAGAACATTTGGATTCAGGAAAAATAATAATAAATTTATTCTTCAATATACTTCTTAAAATTCTTACTTGCAAATATCGGGATCTACTGCTAATTTTAAATTATCATAATAACCCTGCATTGTTTTACTCATGTTGTTTTGCTAAACTAAAATGTCACTGTCTCAGCAGAGACCTACTATGATCCTAAAAATTTTTTAAAGCACAGGACATGTTTTAGACTCTCTGTGATTTTCAACCTGGTTATCTAATCTGCATGAAATAATTTAATGTTAAAATATAATTGACACTGAATTGTTCATTATTTTCTCTAGAATACTAGTCTTTCTAATTTATCTGGATAATAAATTTTTTGAAGAGTGGCTCCAATATGCAACAATTCTATTACTGAAAAGGGCTTAGGTGATAGATATTTGTAGGTCAAAAGTGTTTTTCTAAAAGATATCCTCACTAAAGTAGTGTTCATTTATTTTTAACCTGAGAAAGTTTGGCCAGGCTTAAAGCTCCCACAAGCACCCATGGATGATTTATGAGAAATGACTATACTAACTCAAAAACAACTTCAATATATTTCAAACAATAGAAACAATTCAGGGCATATTTTCTGTTTGCATGAAATAATTCTGAAAACTCATCAAAACTTAATCAAAGACTCCAGTTAGTCTGGGCATGGTAGCTCAGTTCAGTGTTTTGAGAGGCTGAAGTGGGAAGATCACTGGAGTCTAGGTGTCCAAGGCAAGTCTAAGCACCATACCAAGACCCTGTTTCTGCAAATAAAATAACTGGCTACAGTGGTGTCTGCCTGTAATCTTAGCTACTTGAGAGGCTGAGGCAGAAGGGTCACTTGAGCCCAGGAGTTTGAGGGTGCAGTGAGCTATGATTGTACCACAGCAATCCAGCCCGGGCTATAGAGCAAGACCCCATCTCTAAAAATAAAACAGAATAAAGGCTCCAATTACTTAAATGTAATCATATCTGGGTCTATTTCTCTTTTCTTTTTTTTTTTTTTATATGTTTTTTGAGATGGAGTTTCACTCTTCTTGCCCAGGCCAGAGTACAATTAATGGCTTGATCTCGGCTCACTGCAACCTCTGCCTCCCAGAATCAAGCAATTCTCCTGCCTTACCCTTCCAAGTAACAGGCATGTGCCACCAGGCCTGGTTAATTTTGTGTTTTTAGTAGAAATGGAATTTTACCATGTTGTTCAGACTGGTCAAAAAATCCTGATCTCAAGTGATCCACCCCACTCAGCCTCCCAAAGTGCTGGGATTACCTGCAAGGGCCATCTTGTCTATTTCCGTTGACTGGTTTTTACCCTGTTATGAGTTAACGATTTCTTTGTTTTAGCATGGCTTGTAGATTTTGATTAGATGCTGGATGTTGTGAATGTTACATTGTTCAGTATCTCAAACTTTGTTTTTGTCTACCATTAAACAGTGTTAAGCTTTTTTTGGTAGATATTTAATTACAATGTAGTTTAATCGACTAAAAGCTTGCTTTTTAGACTTCTAGAATAGGTGTAAAATAGCCTTTTCTCTGGTGATAGTTTAGCTTCCATACTATGGAATGACCATTCTAGGATTTCTAGTGAATATCCTGAGTAATCACTGAGTACCCTCCACTTTGATTGGGGGCATCTTGAACTCTAGGAACCATTAAACTACAGCTTTCAATTTGCTTTCTGCCCAATATTGTGGGAATTTACCTTACTTATTCTCAGCTTCCTATTAAGTAAAAGCTCAAGGGTAACCATATATAGATATGTGTATATTGTTTTCTCCATAGCTTCTTCTCTGGATTGTTGTTTTATAACTTTCTGTAAACTCACACACCCTGGACTCTTGATCTATCTCTCCTGGAATCAGTAAGACAGCTATGCTCTACTGGGATCTGTAGTTCAGACATAACTCCAGGAAGAAATTCAAAGGGTTTACCTTATTTGTTTGCAGCTTTCCCAAGACCTAGTCTTATGCTGCCTATTGTATAATGTCAAAAAACAATTCATATACGTTGTCCAGTATTCCAGTTGTTTAAGGTAGGAGTGTAAACTCAGTCACTCTTTCTTCATTGTGGTTAAAGAAGAATGTTTCACATTTAGTTTAAAAATGAAACAAATGAAGAAGCAAAATCCAACCATTGAAACATTAAAGAAATATATTAACCTGATCCAACTCAAAGCTGACCAATAACTTAAGGTCACACATAAAATAAATTCTAGAATTCTTACTATATTTGGGTTTGCTTTTCATGTTCATCAGATACTCCTTGGGTGACCACAGAAAAAAGTATTGAATCTGCTTAAGCCTTGATTTCACCTGTAAAATAGAGGTGATAATAAGTGTATCTACCTCTTAGAGATGTTGGGTAAATAAAGTGTTGATATCTGTAGAGGACTTATCAATACTTGGATCTCAGTAAGTGGTCCAAAGATCTTTCTTTGTGAATATCCATGGCACAATGGTTTGAAGGCAGGGAGGGAGTAAAGACTGCACAGAAAAATTTGTAAAATTTATTACATCGTTACCCATGCATCAGGAACTTATTGCTGCATAACTAACAACTTCAAAATTTCAGTGGGATAGAATAATAATAATTTATGTCTCACATATCCATAAGTGGCTGGATGTCAGCTGATCTAGGACTGGCTTGGCTGAGTAGTTCTTCTTCAAGTTGTGTACCTAGTAGGGCTTGGGACTTTATGTGATGGGTGCTTTTCCATTGCATTTATTT
Source organism: Cebus imitator (assembly GCF_001604975.1). Lineage (NCBI taxonomy): Eukaryota > Metazoa > Chordata > Mammalia > Primates > Cebidae > Cebus > Cebus imitator. The sequence continues at coordinate 535,803 of NW_016107783.1, read as the reverse complement.
CATACAGAGGGCCAGGCTGATGAAATAACTATTACCCAGATTTCTGACAGAAAGTCTTATTGGAAGTACAAAAGTGCAAAATGAAAAACAGAAGCATATCAGGCTTCTTAAAGTCTAGAGGAAACTCAAGTTTAACACACCGTCATGAACCTACTCACATTCCACTATCTATACCAAGTCACAGCCCAAAGTAAAGGGACTAGGCAGCACATGCTACCTTTTTTTTTTTTTTTTTTTTTTTTTTTTTTGTGTCCTTTATTTTTTTTTTTTTTTTTTTTTTTTTTTTTTGGGAGAGACTGCAAAGTTGCATGGCAAATTGTGTAGACCCAAGGAACAGCAAAATATAAAACTCAATAATGCCATCTACCACACCATAGGTAATAAGGTCACAATAAGTAGAGTGGAGGGAGTAATTTAAAAAGAATTTGGACAAAATATAGTCAAAATTTAGGTTTATGTAAATTCTCTTATAATACATTCTGCAGAGCAAAGGAAATGTCAACAAAGTGAAGAAACAACCCACAGAATGAAAGAAAATATTTGCAATCTGCATGTCTCACAAAGGACTAATAACCAGGATATATAAGGAGCTCAGAAAACTCTATAAGAAAAAATCTAATAATCTGACTTAAAATTTGGCAAAATATTTGAATAGACATTTCTGAAAAGAATACCTATAAATGGAAAACAGGCATATGAAAAGGTGCTCAACATCATTGATTGTCAGATAAGTGCTGATTAAAACTATAGTGAGATATCATTTTGTCCCAGTTAAAATATTTTTTAACCAAAAGACAGGCAATGTTGAATCCTGCTGAGTGGAAAAAGGAAATCGTGTACATCATTGGTCAAAAGGCAAATAATTACAACCACTATGGAGAACAGTTTGGAGGTTCCCCAAATATCTGAAAATAGAGCTACCACATGAACAAGAAATCCTACTGCTTAATATATAGCCGAAAGACAGGAAATTAATACATCGAAGATATATCTGCACTTTTATGTTTGTTGCAGCATGATTCCCAGTAGCCAAGATTTGAAGCAACCTAAGTGTCCAGCAACAGATGAATGGATAAATAAAATGTGGTAAATATACACAATGGAATACTATTCAGCCATAAAAAGGAATAACCACCCATCATTTGCAACAACATGGGTGAAACTAGAGGTCATTATGTTAAGTGAAATAAACCAGCACCAAAAGACAAAATTTGCATGTTCACCCTCACTTGTGGGAGCTAACAATGAAAACAATTGAACTCCTCGAGATAGAGAATAGAAGAATAGTTACCAGAGGCTGGGAAGGGTAGTACAAGGAGGAGAGGAAAGTGGAAATGGTTAATGGGTACAAAAAATAATTTGAAATAATGAATAATACCTATTATTTGATAACACAACAGGGTAACTAAAGTTAAAATAACAATTTTACATTTTAAAGTAACTTAAATAATGTAATTGGACTGCTTGTAACACAAGGGATAAATGCTTGAGGGGATGGCTATCCTACTTACTGTGATGAAATTATGCATTGCATGTATCAAAGTATCAAATTATCTCATGTATCCCATAAATATTAAAAATTAATAAACTATCTAGAAAATTCTGTAAATAAGTAAATATTTTTTCTCCCTAAAACGAAACATTGGTCAATTTGCTTTCAATCTGTGATACTATTTTAGATTTTTTCAACTATAGAATTTTTCTTTTTACTAAATGGCTTTTTTCAATAATGGGAGAAAATTTGGATAGAAACAGAACTATCTCTCCTTCTTATTACATGAAATAAAACTGCAAAATAATGGCATGCAAAATAATTTTTTCAGGCTATTATAAAAGGATTACAACATTGTTAAAAAGGGACTATAATAAACATCTATCTTTAAACAGAATCACAGAGTGAGCCTGTATGAAGAATAATTGTAAGGGTTATTGCTGAGTTTAAAATGAGGAAACTGAGGACAGTATAAGAAAATTAAATGCCACGTTTATTCAGCTCCCGGGCGAGTTTCCATGGTCCCAGGGAAAGCCGCCAGAGAAGTCACACTGACTTCCGGAGGTAGAGGGTTTTTATAGCTATAGCGAGCGAGGAGGAGCAGGGTGCTCTGATTGGTTATGGGGGAGAGGGACGTGGATGGGGCAAGCTGCTATTGGTAGGTAGATTGTTGGGCGGGATTTCTCTAATGCAAGATCTGGCTCGGGTTACATAGCCGGATCCTTCCAGGAGGGCATGTGCACCTGAGGTAGGTTCCGGGAGCAGAGATGTGAGGTAGGTTTCGGGCACAGAGATGGGTGGGTGTGTCCGAGCTCCTGGCAAGGCAACCAGCCTTACAATAATGGATATTGTACATCTGTGAATAAACAAATACCAATTATAGTTAACTTTAAAACTGAACCAAAATTGACTACTTACAGAAAAGTGAAGACAGTTTGTGGGCCTTTGGAACTGAAATATTTAGAACTGTCTCAAATAAAGCTTTCATTGCTAGTTGTTAAGTACCTGAACCAAACAAATCTACCAGCAAGCATATAGATTGCAGTTTATCACAATGACAGAAAAATCTATCACCCTCTACCTAAAGCTATAAGTGTGTGCTCAGCTCAACAAGTCTTTCCTTCAGAGTAAGTCAACTGCAGATTATCTTTGACCAGTCAGTCAAACTCAAAACAGCCTCCCTGTTAATTGAAACACAGTTTACTGTCCTTCATATTCAGAGAGAGCATGGCAGTGGCAGTGATGTTTATATGCCATATTCTTAATGCTATTCCATTATTGCTAAAAAGCTTAGTCAGATGTTAAAAATTAGCACACAACATATTTCTCTGATATGATGTTTAACATTAAAAGCATTCAATGATTAAATTGGGAATTTCACAGTACAAAGAAAAGCAAGAGCATGTCACAAAGAAAGTAAAAACAACAGCAAATTAATGGGAAGACTTCTTATGTGATGAAGAAATCTCAATAATTTCAATTCTGATGTATTTCGTATACCATGCACAAATGTGTGTACACACACACACACACACACACACACATAGAATTTGCAAAATTTGTGAATAATTTGAAATGATCTCATCACCATTTTCTAGGAATTCTAATTTTGCAATGTTTTCAATACACATCAAAACTTCAGGCAGCATTGACTGAGCAGCTAATAGAAAGTAGGCCAGTCCTTTTTTTAAATTTTAAATCCCAAAGGTAATTTTCTAAAGCGGGAGCACTGAGGTAAAACCAGTGTACTGTTTTTTTTATCACTAGATGCAAATACTTATGGAAGCCAAAGGATTACATTTTTTCCATAAGACTCTGAATGTTGATGCAGAGATTGACTCAAGACGTATAGCATTCAGGAAAGAAGTTCCAAGAAATAACGTTAGCTAATTAGAAGGCCTTTGATATGAGGCTTGGTTTACATAAGAAACTGAAATATTTGTCCAAGCCATATCTTCAGTAGGTGACTGTTCATTATGATATGGTCTTTGGGATGCACATACTCTTCTGCAACTTGGTAGTCCACGTAAAGAGTAGCCGAGTATGGCGGAAAATACCTTCAGCACTTGTTAGAGATGTGAAGCATTTTCTAAAACAATTGATGCCTATTTAGACGCTAGTTGCCAAACTGGGATCTTTCAGCAACAACATATGTTTTTTATTGAAAAGGGGATTCAACAAGTTTGTCAGAAATATAACCTAGGATGTACAAACTATGCAGGTAGGATATGAGTCTTATCATAAATAAATTTTTACATTCATGTGAACTTACTTTTTCTAAAGTATTTTTAGCAAATATAATAGATAACAAAACATTTGGCAGCAACAAAAATGTAAAATATTTTTGTGAAAGCTCATAAGAAACAACAATTTTTGGTTTTGTTCCTCTAAGCCGTGGGTGTATTTGGTACAACAAAGATGTAAGCTTTTGGCAAGAAGTTCAGGAGCCATAAAGGCCTGAAACCCTGAGACTGTACATTAGCAGGCATTTAGAAGACTAGTGAACAAACTCTATCAGCTAGATATATATTCAAACAGCTGGAATTTGGGATCTTTCATCAGCTAGATTTTTCTCTTATTTTTATCATTATGTTTGGACTCAGTCTTAATTTTCTTAATAGCTTAAACTTCTTGTTAGGTTACTTTTGCTTCCATAAAAAATTTCTCTTTCATTACAAAAGCCTTAAAACATAAGATGTCATGTTGAAAACAAATATTGGGGGGTGGAGGGCTAGGTGAAGGATAGCAGGGAGTGGGGAGACTGGGGAGGGAGAAATACGTAATGTAGGTGAAGGGGGGATGGACGTAGCAAACCCATGGCATGTGTATACCTATGTAACAATCCTGCAAGATCTGCACATGTACCGCAGAACTTAAAGTAAAATAAAAATAAAAAAGGTCATGAGTTACTATCTAAAAATGTGAAGAACATAACATTATACCTTAAACTTACTAAATCTTCAATAAATATTTGATGAATTAAAAATAGCAAGCATCCTCAGGGCACTGCACAATACACTAAAACCAGGACTGCAATTTCATAGGCAAATTAATTAAATCCCAGTTCAATTGTTTACACTTTATGCTAGAGACTTTTCTCAGGATTTTAACATTTATTTGGGCCTATACTTGGGACAAAGTCTTTCCTATCAGAGTAGAAAGCACAGTATTTTTAGGTCCTAATATGTGACTGCTGCAGATGGTTGCACTATGGTCATGAAAATTAAGTTGACTCTGGCTGGCTTAGATTGGTTGTGGCCCTACAGAAAAAAAAAAAAAAAAATTAGTTTTTAATTCTCAGCACTACAGTTCAATAGTTAATTCCCAAAATAGTCTCAAATGTTCTCCAGGGACTTATTAGAATAAACATTACATTCTGAGATGAAATTCTTGCACCTGTAAATTGACTAATAATAAAGCATATTGGTTTCTAGCTGACAAAGAGTACAGTTGTTTTTCAGTCCTAGCTCTGAATGTGAACCATGACGTATGGGCAAGGACAGCACAGTAAGAAGAGACACTCCAGACCGCAGAGCTTTGGAACGTAATGCACATAAATGGAATGAGATAGCTAATTTAAAGAGTAGTAATTCTTAAATAAAGCATATGGTGGCTTTATGTATGTAAACTACCTTTAAACTACACAAATCTTTTATTTTTCCCTGTGAGATTTGTTTTGCAACACTCCTTAAAAGTGACCAATGAAACTGATGACTCATCTCACTATGAAGCAATACGACTGTTTGAATAACATGTTAGTTTGCATTCCTTTGATGTGACATGCATTTTGATATATTGTGATGTGACAATCACAGAACAATGTCATCTACAAAACTTCTGAGTAAAAAGTGTTTATCTTAAAATTAGTTTTGCTCAACATAACATTAAATCTTTAAAAATACTTTAAAAATTACCTAGTGTTCCCTTACAGGTATATTTAAAATGATAGACCATATGTTCCCTGAATCAAGACGGGTGGCTGACAAGGACATAAATGTGTTGCTATAAGAATATATTACAGGTAAGATATTTTACAGCTGTCACATCTCTATTCAGATTATTTAAAGGTTTCTGGGTCAGACACTTCCTATTTATTAAAATTTATATTGAGTAGCTTCAGAAAGCAAAGCTGACAAAATGATTAATTAGACTGTAGCTCATTGGCATACTATATATAGTTTAATAGAATTAACAGAGCTCAAGTTCATCTTTAAATATGATTATGGTCTTTGTATTAAAAATATCAAATTAAATTTTTCAGTTGTTACAAAATCCAAGATGACTTATTCCAAACTTACAGCAATAACAATGAAAAACTCAACAGAATACCTTATTTAATATACAACATCCACAAAACTCAAAATACTTTTCAGAAAATTTATTCAGTGGATCAAATTTTATACATTTGGATCTTAAGTGTAAAATGTTTCCAAATATTTTATATTAAAACCACAAAATTATCTATACATTACATTTATCTTTGCTAGACTAGAAAAAAATGTTATGCAAAGGCCCAACATTTAAAATTACATATATATGACCTTGATTACTATCCTCGATTAGCCTTGAAAATAAGTTGTGAACAAAGCAATATTTTATATATAAAATTATATTCATAATATAACTTCTGAATTAAATCCAGTTATGAATTCCTCTAGACAAGTTGGATCAAACATATAATGAAATGATGCCTTACATCAGAATAAAAAAGACATTTTACATCTAATAGACATCTCAAATTGAACATGCCACCATGCCCAGCTAATTTTTGTATTTTTTGTAGAGATAGTGTTTTTCTATGTGGACCAGGCTGGTCTCAAACACCTGGGCTCACATGATCCAACCACCTCATCCTCCCAAAGTGATGGAATTACAGGTGTGAGCCACCATACCTGGCTAGTTTCAGGTATGTTTCTTTTTTGCAATGCAAGAATGGCCTAATACATGCATACATTTTTTTTAAATGCTTTGTTTTCTTGGTGAAATGACCCCTTATTATTATTTCTGACTATTTTCCATGTTCTCAAGTCTGCTCTAAGAATAATACACTCACTTCCACTTTTTAAAATTAGTGTTGAAATGGTATACTGTTCCCCATCCATTTACTTTTAATTTATATATGTCATATATATATATATATATACGTATATATATATATGTATATGTATATATATATGTATATATATATATGTCTTTTTTTAATGGATTTCTTATAGACAACATAGAGTTAAATCTTGCTTGTTGATTCACTCTGACAGTGTCTGTCTTTTAATTGGTGCATTTACATGTTGCTGTTCAAAATAATTATGAATAAAGTTGAGTTGATGTTTGTTTTATTACTGTTTTTATTTGTTGCACATGTTTGATTCAATTGTCTTCTTTTTTGCCTTTCTTGGTATTAACTGAGAATTTTCTATCATTTCATTTTTCTTATTTTTTAGTGCATCAGTTATACTTCATTTATACACACACACACACACACACACACACACACACACACACACATACACATATATAATTGCACTTTAGATTCTGGGGAAAATGTGCAGAACATGCAGGATTGTTGCATAGGTACATACATGGCAATGTGGTTTGCTGCCTCCATACCCCTGTCACCTATATCTGGCATTTCTCCCCATGTTATCCCTCCCCAACCTCCCTATCCCCTGCTGTCCCTCCCCTATTCCCCCCCAACAGACCCCAATGTGTGATGCTCCCCTCACTGTGTCCATATGTTCTCATTGTTATATTTCTTTTTTACTTTTCTTGGATGTTTACTTAGAGTTTACAATATACATTTACAAGTAATCCAAGGCTATTTTCAAATAGCACTATATCACAAGTGCCAACTTATAACACAATAATCCTTATTTTTTCTCTTGCCCCTTTTATTATTTCTGGCATTCATTTCACCTATACAGAAGCATACACAAACAAACATATGCAGAAGCAAACATAATTAAACACATTTTTGCTGTTATTATTTTGAACAAACTACTATGTGAGATCAACTAAGAATGAGAAAAATATGTTCTTTAAAAAATATATTTTACCTTTACTTATTCCTTCTTTTATTCTCTTCTTTTCTTATTGTAGATTTGAGTTTGTGACATATATCATTACTCTTCCATCTAAAAACTTCAACATTTCTTACAAGGCAGATCTACTGTTAACCAATGGCTTCAATTTTTGATTGCATAAAAAAAGTCTATATATATCTTTCATTTCTGAAAAAATAATTTCAAAGGGAAAAGATTTCCGGGTTGGTGGAGTTTTATTCTCTGCATTTAATTTTATTTTATTATTATTTTTAAAATATTTATTTATTTATTTATTTATTAACTTACCAATATTTATTCCCCCACCCCCTTTTTTTTAAATCGTACTTTAGACTCTGGGGTACATGTGCAGATCTTGCAGGGTTGTTGCATAGGTGCATACATGGCAAGGTGGTTTGCTGCTTCCATTCCCCCATTATCTATATTTGGCATTTCTCCCCACTTTATCCCTCCCCACCCTCCCCACCTACTGCTCTCCCTCCCCTAGCCTCCCCAACTGACCCCAGTGTGTGATGCTCCCCTCCCTGTGTCCACATGTTCTCATTGTTCAACATCCTCCTATGAGTGAGAACATGTGGTGTAAAATTTTCTGTTCTTGTGTCAGTTTGCTGAGAATGATGGTTTCCAGATTCATCCAAGTCCCTACAAAGAATACAAACTCATCATTTTTTATGGCTGCGTAGTATTCCATGGTGTCTATGTGCCATATATTTGCTGTCCAGTCTATCATAGATGGGCATTTGGGTTGGTTCCAGATCTTTGCTATCATAAACAGTGCCACAATGAACATATATGTGCATGTGTCTTTACAGTAGAACGATTTATAATACTTTGGGTATATACCCAGTAATGGGATTGCTGGATCAAATGGAATTTCTATTTCTAGATCCTTGAGGAATCGCCACACTGTCTTCCACAAGGGTTGCACTAATTTACACTCTGACCAACAGTGTAAAAGTGTTCCTGTTTCTCCACATCCTCTCCAGCATCTGTAGTCTCCTGATATTTTAATGATCGCCATTCTAACTGGTGTGCGATGGTATCCCAATGTGGTTTTGATTCACATTTCTCTAATGACCAGTGATGATGAGCATTTTTTCATATGTTTGTTGGCCTAATATATGCCTCCTTTTGAAAAGTGTCTGTTCATATCCTTCATTCGGGCCAATATCTATGATGAACATTGACCCAAAAATCTTCAATAAAGTACTGGCAAACCTATTGCAACAGCACATCAAAAAGCTTATTCATCAAGATCAAGTAGGCTTCATCCCTGGGATGCAAGGCTGGTTCAACATACACAAGTCTATAAATGTAATCCACCACATAAACAGAACCAAAGACTAAAACCACATGATTATCTCAATAGATGCAGAGAAGGCCTTCAACAAAATTCAACGGCCCTTTATGCTAAAAACCCTCAATAAACTAGGTATCGATGGAAGGTATCACAAAATAATTAAAGCTATTTATAACAAACCAACAGCCAATATCATGCTGGACGGACAAAACTGGAAGCATTCCCTTTGAATTCTCTGCATTTTAAATATTATATTCCACTCTCTTCTTCCTTGCATGGTTTCTGAGGGTAAGTTGGATGTCTTGATTATATTTCCTCCTCTAAAGATGAAGTATTTCCCCACAAATGCTTCTTTTAGGAATTTAAATTTATGTGTGATTAACAGTAGTTTAGATGTAATATGCCCTGAAGTGTAAGTTTTTTTTCTTTGTTTGTTTTTTATGTTTTTGTCTTTTATCTGACTTGCTGTTCTTTGAGCTTTCTGAATTTGTGAGTTGGTGTTCGACATTAATTTGGGGCAAATTCTCTGTCATTGTTGTTTCAAATATTTCTCTGTTTCTTTCTCTCTTTCTTATTCCTTTGGTTGTCCCATTCGCCTTATGCTACGCTTTTTGTAGTTGTCCCACCATTCTTAGATGCTATGTTGCTTATTTTTCAGGGTTGTTTTTCGCTTTGCTTTTTTATTTTTGACAGCTTCTATTGTGATATCCTCAATGTCAGAGATTTTTCCACAGCCATATCCAGTATACCAACAAGCATATCAAAGGCAATCTTCATTTATCTTTGCAATGATTTTGACCTCCAGCATTTTTGTTTTGCTCTTTCTCAGAATTTCCCATTTTTTTTGTTTAAAATGTCCATGTCTTGTTGATTGCTATCTTCTCTATTTATTAGAGCCTTTAGCATATTAATCATAGTTTTTTTTAATTCCTGGTGTGATAATTCCAAAATGTGTACCATATGAGAGTCTTGTTTGAATGCTTGATCTATCTCTTCAAACTTCATTTTTAGACTTTAGTGCATCTTGTAATTGTTTTTTTTTTTTGATAGCTGTACAATATAAACTGGGTGACAGAATGTGATGTAAATAGGCCTTTAGTAATATGTTAATAGGGAATGGGTGAAAGGAATCATCCTACAGTCCTATAATTAAATCTGTCTTTTTTATATCTTTAATTTTTGTGGGTACATAGCAGGTGTATTACTTATGGGGCATATGAGATATTTTGATACAGGCATGCTATGTAAAATAACCACATCTTGTAGAATGGGGCATCCATCCCCTCAAGCATTTATCCTTTTAGTTACCCACAACTCAATTATACATTTTTAGTTCTTTTAAGATATACAAATAAGTTATTATATACTATCGTTATCTTGTTGTGCTATCAAATAGTGATTTTCATTCATTATTTATAACTAGTTTATAGTATCCATTGAGCATTTCCACCTCTCCCCTAACCAGGTCAACAACCCTTCCTAGCCTCTGGTGACTATCTTTCTAAGCTCTATATCCATGAGTTAAATTATTATTTTTTCTTTTTTTTTCCCATTTATTTATTTTATTGCATTTAGGTTTTGGGGTACATGTGAAGAACATGCAAGATTGTTGCATAGGTACACACATGGCAGTGTGATTTGCTGCCTTCCTCCCCATCACCTACATCTGGCATCTCTCCCCTTGCTATCTCTCCCCAGTTCCCCACCCACCACCATCCCTCCCCTATTTCCCCCCAACTGGCCCCAGTGTGTAGTGCTCCCCTCCCTGTGTCCATGTGTTCTCATTGTTCAGGATATAAATCGTTCTACTATAAGGACACGTGCACACGAATGTTCATTGCAGCACTGTTTACAGTAGCAAAGACCTGGAACCAACCCAAATGCCCATCGACGATAGACTGGACAGGGAAA
>NW_016107783.1:509313-524321 GCF_001604975.1 Cebus imitator | reverse complement strand
AGAAATGTCTATTTAAATATTTTCCCCCTTTTTAAATCAGAGTATTAGAAATTTTCCTATAGAGTTGGGTTTGTGCTCCTTATATATTTAGATTATTAATGCCTTGTCAGATGGGTAGTTTGCAAATATTTTCTCCCATTCTTTGGGTTGTCTCTTCACTTTGCTGATTGGATACTTTGCTATGCAGAAATTCTTTAACTTGATGTGATCCCATTTACTTTGGTTGTCTGTGATTGTGGGGGATAGCTCTAGAAAGTTTTGCCCACATCAGTGCCCTGGAGAATTTTCCCGATATTTTCTTGTAGTAGTTTCAGAGTTTAAGGTCTTAGATTTAAGTGTTTAATTCCATTCATTTGCTTTTCATATATAATGAGAGATAGGGGTCTAGGTTCACTCCTCTGCATCCTAGAGATTCTGGTACATTGTCTGTTTGTTTTCAATAGTTTCAAAGAACTTCTTGACTTCTGTCTTAAATTCATTATTTGCCCAGAAGTCGTTCATGAGCAGGTTGTTTAATTTCCATGTAGTTCTGTGGTTTTGACTGAGTTTCTTAATCTTAGGTTCTAATTTGATTGTGCTGTGGTCTGAGAGACTGTTATGATTTCAGTTCTATTGCATTTGCTGAGAAGTGTTTTATTTTCTATAATGTGTTCAATTTTAGAGTAAGTGCCATGTGGCACTGAGAAAAATGTATATTCTGTTGGTTTTGGGTGCAAATATTTATCAGGTTGATTTGATGCAGAACTGAGTTAAAATTCTGTATATCTTTGTTAATTTTCTGTCTCGATTATCTAATATTGACAGTGGGGTATTAACGTCTCCCACTATTATTGTGTGGGGATCTAAGTCTCCTTGTAGGTCAAAAAGAATTTTCTTTTATGAATCTGCATGCTTCTGCATTGGGTGCATATGTCTTTAGAATAGATAGCTCTTCTTGTTTAATTGAACCCTGTACCATTATGCAACACTTTGTGTTGTCTTTTTCATTTTTGTTGGTTTAAAGTCTATTTTGTCAGAAACTAAGATTTCAACCCTACTATTTTCTGCTATCCATTTTCTTGGTAAATTTTCCTCCATCCTTTTATTTTGAGGCTACGTGTGTCTTTGCACATGAGAGGGGTCTTGTGAATACAGCATACATATGAGTCTTGGCACTTTATCTAAGTAGCCATTCTGTGTCTTTTAATAAGACCATTTAGCCCACTTACATTTAAAGTTAATACTGTTATATGTGAATTTGATCCTATCATCACGATGATGGCTGGTTAATTTTGTAGACCAGCAAACTTTGTTAATGTAGTTGTTTCACTGTGTTGGTCTGTGTACTTCAGTGTGTTTCTGTAGTGACTGGTAATGTTTTTTCTTTTCCATGTTTAGTGCTTCCCTCAGGAACTCTTGCAAGGCAGGCCTGGTGGAGACAAAATCCCTCCAGACTTGCTTGTCTGAAAAGGACTTTATTTTCTTTTTACTTATGAAACTTAGCTTGACCAGACATGAAATTCTAGATTGGAAATTCTTTTCCTTAAGAATGTTGAATATTGGTCCCCAATATCTTCTGGCTTGTAGGATTTCCACTCAGAGGTCTGGTGTTAGTATTTGGAGCTTTCCTTTGTAGGTGACCTAACCTTTTTTTTCTGGCTGCCCTCAACATTTTTTCCTTCATTTCAACCTTGGAGAATCTGATGATTATGTGACTCTTATTGGGGTTCTCTAGATTTCCTGAATTTGAATGTTGGCTTGTCTTTCTAAGTTAGGGAAATTCTCCTGGATGATATCCTGAAGTGTGTGTTTCCAACTTGGTTGCATTCTCCCCATCTCTTTTAGTATGCCAGTCAGTTATAGGTTCAGTCTTTTCTGCATAGTCCCAAAGTTCTCAGAGGTTTGGTTCATTTCATTTGTTTTTCTGTAATACTCTCTACCTGCCTTATTTCAGCAAGATTCAAGATAGTCTTCAAGCTCTGATATTCTTTCTTCCACTTGGTTGATTCAACTATTGATGCACGTGTTTGCCTCATGGAGTTCTCCTGCTGTGTTTTTTAGCTCCCTCAGGTAATTTATATTCCTCTATAAACTGGCTATTCTACATAACAGCTCCTGTAATCTCTTGTTATGGTTCTTAGCTTCTTTGCTTCTGGTTACCACCCAATCTTTTAGATCAGCAAAGTTCATTATTTTACATTTATTGAAGCCTACTTTTGTCCCTTCACCCATCTCAGCTTCAGCCCAGTTCTGTGCCCTTGCTGGAGAGGGGTTGTGATCATTGGGAGAAGAGTTATTCTGGCTTTTTGAATTTTCAGCGTTTTTGTATTGGTTTTTCCTCTTCTTCGTGAATTTATCTACCTTTTATCTTTGAGGCTGTTGACCTTTGGATGGGGTTTCTGTGGGGTCTTTTTTGTTGGTGGTATTGTTGCTGTTGTTTTCTGCAGGTTTGTTTTGCTTTTAACAGGCTCTTCTTCTGCAGGTCTGTTGCAGTTTGCTGAGGATCCACTCCAGACCCTGTTCGCTGGGTATCACCAATGGAGGTTGCAGAACAGCAAAGATTGCTGCCTGCTTTTTCCTCTGGAAGTTTTGGCCCAGAGGGACACCGACCTGATGCCAGCCTGAACTCCCCTGTGTGAGCTGTCTGGTGACCCCAGTCAGGAGGCACAGGATCAGGGACCCACTTAAGGAAACAGCCTGGCTGCCCCTTCGTGGTGTCAGTGCGCTGTGCTGAGGGAAATCCCCGTTGTCCAGATTGCCTGGACTTTTCAGAGCCAGCAGGTAGGAAAGATTAAGTCCATCGAACCTGAGACCGTGGCTGCCCCTTCCCTCAGGTGTTCTGTCCCAGGGAGATGAGAGTACTATCTCTAAACCTCTGGATGGAGTTGCTGAAATTCTTGCAGGGAGGTCCTGCCCAGTGAGGAGGGATGAATCTGGGTCCCACCTAAAGAAGCAGTCTGGCCATGATGTGCCACAGCTGCTGTGCTGTGCTGTGGGGAATTCCACCCAGTACAAACAACTTAGTCTCCCTAGCTCTGGCAAGAGAAAACTGCGGACTAGAGCCACAATAATGGCAGTCACGGCTCCCCTCCCCCAGGAATTCAGTCGTCTTAGGCAGGCTCCAGGCTTCTGTGCTGGCCAATGGGGATTCCAAGTCAGCGGGTCTTAGCTTTCAGGGTTCCGTGGGAGTGGGACCCACTGAACAAGGCTACTTGGCTTCCTGGTTTCAGCACCCTTCTCGCAGACCTCCTGCCTCACTGAAGTTCTGAGAGCCCCTGGAGTATGCAAAAAATCCTGCAGCTCAGAGCCTGCCCTAGCTGCCGCCAACCTCGGTGGCCACTGTAGGTTTGCACAGCTTTGTGCTTGGGATCCAGGGCCCTGGTGGTGTGGGCTCACCATGAAATCTCCTATTCCACAGGTTGCAAAAATCCATGGGAAAAGCGTAGTTCCCTGAACAGATAGCACAATTTCTCACGGCCTCCAGGGAGGGAGGTCGCGTTGCCCTATGCAGCTCCTTGGTGAACCATCAACCACCCTACCCTGCCTTTTCTTGCTCTCTGTAAATTGCACCAACCACCTAGTCAGTCCCAAAGAGAATCTGGCTACCTCAGTTGAAAATGCAGAATTCACTTGACATTTACGTTCATCTCGGTGGGAGCTGCAGACTGGAGCTGTTTCTACTCAGCCATCTTGATCCCTCCCCTCTTTTTCTTATAGTTTTGGTCTTGAAATATACGGAATCTGATTTAAGTATAGTGACTCCTGCTTTCTTGGTTTCCATAGGTGTGAAATGTCTTTTTCCATCTCTTTACTTTCAGTCAATGTGTGTCTTTATAGGCAAAGTGTGTTTCTTGTAGAGTCTTGTATGGGTCTTGTTTTTTCATCTATTCAGCTAGTCTATATGTTCTGATTGGAGAGTTTATTTCGTTTACATTCAATATTATTATTTATATGTAAAGACTTACTTCTGCCTCTTCTTTGTTTCTTTCTTTTCTTCCTGTCTTCTTTTAGTGAAGGTGATTTCCTCTGGTGATATAATTTATTTTTTTTATTTTAACTTTTTTGTATTCATTGTATGTTTTTTGGTTTCAGGTTGCCTTGAGGCTTGCAAATACCATGTTGTAACCAATTATTTTATCCTGATAACAATTTACTACTGCATAAACAAGCAAAAAGAAAACTAATAAAAACTATAAGCCTTAGTGTAGTTCCCTGACTTTCTAAGTTTTATTTTTGTTTCTATTTACACTTTATTGTGCTGAGTATGTCTTGAAAAATTGTAGTTTCTGTTTTTGACTGTTTCATAATGGAGTCTTTCTACTTAGCGTTAAGAGCAGTTTACACACCACAATTTTGGTGTTATTCTGTGTCATTACCATGACTAGTACATTTTCTACCTTCAGGTGATTATTTATTTCTCATTAATGTCTGTTTCTTTCTGATTAAGTATTCCTTTTAGCATTTCTTGTAGGAGATATTTGAAGTTGATGAAATCCCTTAGCCTTTGTTTTTCTGGGAAAGTGTTTGTTTTTCTTGCATGTAGGAGGGACATTTTCTTATGACATACTATTCTAGGGTAAACATTTTATCCTTCAGCAATTTAAATATGTCATGCCACTCTCTCTTGGTGCATAATATTTCCACCAAAATGTCTAATGCATTGCAGTTCCGTTGTATGTTATCTGTTTCTTTTCTCTTGCTGCTTTTAGCAACTGTTCTTTATCCTTGACCTTTGGAAGTTTGATTATTAAATGACTTGAAGTCATCTTCATTGTGTTAAATCTGTGTGTTGCTTTGTAACTTTCTCTTACTTGGAAATTGATATCTTTCTCTAGATTTGGGAAGTTATCTGTTATTTTTTCAATAATCTTTCTATGTCATCTTTTTCTCTATGTCCTCTTTAAGCCCAATAACTTAGATTTATACTTTTAATGCGATTTTCTAGATTCTGTAGGTATGCTTCATTGATTTTTATTCTTTTTACTTTATCTCCTGTGACTGTATTTTAAAATAACCTTTTTTTTCAAGCTTTTCTGTGGCAATGTAGAACCATTATAGGTTTGTACAACGGGTGTTTACGTAATACTCCATAAAGGCAGAGATTATTACCTGTTTTGTTCCCTGCTGTACCCTTAACATGTACAAAAGTAGAAAAGTAGCAGACACGTAACAGATTCTCAAATGAGCGTGTTTTTTTTTAATATAAATAATAGAAACAGTTGTTATGCAACATTGGTCAAAATGAGGTAACAAAATAAATTTAAGACCAACTAGAAAGGTATTTTAATCTTCTTATCAGGCTGTAAATTGCTACTTTTACTTAAAGTATTGTGGTATTGCTTTTAGGATGTTTTTGGAGGAAACTGTATATTCCTATGCTTGAACCAGTGAAACTGGCTAACAAGGTAAAGATGTTTTCTTTTCATAAATGCTGGTAGTATTTGTTCTTCATTTAAGTAATTATAATAGGAGAAAGTAATATTGGCCACATATCTTCACCAAGTAGAATCAATAAGAGACCTTAATGAAAAAGTTGTTATCCCCTTATTATGCCTGAGGTTGACTGATTCATTATGACTCCACCCACCCGTGTGTGTGTGTGTGTGTGTGTGTGTGTGTGTGTGTGTGTGTGTGTTTAAAAACCTATGAGGTTACTTAGGGATAAAGCTATTCTATTTGATTAAATTTTCTGCTTAGTTAATATTAAGTTGCACAAGTTTGCTGCAACTGTTATTGATGATTATAGCAGCAAACAGTTACTGTTCACTTTCTATCAAATTATGTTCTATGCTATTTTCATAAATTATTTTGTTTAATCTTATAGAAACATTATAAGGTAGATTATTTGTTTTACATATAAAGAAACAAAATAACTATCTTGCTCTGCTTCCAGGGCCCATGCCCTTTTAATATTTAACTTGTACTACCACTTTCCTTCTTTGGTAAACACGGTATGCTATAATGCTAACATTAAATTATATCCTTCATGCTTTTTAGTGTTAAAATGTCCTTTCAGGGAATTATGATAACAAATTTAGTCTCATTTAATAAATATTATTGTTCGCAAAAAGTTAGCAGTTTTGTATTTTCTGAAACTTTTTTGGAAATTGTCTCCTCTATGAAATCTAAAAGTTTGAGAGTTGCCATAAAGCAGCAAATCTCCCCTATCAATTAATAATCTTATGAAATGTAAAACCATTTCCATGAATATAAATGAACAGCATACAGATTTAGAGATATAAGAAATCAAGTAAATGTAGAAAAGTTTTCTTCTTAAAAAAAAGAAAAAATAGTGTTTTAGAGGGTTCTTTACATATCTTTTAGAGCAGAGATCAGTTTTCTTTGACAGAGCCACACTTTGAAACTACACTTACAGTTCTTGTTAAGACCATTGGTGATAGACACGTTAGATAATTTTATTATTTTGCATAATTAAATGTTGATATTTCCTTTGATAAATTTATTAAGCTAAACAATTTGTGATTATCCCTTCCAACAAGTTATCCTTTCTCAAATAAGTTGATGATATTCCAGCAATTTCTAACTATAAATTACAAATTTTGATAGTCTCTACTGATAACACATGGGGCTTTAAGAGGTTTGATGATAAGTACAATATTGGATACATACTGGGATTCTGAAAGTCTTAGGATTACACATAAGTAAGTTAAAAAAATAGAGCTTGTTTGTAAATGCTGATTGTCTGACTTTTTTTTAAACCTCAGTAATGGGTGCGAATACCAGTGGAAACATTTTGTGGTTTGAGAATTTTTTTTTTTTTCAGTTTTGGTAAGGCCACAAAACCTCTGCTTTTCAAATAGATTATTCGTCTTAAGACAGCCCATTCCATCTTTCCACTTAAATCAATGAGACCAGCATCTCATATTTCAAAGCTTTTGTATTTCATCACACATCCTCTCTGTATAGGGAGCACTATTACATTGGAAGAAACTTGTGAGCACCCAGTCTAACTGCTGTAATTAATTTTGTGGTCTTAAGCCAAGTAGAGCTAATACAAGCTATATGACTCTTTATGATTTTAAGATTAAAATAAAAGCTTGATTCTTTATAGCCACCTGTTCTTTCACATGGGTTTCTTTCATCTCATCTTTATCACATTTCTCTTTTCTAGGGCTTACTTCTGAGTTTCACCTTGGTTTGTTTTACAGAGTTCAGCTCAAGTTCTACCTAGACTGTCTTAGTCCCTGAAGTACCAAGTATTTTCTTTGTGAGTCTCTTGTTTTTATTCTCTGTTAAAATTAACCATAAAAAGCTGAAGCAATAAATAAGTAAATCTGACTCACAGGTATCTCTCAGAGTTTCTCTCTTTCTCCTTTAAAATTCAAACCACAGGACTTTGGAAAGCAACAATGTTCCTCCCCCTCACTCTGGAAACTCCAGGCTTTTATTATGGCTGCTCCTAGCAGCCTTTTCAACTTCAAGATCCAGCTAATCAAGTACTGTTATTGATGTTAGCAACAGGGAAGCAAATAAAACCTTGTGACTCAAGCAAATTAAGATTTCTCTCCACTTT
The DNA here is from genome assembly GCF_001604975.1 of Cebus imitator. Taxonomy (NCBI): domain Eukaryota; kingdom Metazoa; phylum Chordata; class Mammalia; order Primates; family Cebidae; genus Cebus; species Cebus imitator. The sequence goes on along the minus strand of NW_016107783.1, from coordinate 516,808 downwards.
CTACAGATTAGCTCATGTTTTGTACCTCCTTCTCTGAAAGAAAGGTCAGTCACATGTGTTGTATATTTTAAGTCTGTGGAAGATCAACCTAAGTTTCCCAGAATTGTAATAATAACTAAGATATTAGAGTTATTGTTTGAGTAAGTTAGGATGAACAGATACACGAGGTGTTCCTATACAAGTGACTCCTATTACAGGCAGAAGAGTGGAAAGACATTTATGACAAAGAGTGGAAGCAGTGCCAAAATTTCAAGGATTCCTAAATTCAGGCACAGCCGGTAGGAATTGAAGGGGCTGCACAATACAGAGCCCTGCTCATACTAGAAAGTCCCTATAAGGTGTGAGGAATATAGGAACTTATGTCACTGGAGAAGGAACGTCACAGTTCTATATACTGTAAATCACAGCAAGAATTCAGATGAAGTGTGGTATGATGTGATAGAAAGTATCATACTGGTTTACTTTCTAAATGCTCAGTGAAGTAGGTCTTATCAACAGTTTGTATGGCCAAGACCTAGAGGGCTCCAGAAAGTTACCATGGCTTCTGAGCACATGCAATCCCAGAACGATCTAGGAGTGAGAGTGGAAGCTTTTGACAGCAGCACAGGCTATTAATTGAAGTGAAAGAATTGTCGGAGGTAAACCATGGCAGTTGCCATTGGTAGTCTTGAAATTATGGATGATTTGTTATGCTTGTCATTCAGGGTGAAACTTCATTAATTTCAGTTTCGGGAATATAAATTGTTTAGGTCCATCATATATTCACTGGGAAGAATAAGAAAATAAGGATTATATTACACAAAATGATGCACACTTTTAATAACTTTTTCACATGGTTTTGTTGTGGAAAGGCAAACTTCTTTTCTGTATCACCTAGTTCAGCTACTTTGCCCACCAGTGTAAAATACCTGTCAGGATACAGTAGATTGGGAGTTATATTTGTTTTTGTTTTGAACAGATAAACTTGGGTATTTGGACAAGGGATTTTATAAAATAAAAATTGTTGTTTAATTTTAGAAAGGGTATTTTATTAAAGGCCAAAGGCCTTCTGAAAACTGTGTTCTCACTAGGCTTTGTTTATTTATTTTTAATCAAATGCTTATGCAACTGAATCTTTAAAATACTATGGGAAAAATGATTTTTAAGAGATGAATTGCTTTGTTTTCAAAACAAAAAAGGATAATTTGATATATTAATTGGATTAAAATGCCTGATTGGACCTTAAGAGGGTATTATTTAAGGTCAGTCACAAATTTGAAAATGTGCAGTTTACTCAATAGGTATAATAAATAAATTGATAATAGTAGGTGAATATTTCATTGTACTATTACTTATCAAATTGTAAAAATATTGACATCGAATACATATTAATAAATTACTCTATTTATGTAAGTATACTTTCAGATAGATAACATTATGAAACAATATTTCTATGTCTGAAAATGTCCCTGCCTCCAAATTCATATGTTGAAAACTAGTCCCCAGTATAATAGCAGTAAGAAGTGGAAACCTTTAAGACATGACTAGGACAAAGCCCTCATGAATGGGATTGGTAATCCTATAGAAGAAGCCAAAAGAAGCTTGTTTGGCCCTTACACTATGTAAGAAATCAGCAAGAAGGCACCATCTTTGGAGAAGAGAACGAGTCCCTACCAGACACTGACTCAGCTGGTATCCTGTCCTTGGACATCCCAGTCTCTAGAAATCTAAGCAATGCATTTCTGTTGTTTATAAATTACCCAGTCTAAGGTACTTTGTTAAAGGAGCCCTAATGAATTAAGACAGCTATCTAATGCAGAATCTGAAGCAGCTTCTAATAGAAAGGCAAAGAGCTCAGAATAGTGTCAGTCAAGTTCAAATTATTTTCAAGTACTTCATCATATTTCTAGTTATTATGAATTTGTAGTACAAGAAGTTTTACAAAATGAGAAAGCCATCTTTGCATTTTCTGTTTTTTATACAATGAATCATCTCCTGATTTAGGTTCTTATCAACTGATAGCCTTAACTTCATTGCTATGTAAGATGATGGAAGAAATGATTTATTACATTCTGTCATTCTTTCTAGAGAAGAATAATCTCCTTTCTCAGTATTAAAGTGGCTTTCAGGCAAATCAATCAACCATAGATGGTGTCATAAGACTGTCTTCTGATGTTAATAAAGCATTCTGTAATAAGGAGTTTTTGTGTGTTATATTTATAGGCAGTGAAAGAAATTATAAGAGACCTCTTTAAAAAGGACTAGAGTACCTGTAATTTCTTATACTATTTCAAAAAACTTAGCTATAGTGTCTGTTTTTATAAATAATAAGTACTTCAATATGCCATCATATATTTCATCATACTGATTTTACAAAATGACATAAGATTTAGAAGTATTTATCCTTTGTGTTTCAAAAAATCCACCTATACTCTTTATATTTCATTAAAAGTAAACACTTGTATTTGAAAAGTATGAAGACAAAATGGTTCTATGCTATATCATTGGCATTTTCTTATAGATAATAAAATATATGTGTTTATTTGCATGGTTCTTTTTAAAATATGCTTATATAAGACTGATATCACTTATATGAAGAGAAACAAAAAATACAATAAGAAATCATTCCTTGTTAGTATTTATCTCATCAAAACATTTTTAAATAATTTTATAGAATATGTGATGGTAGAAATGTAACAAAAAAAAAAGTTGAAGTGGAAAAACTCACAGTATACCACTTTCCAGAGTAATGCCAAGCTTTGTTTCAAATGCAGACACTTTTCTGGTTAGAGATCCAGTAAAGTTAGTAATTTAAATTATCTATGAATACTTTAAGGACAACTGTAATTCATTGCTTCCATATTGCCAGTGATAAAGATAAAATGACATTTACTATGGAATTGGAATATTTAGAAGTATGACTGAATAATGACTGATCTTATGGTCATCATATTCAGTTTGGTGATTGAACAATGCATACCTTAACAGCACAGAAATAGAAGCATCAATAATCTTTTAGGAAATGTATAAGGAATTTCTTTTTCTATTATCTGCAAATCTAGTAATAGTTATTTGATTATATGTGTCAAATGCTTAATTCTGCAAGCTGAAATTTGATAGATATATTTTATGTTATTCAATAGTCTGCCCGATCATTTATTTTTATAGTTCTAAAGTGAAGGGAGAGCCATTCTGATACTTGATTCAAAAAATAATGAAAGAGCTAAATTTGCAAAATGTTATCAAAGTAGAAGACACGAGCAATACTTGTTTTAGAATTTATAGGTATATTCTTTTGAACACAATGGCATCCATAAATGGCATAAAATATTGAGATTCAACATTTTTCTTTGTCAATATCTGCAGTTTCGTTACTAAGGTCAGATAGAAAAGCTCTGGGAAGTATCTGACTGCATCTTATTCATCAAATAAAAATTTATATCTGTAAGAGAAATGTACCTACTAATGACCGAAATATAAATTTTATCTACTTTATGAGCTTAAGCAAACATAGTGAATTCACATTCACTGTTTGGTACTATGAAATTTATAGATATTTCTATTGTGTGTTTTTTGTTTATGCATAGTTCACTAGGTTGTTTTTCATTTTAGCTTGTTTCTCCCTTTGAATACCACAAGTAGTATTCTCATCCTCAGAAAAACATCTGAAGGCAATTTTTTTTTTTTTGCCAGCTTAGACTACTTATCAGGTTATACTCATGAGTTATTTCATGTCCTTATGGCACCAAATTAGATTGCTAAAGTACAACCTTTACAATCTATCACTTTTCCAGATCTTTTAAGTGCCATTGATATCATCCTGGAAATTTCAATCACCACAGTGAGGAAAGGCTTTGGGAATTATTGATGTCTATAATACAGTAATATTTCAAGGCAACATTGTCATTTTTGTGTGGTTCCCAGTTTGTGTAGGTATTAAAGGAAATGAAATGGGAGATAAAGCAGTCAAAAAGGCTTTGTAAAATCACTCAGGAGTATCCAATATTTAATTATTTTAAAGAGAACATAATTTAATACAAAACAATGAACAAATGCCAAATGATGACATATACATAAATGAGGTTAAACACGTTTACATAAATACAAACAATTATAAATTTATGTCATTTGTCAACTAGTTTAAAATATTAAGAAATATTCATTTGCTTATGTCTAAATATTATAAGCTCTTTCTGTAATGTGATTCAATGTGCTACCTTGCAGTCACGTTTTTTTCTAACAAATTAGCACAAACGTGAAAAGACAATATAGTGTTTTCTTTTCTACTAGTTAAAAATGTAATGAGTTCTATGTTTGAGTTTAATATAATAAATTGCAACTATAAATAATAAAGGAGTTATAAATGTAATTAATAAATGTCATTATGCTTACATAACTCTTAAGATATTATTGACTTAGAAATGCTATCATTGAAGCAGTACACACTTACTTAGAAATTAGAAAAATTATAATACAGCTTTTTTTTTCACAAAAATCCTAAAATTACTAGAATGCCGTAAATTAAAAATAGAATGCATAACGTGTTCTTGAGACAGTGGGGGTGGGGAGGGAGGGGAGGGTGGGGAGGGATAACATGGGGAGAAATGCCAGATACAGTATGCACCTAATGTAAAATAAATAATTTTTTTTAAAAAAGAATGATTAGATGATTTTTTTAAATCAAGTAATTCAGGTTTTTGTAAGTGAAACAATAGGTTTTGTTTTAACTGGTTGTTTCGCACCATATATATAGATTCTTGATCATTTACCACGATTGTCCTTATGTTTTCTAAATTAACTGCAGTGTATCACTCCATAGACAATATAAATAGTAAAATTGTCCTTCACAAGATTCTCTCTTGAGAGTGGAGGTTATATTTTCAGTTCAGCATGACCCATCAAATATCCTCTACTCTGCAGTCCAAGGAGAGTGTTTCCCAGGAAACGGAATAGTGAAGCAAAGCAGTGCTATGATATAAGGGCTGGAAGAAAGGCAGAAAAGCAGAAACATAATAAATCACCAACATAAGTATTTTCTTAACAATTTTACTTAAAAATATTTCTTAGGTAGAGCTAGTTACAAATACAATTGTGCAAATATCACAAAATTTAGTAATTTATTATCCATATGCCTATGACTCCTTACAGTGGCTTTACCTCTTATAGCTTGAAACCTGTTGCTAGTCCACTTGTTTTCAACTCTTGAAGTTTAATATTCTGCAAACAATCATAAATCCCCCTCAAACTGCTCCAATTTAATATCAGCAGCAAGGTCTGATCTTGGACCTTTACTCTGAACTGACTACTCCCCTTTCCATATGTTTCCTCCAGTCTCCATCTTCATTTATTTATTTATCTATCATCTCAGGAGCTGTAATTTATACTCTTTTGGCAGTTTTTGTAGTGCCTTCTTGGCACTTAATAGCAATGACAATAGGAGACACTGACTGACGTGAATTTATTGAGCATTTATCCCATGACAAGAATTGTACTAAACACGTGTTATGTATATCATTATTATCTACACTTTACCATTGAAGAAATTAGGCACCAAAATGTTAACCAACCTTCTGAGTCATAAATGACAGAGCTGTAACTCAAAATTTAGAGCCTAAAAAGCTTAAGAAATAGACTACACTGCCTCTAATGTAGTAAACACTTATTCCTTCTTCCAGCAAGCATTAATTGAATAGTCTTCTACTGGGTAATGGACTGAGAGGAAGCAAAATATAGATCTATCATCTGACAAAAAAATATGCTAAGATTGCAAGAGCAAAGCTATCTCCTTAAACTAAACTGATCTTCCTGACCCCTAATGTGGTAGGTGGCAAGATTTTAAAATAATAATATTAATAAAAATATTTAATTTCTTGAGTGAATGTATATCAGTTTTCTTCAGTTAAGCCTTTTCTTTAAGCTAACAACATTTTTACTATAAATTTTTACTCTTTCAATATTCCCTTCTTCCACAAATATCTCCATAAGAAAGCACCTAGGTAAATGGTGGTAGTAGGGTGCTTACATGACTTCATGGCAATGGGGATGAGTATGTATATGGGGATACTGCATCTTTGATACAGACCTAGCTATTGAGTAGCCGATTTGGCATAGTGTCTGGATTATTGGCCTGACCTCACTTCCACCCCTAGTCTAAAGCATCTGTATCAGAGGACTGACACAGGCTTCTGATTAATATTTTACTAATACTTTCTATACTTCTGTGTTTCTCATTAGAGATGAGAGATCTCTGCATGCCATGTGTAGGGCTTTCTGAACCAAAAGCACTGCTTCAGGTTCATTTATCTATCTTTGCCAAAATTGTGTCATCGCTAATGCTGCCCTACCACTACAACTGCACACTCTGTCAGTGGTATATTTTTAGGATTCTAAATAGGATGTGAGTCAAAAACCCTACTATGTCCTATGTCCTGAAGGGTGAACCTATGATTCCAACACCTGCTTATGTAACCACAGAATATGTATATATTCCTACAGTTATTTGAATCAAGAGTTTCCCTTTCTTGTTTCTTGGTAGACTAATGCTGGGTCATATTCTTCTCTTTCCAGAGGTAATTTTATAATGCGCTTTGCCCTGGAACAAAGTGGCAAATTTTATACAATGAGAGAAAACATAATTGGAGAAATATTTCTAAAAATATTCTATGAAATTATTCTAAATATACCACATTATATAAACTTCTAATTTCTTTCACTTAGCATAGTAATTTTTTATATTATTTAAATGTTTCATGATTTTTATTGAATATCTGATATTAAATCAGTTGATTTAACTCTAGTAACCTTGTTTATTTATTCTTATTGTTAAACATTTCACTTATAACCTTTCATCTTTTTTATTGTAGCCTTTCTTACAGGTGTGAGGTGATATCTCATTAAGATTGATTTAATCGTTCTGCAATGTAAACATATATCCAAACATCACATCTTACCACATAAATATATGCAATTATTATTTGCCAATTAAAAAAAATCAAAAAATAATTCAATTCCTACTGTTTCTTAAAAATAACATTGCAGTAGTAAATATGTTTTTCTCTGCAGTTAAAATTATTTCCACAGGATAGATTGCTGAGTGTAACAGACCAAAAAATACGAATAATCTCTTTAAAAACATATTCTTCTTTTCCAGTTTTCTCAAGCTGCAATTGGCAAATAATATTGTCTGAAGTTAAGGATACAAGATGATTTGTTATATGTATATATTGTGAAATTATGATCCCAATCAAGTTATTTAACACATCTGTCACTTCACCTGATTACCCTTGTTTGTGTGTGTGTGTCTAAGATCCACTATCTTAGCAAATTTCAAATGTACAATACAGTACTGTTAACTATAGTCACCATGTTGTACATGATATCCTCAGAATTATTTTTCTTATAACTAAAGGTCTGGACCCTTTGACAACATCTGCTCATTTTCCCACTCTCAAGCCCTTGGCAATTATTCTACTCTCTGTTTTCTGATTCTGATTTCTTTTTCTTTTTCTTTCTTTTT
>NW_016107783.1:507946-509008 GCF_001604975.1 Cebus imitator | reverse complement strand
AGACAGGGTCTCTGCTTTGCTGCCTGGGCTAGAGTGCAGTGGCGTGATCATGGCTCACTGCAGCTTAGACTTCCCTGGCTCAAGTGATTCTCCTCCATCAGCCTCATGAGTAGCTGTGGCTTCATGGAGGCACCAGCACTTCCAGCAAACATTTTTCTTTTTTTTTTTAATAGAGATGAGTTACAACCAGGTTGCCTGGGTCTGAATCTCCTGGGCTCAAGTGATCCACCTTCCTCAACCTCCCAAAGTGATGAGACTACAGGTGATCTCATCTTTTTTAGACTTCACCTATAAGTGAGATCACACAACACATTTTGTTCTCTGGCTTATGTATTTAATTTAGCATAATTCCTTCAAGGTTTATCTATATTGCAAATGGAAGAATATTCCCATTTTTATGGCTGAGTAATATTTTATTATATTTCTATACACCACAATTTCTTAATCTATTCATCTTTCAATAGACACATAGGTTGTTTCCACATCTTGGATATTGTGAATAACAACACTGCAGTGAATATGGAGTGCTAATACCTCTTCAACATACTGATTTTTATATCAGTTGGATACATACTTAGAAATGGGATTGATGGTTCAAATGGTAGTTCTATTTTAAAATTTTTGAGGAAGCTCTATCTTGTTATCTATACTGGTTATACCAATTTGCAAACCCTCCAACCTTGCACAAGGGTACCCTTTTCACTGCATCCTGGCCGATACTCTTTTCTGTTTGACAAGACAATTCTCTCTTGCTTGTTGGATAAAAGTCATCCTAACAGGTATAAGATGATGTCTCATTGTGGTTTTTACTTGAAATTTTCTTATGATTCATGATGTTTAGCATTTTTATATGCTTATTGGCCATTTGTGTATCTTCTTTGGAGAAATGTCCAATCAGATCCTCTGCTTATTTTTCAATTGGATTTTGTTCTTTGCTATTTAGCTGTACAAGTTTCTTATATATTTTGGATATTATCACTTATCAGGCTGGCAAATATTTTCTCCCATCCATATTTTAATTTTATTATTGCTTTTGTTTATTAGTTTGTTCATTATTTTCTG
>NW_016107783.1:498401-507679 GCF_001604975.1 Cebus imitator | reverse complement strand
TTTTTGGAGACGGAGTTTCGCTCTTGTTACCCAGGCTGGAGTGCAATGGCGCGATCTCGGCTCACCACAACCTCCGCCTCCTGGGTTCAGGCAATTCTCCTGCGTCAGCCTCCCGAGTAGCTGGGACTACAGGCGCATGCCACCATGCCCAGCTAATTTTTTGTATTTTCAGTAGAGACGGGGCTTCACGAGCATGTTGACCAGGATGGTCTCGATCTCTTGACCTCGTGATCCACCCGCCTCGGCCTCCCAAAGTGCTGGGATTACAGGCGTGAGCCACCGCACCCAGCCTATCTCAGTCTTTTTCATGTGCATATTCAGTTATCAAAAGATCGTTTATTGAAAAAATAGTCATTTCTCCATTATGTATTCTTAGCATTCGTGTCAGTATTAGTTGATTGTGTACACAAGAGTTTATTTCAAATCTGTTCCCATGTGCCTGTTTTAGGCCAGTATCATACTATTTTGATTGCTATAGCTTTGTAATATAGTTTGAAATCAGAAAGCATGGAAAGCATGATGCCACTAGGATATTCTTTTTTCAAGATTGTTTTGGCAGTTTGAGGACTTCATGGTTTTCTACAAATTTTAAGATTGATTTTTCTATTCTTTGAAAAATGTCATTCTCTATCATAATTCTAGTAGGTATTATGTTGAATCTACAGATCACTTGGATAGCATGGACTTTTTAAATATATTGATTTCCCTCATCCATGAACCCCGGATAGTTTCATTTATTTGTTTTCTTCAAATTCTTTCATCAATGTCTTACAGTTTTCAATGTAAAGAACTTTTACTTCCTTTGTTAAACTAACTCTTACATATTTTATTTTTGATGCTTTGTAAATGACATTGGTTTCTTTATTTCTTTTCCAGATAGTTTGTTGCTAATCTATAGAAAGTCAACAAATTTTTGTATGTTGCTTTTCTGTCCTGCAACTTTACTAAATTTGGTAGTAGCTCTAACAATGTTTTGGTGGAGTCTTTAGGGAGGTGTGTGTGTGTGTGTGTGTGTGTGTGTGTGTGTTGTGTGTGTGTGTGTGTGTATGTATTAAGAATTAGTTTGGTTATGTGATATGATGCAAAAAACAAGTTCATCTCCCAATGCTTACCATCGCCATTACACCATTACCCTGATAATCATCCAGTTGCACCAACATTTTTATACTCATTTGAAATGTCATTGTCACTGTATATTAATTATTTATTCTTCAGTCTATTTGATAGCTTCTTATTTCACTAAGCACAATGTAGTGATTCAGAGTTCAGTTTCTGGAGTCACACAGGCTATCACATACTAGCTGTGTGCTTTTAGAGGTACTTAACCCTTTTGTGTCTCAATATCGTTATTCATAAAGTTGGGATAATAATGATGACTACTTACTAGGTGTAAGGTAGGATTAAGTGAGATAATATATGTTGAGTGGTTTAAATGAAATATTATGTGTAAACTATCAAAAACAGGGCCTGACGTAGAATGAATAGTCAAATGAATTCTAGCAACCAATTTACCTATCCATTTATATGCCAAATTACACATTTTTAATCTTAATAATTTTAAAACACATTCTGATGAATGGTGTATTACTCTCACATTATGTTTCCTAAAGTATTTTTGACTACTTTTGCCTGGTTACTCTACCTGATGAACTTTAGTTGTGATCATGTGTTTAAAAAGTCTCATCATCACATTATTTTGTTCATTAGAATTGAATAATATTTGTTATTTATTTTGTGCATTTTTATTTTTCAAGTATTAAATATATTTCAGTAAAGGTTAATCGTTGCTTCATAGAGACCTCACATTTCATGTAACAGTTATGTCACTGTGTTTTCTCTATTAAATTAGTATATGGGATCTTATTTTTTAAATTATATTTTCTACTTGTTTGAACCAGACAATAAAGAATGAAATCCTAGCTCTGCCACTTTCTAGCTGTGTAAACTGGAGCAAATTACGCATTCGTCCTATGCTTTGTTCTCTCAGATGTAAAGTGGCAGATCTTGAACTTGATCTCCTGCCTCAGGTGATCCACCCACCTCGGCCCCCCAAAGTGCTGCGATTACAGGCGTGAGCCACTGTACCCGGCCTGTAAAGTGGCAGATCTAACAGGACCTATACCTCAGAATTCTTATAAGAATGATTATGTTAATTTATTCAAATTATTATATTTATTTTTCATCTGGTTCTCTTGAATTTTCTTTGTAGTAATTATATTTCCTGCCACAAATAAATGTGTTCCTCACTTCTCATGCTTCTTTTTTATTTTACATGCTTTACATTAATATTAGAATGTTCAAAATAGTTTAAATAATAATATTAATGATGTAGACTTATGTCTTCTTTCTTTTAATAGGATCACAGCGAATCTTGATCATGTCTGTTTGAGAGAGATGTGCTTTATCATACTGAAAAAAATATGCTTCCATTTCTGTTTTACTATGGGTTTTTATCAGAAATTGATAGTTCATTTTCTCAAATACCATTTCAACATTCAGAAGAAAATTGCATGTGTGCATGCAGCTGTATGGTGCGGCATTTGGTCTATTAAGGAAAGCAATTATAGTAACAGATTGCTTTTGAATCATCCTCACATTTATGGAGTAAATTGTGTTTGATCATAGCGTATGATTATTTTAATGCACTTATGAATTTCATTACTTAACAATTAAGGGTATTGTGTCCACCTCCATAAATCACTTTGGTTTTTAGATTTCATAATTGTACTCTCTTTGTCAGGTTTTTGCATTAAGGTAGTATATTTGCCTCATAAATGAAATAGAAATTTTCCTTGTTTATCCTCTAAAAGAAACTAAAATACATTTGAATCATTAGCCCCTGCGGTTTTTAGGGAACTCACCTATAAAGTCAACTGTACTTCAAGTATTTTGGAGTAGTATTTTCTTGACAAATTTTAACAGTGTCTTTTGTTGTTATGTCTATTTTTATGCAATTTGGGTTAAGACAGCTTCTTATAAAATTCATGTACTAAATGTAAAACCTATTAAACTATGTTTATTCTTTGGATTCTTTTAAATATACCCTGTATCTACAGTTACAGGCTCTCTTGAATTCCTAATACTGGTGATCATGTATCCCCATCAGGAGATAAAATATTCGACTACATGCCAGGTCTTGGTGGTCTGCGGGGATTTAGATGGCCACCTTAAAATGCTGTTGAAAATATTAGGATCAAAGGTGCCAGGTGACAAGATATGCCTTTCTCTTCCTCCACATCAACAAATACATACATGTCCCCTGGTGTGTTACTTAGGTTTTTGTGAGCTGGCAGAAAGACATATAACTAGAAATGAGGGCCTTGACTTTTTCCTGCTTTTTCCTGAATCCTGACATTCCGGTAGTGGAGAGACATGACCAGAAAGTAAAAGACGTGTTTGTTTTCTGGGTTCCTGTTCTGTCCTCCTCTTTGTAGTTAGCTGCTTTCTGACAGGACTCACCTTAGGTGACATAAGCTAATTCCACAGATAACAGCACGGCTATAAAAAGTCTTTTTTTATTTTCTTATTTTGTAACCTCCCTCTAAAAGTCCTTTAAACTTTAAGTACACTAATATAATCAACATAGGAATGTTTCTACATGACATCAGCCTTCTGAATAAAACCAAAGTAACAGCAATTTAAGATTTTTGCATTTTTATCCAAAATTTGCCTGATTCCAAGTTTTCACTATGATATTTTTCCTCACATTGACACAGTACTACAGAGGATTTTCTGATATGTTTATTCTCCTTGCGCTTGGGCCCTGCTACCAAGTATACACATTGTTTTTCTTCAGTGAAATAGATCATGTGAAAACAAGTGCTTTGTTTCTTGCTGCAATTAATAATGGTTATTACAACTAGTGTTTCTAGTACTTTTTAGAATCTTCAAGCATATATAGATATCACAAAGGTGTAAAAAATTTAATATAATTAATAGAAAAGCTGAAAATTTGTTTTATTATGTTTTTCAAATATGTTTTACAATATTAATTCAGCAGTAAATGAAAATTTTTTGCTAAGAGTGGTTTACTGCAGTGCGTATTTCAGAAATAATTTTTTAATCAAAGAAAATGTTTTAGCGCCCTCTAGTGGCACACTGTAATTTAGCGCTAAGCAAAAGATCTACTGCTTACAATAAATTAAACTGACAGGTTACGCATAAGAATAATTTATCTTACTGTAAAAATATGGCAATATTTTCCAGTATATGAAGATATACTAAAAGCATGTGTGCTTCGTAGCCGGCCATTGTTTTCTATTTACCTTTGTGAGATTTATCTAGCATTTAGTAGTCTACCAAAGCATACTTTTAATAACATTTGATATTTTTTATATTTAAAAATACTCTGACAGTTCAGATTGTTTACTTTTATATTTCTGATATGTAAGCTAACCATTGGTAGCTAATATTTGTGAAATTGGTTTTTTTAATACTGCTATTCCTTTCCCAAAGTCAGAAGTGACTACGTTGCAATTTAGCTATGTAAGTTTCTGGCATTACCCACATTGCAAGATTAAAGGTACAATTCTCCAGATTTCCACTTCTGACCAAAGCCTCTGATCCCAGCTTCAAGCAGTTATGTAATCACCCAACTTCCTGCGTGCTGCATAGGCAAAACCAACTCACCAAGAACATGCTATCTCAGTTAATAAAAAAAAGGGTTTAGTTAATGTCACGCTAGCCATGCAGTAGATTGAGGTATTACTCAAGTCTCTCTTTCTGAGAATGCAGAGGCTAGGGATTTGTCAATAATTTGGTAGGCAGGGATCTAGGGAATGGGTGCTGCCAACTGCTTGAGAATAAAAGAATAGGGCTGCGGAAAATAGTCTTCATGTGCTGGGTCTGCCTCTGGGTATGGGTCACGTGACCGCTTGAGTCATGAGTCACAGGTCTGGGTCAGATCAGTTGGTTGCCAGAATACCAAAATCTGAAAAACATCTCAAAAGACCAACCTTAGGTTCTATAATAGTGATGTTATCTATAGGAGCAATTAAGGACTTCACGAAATTTTGTGACCTCTGATGACATGACTCCTGAGTAGTAAGGGATTATAAAAACTATAACTACATTTTAGTAGAATTCAGGCCTTTCCTAGAATTCAAATCTCTTGACCTTTTGTCAGTTTTACAAAGGCCGTTTCAGTCCCCCCAAAAAAGGGGTATTAGTTTTAGGGAAAGACTATTATTATCCTTGCTTTAAAGTTAAACTATAATCTAAATTCTTCCCATGATTAACTTGGCATACACCCAGGAATGAGTAAAGACAGCCAGTCTGTGAGACTCAAAGCAAGATGGAGTCAGCCATATTAGATTTCTCTCACTGTCACAACCTTTGAAAAGATGGTTTTAATTCCAGGACAATGACAAAGTTGGAGAAAGAGTTCACACAAAACCACCCTCACTTCTGATACCATGTTTAAGTTTGGAGGTTTCCCAATCCATTCTCAGGTTTGATAATTCAATAGAAAGACTCACAGAATTCACTGAAAATTATTATACTCACAGTTATGGTTTACTGAGGGCAAGAGTTCAGAAAATTGGCCAAAGTAAGAGACACATCGGGCAACATCTGGAAGGGTTCCACGTGCAAAGCTTCCATTGTTCTCAGGATGTGTTACTTTCTTGTCATTAATGTGTGAGAATACACACTGAATATGTCAACCAAAAGGCACACCTAAACTTTGGTGTCCAGAATTTTTATTGAGACTCCAGTAAGTAAGCATTACTGATAGAATGATTACTCCTGTGTTTGAAGTTAATCTCTAACCTCTGTAATTTCTAGAGGTCTTGCTGTTATCACGTGGTTGGAGAGACCCACTACGAATCACCTCATTTGCATAAACCATCAGGTATGGTTCAAGGGGCCCCAAATAAATAACAAAGGCATTCCTATGTCTTGGTCTATTTTTTTTTTTTAGACAGAATCTCACTCTGTTGCCAGGTGCCAAGCTGGAGTGCAGTGGTGCAATCTCGGCTCACTGCAACCTCCGCCTCCCGGGTTCAAGCAATTCTCCTGCCTCAGCCTCCTGAGTAGCTGGGACTACAGGCACGCACCACCATGCCCAGCTAATTTTTGCATTTTCAGTAGAGACGGGGTTTCACCATGTTGGCCAGGATGGTCTTGATCTCTTGACCTCGTGATCCACCCACCTCGGCCTCACAAAGTGCTGGGATTATAGGCATGAGCCACCACGCCCGGCCATGTCCTGGTCTATTCCAAGTGTTTGGAGTTTACCTCCCAGGTCCCAGGGACAAAGGCCAGCACACTCTTTGGAAAGAGCCATAAAAGAAATAACAGAATTGAGAAAAACCAAGGGGAAGAACTATTTGCTTCCTCAATATAAGACACTTTCATGAATGAAGTTCATTATTGACACTTTCCACTAAGATTTTTCTTTTAAGAAAAAATGGGATACACATGCAGAACGTGCAGGTTTCGTATGTAGGTGTATGTGTGCCATGGTGGTTTACTGTACCTATTGACCAATCCTCTAGGTTCTCTCCCCTCATTCCCCACCCCACAACAGGCCCTGGTGTGTGTTGTTCTCCTCTCTGTGTCCGTGTGTTTTCATTATCAACTCTCACTTATGAGTGAGAACATGCAGTTTTTGGTTTTCTTTTCCTAGTTAGATTGCTGAGTATGATGGCTTCCAGCTTCATCTATGTCCCTGCAAAGGATATGAATGCATTCCTTTTAATGGCTGCACAGTATTCCATGGTGTATATGTACATTTTTAAATCCATTCTGTCATTGATGGGCATTTGGGTTGGTTCCATATCTTTGCTATTGTAAATGGTGCTGCAATAAACATACATGTGCATGTGTCTTTACAGTAGAATTATTTATATTCCTTTTGGTATATACCCAGTAATCGGATTGCTGAGTCAAATGGTATTTCTGGTTCTAGATCCTTGAGGAATCACCAGAGTGTCTTCCACAATGGTTGAACTAATTTACATTCCCACCAACAGTGTAAAAGCATTCCTACTTCTCCACAGCCTCACCAGCATCTATTATTTCCTGACTTTTTAATAATCACCATTCTGATTGGAATGAGATGGTATCTCATTGTAGTTTTGATTTGCATTTATCTGATGATCAGTGATGTTGAGCTTTTTTTCATATGTTTGTTGGACAGATAAATGTCGTCTTTAGAGAAGTGTCTGTACATATACTTTGCCCACGTTTTGATGGAGTTGCTGGGTTTTTTTTGTAAATTTGTTTAAGTTCCTTTTGCATTCTGAATATCAGATCTTTGTCAGATGAGTAGATTGCAAACATTTTCTCCCATTCTGTAGGTTGCCTGTTTGCTCTGATGATAGTTTTCTTTTGCTTGCAGAGCTCTTTAATTAAATCCCATTTGTCAATTCTGGCTTTTGTTGCAATTGCTTTTGGCATTTTCGTCATGAAGTCTCTGCCCATGCCTATATACTGAATGGTATTGCCTAGGTTTTTTGCTGGAGTTTTTATGGTTTTGGATTTTACATAAAAGCCTTTAATCCATCTTGAATTAATTATTACATAACGTGTAAGAAAGGGGTCAAGTTTCAGTTTTCTGCATATTGCCAGCGAGTTGCCCCAGCACCATTTACTGAATAGGAAATCCTTTTCCTCTTGCTTGTTTTTGTCAAATTTGTTGATCAGATAATTGGAGATGTGTGGTGCTATTTCTGAGGTCTCTGTTCTACTCCATTGGTCTATATGTCTGTTTTGGTACCAGCACTATGCTGTTTTGGTTACTGTAGCTTTATAGTATAGTTTGAAGTCAGGTAGTGTGATGCCTCCAGCTTTGTTCTTTTTGTTTGTTTAAGATTATCTTCACTATACGGAGCCTTCTTTGATTCCATATGAAATTTAAATGTTTATTTCTAATTCTGTGAAGATAATCAATGGTAGTTTAATGGGAATAGCATTGAATCCATAAATTACTTTGGGCAGTATGGCCATTTCATTCTTCCTATCAATGAGGAGGAAATGCTTTTCCAATTGTTTGCATCCTCTCTTATTTCCTTGAACAGTGGTTTGTAGTTCTCCTTAAAGTGGTCCTTCACATCCCTTGTTAGCTGTATTCATATGTATTTTATTCTCTTTGTAGCTATTGTCAATGGGAGTTTATTCATGATTTTGCTGTCTGCTTGTCTGTTGTTGGTGTAAAGGAATGCTTGTGATTTTTGCACATTGATTTTGTATCCTAAGAGTTTGCTTGTTACTTATCAGCTTAAGGAGTTTGGGGGCTGACATGATAATAGTGTTTTCTAAATGTAAAATCATGTCATATGCAAACAGAGAAAATATGATTTTCTCTCTTCCTATTTGAATTCCCTTTCTTTCTTTCTCTTGCCTGATTGCCTGGCCAGAACTTCCAATACGATGTTGAATAGGAGTGGTGAGAGAGGGCATCCTTGTCTTCTGCTGGTTTTCAAAGGGAATGCTCCCAGCTTTTGCCCATTCAGTGTGATATTGGCTGTGGGTTTGGCATAAGTAGCTCTTATTATTTTTAGGTATGTTCCATCGATACCTAGTTTATTCAGAGTTTTTAACATGAAGGGATGTTGGATTTTATCAAAGGCCTTTTCTGCATCTATGGAGATAATCACATGGTGTTTGTCTTTGGTTCTGTTTATGTGATAGATTACATTTATTGATTTATATATGTTGAATCAGCCTAGCATCCTAGTGATAAAGCCGATTTGATCATGGTGGATAAGCTTTTTGATGTTTTACTGGATTTGGTTTGCCAATATTTTATTGAGGATTTTTGCATAGATATTCACCTTGGATATTGGCCTGAAATTTACTTTTTGTGTTGTGTCTCTGCCAGGTTTTGGTATCAGGATGATGCTAGCCTCTTTTTTGAGGGGTCCCTCTTTTTTGATAGTTTGGAATAGTTTAAGAAGGGATGGTACCAGCTCCAGTTTGTATTTCTGGTAGAATTTGGCTGTGAATCTGTCTGTTCCTTGGCTTTTGTTGGTTAGCAGGCTATTAATTACTGCCTTAATTTCAGAACTTGTTATTGGTCTATTCTGGGATTCAACTTCTTCCCGGTTTAGTATTGGGAGGGTGTATGTGTCCAGGAATGTAGCCATTTCTTCTAGATTTTCTAGTTTATTTGTAGAGAGGTGTTTATAGTATTTTCTGATGGTAGTTTGTACTTCTGTGGGATGAGTGGTGATATCCCCTTTCTCATTTTTTATTCTATTTGATTATTTTCTACTTTATTATTCTAGCTAGCAGTCTATCTATCTTGTTGACTTTAAAAAAAAAAAAAAAAAAAA
>NW_016107783.1:484303-498361 GCF_001604975.1 Cebus imitator | reverse complement strand
TCTAAAAAAAAAAATATTTTTTTTTTTTTTTTTAAAAAAAAAAAAAAAAAAAAAAACAGCTTCTAGATTCATTGATGTTTTTGGCGTGGTTTCCTGTCTATATCTCCTTCAATTCTTCTTTGATCTTAGTTATTTCTTATCTTCTGCTAGCTTTTGGATTAATTTGCTTTTGCCTCTCTAGCTCTTTTAATTGTGATGTTAGGCCATCAATTTAAGATCTTTCAAGCTTTCTGTTGTGAGCATTTAGTGCTATACATTTCCCTATTAACACTGCTTTATCTGTGTCCCAGAGATTGTGGAACAACCTGCTCCTGAATGACTCCTGGGTAAATAATGAAATTAAAGCAGAAATCAAGAATTTATTTAAAACAAATGAGGACATGTTCCAGTAATTTTGTGTCAATTTTGAAAAAAAAAAAGTATTCTGGCCAGGCTAGTTTCATATTACTATAGTTTCCCTATGGAATACTGCCATACTAAGGAGTGATTTTGCTAATTATTTATTTTGTATTTGGACTTCTTAAATTTGCAAATAAGAAGAATGCTCTCTAGTCATGCAAAGTCATAATCACCAGAACTTTACCTAGGCTTTCCATTTTCTGCATGAATTTTTTATTTTGATAAAACTGGAGCAAGTTCTAACACTGACACTTACTAGCTATGTGACGTGGACAGTATGAGTAACCTCTCTAAGATTAGTTTTCTCCTTTCTGAAGTGCAAGTAATAAAAACAATCTCAGTTGGTTGCTTTGACAATTAAATAAGATTGCATGTGATAAACCTTTATGTAATCTCAGTATTGTATGATCACCCGCACTAAAGTGAGTTGGACTCTGCTCAATTAATAGGTCACATATCAAGACTGATGACATTATGCACACCTTGACAATTTGCAAGGAAGTTCAGTATTCATACGAGGGATTTGTGCATAGAGCAAGGTAACTGCAAGCTGATCTGGCTAGAACGGCAAGAACAATGAGCAGAGAGTTGGTTTGACTTTTGTAATGGCAGGAGAGTGGGGCTGGAGACAAGTTCTCATATTCAATCTAGGGCTGTGAAGTTCAAATTTCCACAGGACCCAACCTCTCAAGAGGGATGCAGCTTTATTTCTCTATAGTAGCAGATATGCAGTGTTTCAGCAGGGCAGGGTAGGAGCCGAAACGCTGTGCAGTCAAATAACAAACATGGAGTCAGACTCTTCTTAACAATTAAACAAAACAGGTCTTCACTAAATTTAAGTGCTGTCCTCATTCTTTCAATAAAAGTCACAAAAGTCTTCTTTTTCTTAATGACTATTCTTCTCTAAAATTATTAGAGGAAAAAATATCATCAGGATTATGTGCTAACTTTTTTAAAAAGAATACAAGGTCTTGATTACTTTAATTCTCTGCATCCTTCACCTTTATTTCTCTCTTCTGACACTTTGCTCTTTACACTTTACATTCTACTCACAGTCAACTATTTGTAGGCTCCTGAATATGCAAGCTTTCCTTGAGCCTCTAAATAGATTGTTTTCTAGCATGTAACTACTGGCCTACCTTCCTTTTCTCCATCAAGTCTTAGTTATCTTTCAAAATTTATTTCAAGAGCTATCTCACTTCCTCTTAAAGAGGCCTCCCCTGAACCTGTTCTCATTTTTAATTCTACCCCCTCTCTCTCTGTCTCTCTCTGTACCACCACTCACTCACACACACACAGAAACACACATTAACACACTATCTTTGGTAAAAAGCTGTCAAGTGTATTTTTATACCACTTTCAAAATGTCATATGTCAGGGGTTCCTAACCCCCCGGTACCAGCTGGCGATGGACCACACAGCAAGAGGCGAGCAGTGGGTTAGACAGCATTACCTCCTAAGCTCCACCCCCGTCAGATTAGCGGCTACATTAGGTTTTCACAGGAGCTCAAACAACGCTATTGTGAACCACACATGTGCAGGATCTATGTTACACACTCATGAGAATCTAATGCCTGATGATCTGAGGTAGAACACTTTCATCCCAAACCATCTCTGACTTGGTCCATGGAAAAATAATCTTCTACAAACTGGCAGTCAGTGACAAAAAGGTTGGGGACTGCTGTCATATATTATAGTTTATCAGTTTTTTCTATTTCCTGAACTAAATCATAATAACTTTAAGGGCAAAAATTACATCATATTTATCCCCATATCTCTGGCCCCAGCATAGTGGCATGCATTTAGTGAGCATTCACTAAATGTTTCAATAAGTGTAATTGGATAAACTATACTATACAATTGTTTTAATAATATGTAACTCTTCTGAAAATTATTATTTTAAAATTAGAAAATTTTTCCTCTTCATTAATTACTTATTGGTAGAAGTAAGTGCAATAGAATCAAGTTACATGAACAATTCATAGTGGATAGAATGATATATAGTGGATATATCCACATGGACAAGTTCTCATATTCAATCAAGTTCTATCCACATGAACAATTCATAGTGGATAGTGAGTGATATATAGATAGCAAGATGTTGTTGCCACTGCTGTTGCTGTTATTATTATTGTTTATTGCTTTTTAGTACAGAAGACAACTTTCTAGGACCTCTTTAGTCATGTTATAAGTGTATACTAGGTTCTGCATTTATCTACTTGTGGATGTACAAGAGCTTTGATAATATAAGAAACCTAGGCTATTAGGAAGTATATATTAAACACATTTATGAGAAACTGGTCACTTTCTCCTATCTTTTAGCCAAATTTTACTACATAATTAGATAAGGAATAATAATCTGTGCATCGTTTTGACATATATAAATGCACAAAAATAAGAAGGTGCTATATATAAAGGAATGTATCTGTTATTTAGCTTAAGACTATCTCTTGAGTTTTGTTGTGCAACATCATTTTTAATTGTTGTGTTTTATTGTATAAATTAATGTAATCAAAAAGGTTGAGCTAACTATTTAAATTTATTTATGACTACTCATTTATAATATGGGGGATGAATTGAAAACTGAATAACTTATGAGTCTACAACTTGTAATTTATATTGGATGATAGCTGGGCAACCATATTTTTTTTTCAGTACATATTCCATGGGACAAAGGAATAATTCTACCTTGAGTGTAAATTGTGTTGACATTTGTTCACTATTAAGAGAAATGTACTAAACATTACTGGAACTACTTTTTGTTACAGTGCAGATGATTATTCAAAATTATAAAGGTGACAGATGAGTTGTCCCCCAAACCAGATATCTTCATGTAAGCACAATATGTGGCACACTTAGACAAAAATTTACCCCATGAAATCAACTGGTGATAACTTGGCCGTAAGTATGACCAAGAGAGAAGACTTTTATGATCCTGTATGGATTTTTTTTTTTTTTTTTTTTTTTTTTAATAAACTGTCTTACATAATTCTTGCAACATTCTATGTTGTTAAGGAGTGATTAGTCTTTATGGTATGGATATTTTGGATATTTTGAAGTCGTTTTATTTATTGAGATAAAATTGAAATACAAGAAACTATACATATTTAAGGTATACAATTTGATAATGTTTGACCTATACAGTCATACATCACATAAAAACGTTTTAGATAGTGACTGAACACATGTACGATGGTGGTCCCATAAGATTTCAATGGAGCTAAAATGTCCTTGTTGCCCAGTGGCACCATAGACATTGTAACATCACAGCACAACGAGTAACTCCCATTTTTGTGGTGATGTAAGTGAAATCAAGCTTATTGTGTTGCCAGTTGTACAAAAGTTGTATCACATACAATTATGTATAGTACACAACACTTAATGATTGTATTAGCCTGTTTTCACACTGCTATTCAAAAGCTACCTGAGTATGGGTAATTTATAAAGAAAAGATATTTAATTGACTCACAGCTCTGCATGTCTGGGGAGGCCTCAGGAAACTTACAATCATGACAGAAAGGAAGGAGGAGCAAGCACCTTCTTCACAAGGTAGCAGAAGAGGTTGGGGGGAAGTGCCACACTTTTAAGCCATCAGAACTTGTGAGAACTCATTCACTATTACAATGACAGTATGGGGGAATCTGCCCCCATGAGCCAATCTCCTCCCTCCAGGTCCCACTCCTGACAAGTGGGGTTTACAATTCAACATGAGATTTGGATGGGGACACAGAGACAAACAATGTCATTCTGCTCCTGACTCCTCCCAAGTCTCATGTCCTTCTCACATTTCAAAATACAATTATTCCTTTTCAACAGTAACTCAAAGAACTCATTCCAGTATTAACTCAAAATTCCAAGTACAGCGTCTTATCTGAGATCAGGCAAGCCCCATCTGCTTATGAGCCTGTAAAATAAAAAACAAGTTAGTTACTTCCAAGATACGATGGGTGTACAGGCAATGGATAAATGCTGTCATTTCAAATGGGAGAAATTGGCCAAAACCAAGGGGCTCAGGCCCCATGCAAGTCTAAAACCCAGCAGTAGAGCAGTTAAATCTCCAAAATAATCTCCTTTGACTCCAGGTCTCACATCAAGGGCATGCTGATGAAAGGGATGGGCTCTCCAGGCCTAGGGAAGCTTCCCTTCTGTGGCTCTGCAGGAAACAGCCCCCATGGCTACTTTCACAGGCTGGCGTTGAGTGCCTGTAGCTTTTCCAGGTTCATGGTGCAAGTTGTTGGTCAATCTACCATTCTAGAAGCTGGAGGACCATAGCCCTCTTCTCACAGCTCCGCTAGGGAGTACCCTAGTGGAGACACTCTGTGGGGGTTCCAACCACACATTTACCCTCCACACCAGCCTAGTAGAAGCTTTTCATGAAGGTTCTGCCCCTGCAGCAGACTTCTGCCTAGGCGTACAGGTGTTTCCAGACATCTTCTGAAATCTAGGTGGAGGCTTCTAAACTCTTGTCTTTTGTGCACCACCAGGCCCAACACCACGTGGAAACCACCAAGGCTTGGGGCTTGCATCCTCTGAAACAATGGCCCAATCTGTACCTTGGCCCCTTTTAGCCATAGCTAGAGTTGGAGGGGCTGGGATGCAGGGCCATCATGTCCTGAGGCTCTACAAAACAGTGGGGCCCTGGGCCTGGCCCACAAAACAATTTTTTTGTTTTAATTCTAGGCCTCTAGGCCTGTGATGAGAAGGGCTGTCATAAAGGTCTCTGACATGCCCTGGAGACATTTTCCCCATTGTCTTGGCTATTAACATTCACCTCCTCTTTACTTATGCAAATTTATGCAGCAGGCTTGAATTTCTCTCCGAAAAATGTTTTTTCTTTTTTACCACATGGTTGGACTGCAAATTTTCCAAACTTGCATGATCTGCTTCCCTTTTAAACAAAAGTTCCAATTTCAGAACATCTCTTTATGAACCCATATAAACTATATGTTGTTAGGAGCAGCCACGTCTTATCTTGAATGCTTTGCTGCTTAGAAATTTCTTCTACCAGATGCCTTAAATCATCTCTCACTAGTCCCAAGTTCCAGAGATCTCTGGGGCAGGGGAAAAATGCCATCAGTCTCTTTGCTATAACATACCAAGAGTGAGTGACCTTTACTCCAGGTCCCTCTGCTTGGACCTCCTTATCAATATCACTATCACCATTTTGGTCATAACCAGTCAACAAGTCTCCAGGAAATTTCCAACTTTTCCAAATCTTCCTGTCTTCTGAGCCTTCAAATTTTTCAACACTTTGCCCATTATCAAATTCCAAAGTCACTTCTACATTTGCATCTTTATAACAGTGCCCTACTTCTGGTACCAATTCTCTGTATTAGTTCATTTTCACACTGTTATAAAGAATTACTCAAGGCTGAGTAATTTATAAAGAAGAGGTTTAATTGACTCAGTTGTGACTGGGGAAGCATCAGGAATCTTACAATCACAGTGGGAGGTATAAGAGAAGCAAGCACCTTCTTCACAAGGCAGCAGGAAAGGGTAGGAGGGAAGTGCCACACTTTTAAACTATCAGATTTCATGAAATCTCACTCACTATCAGGAGAACTGCATGGAGTAAATCTGCCCCCATGATCCTATCACTTCTCACCATGCCCCTCCCTTGACACATGGGGATTAAAATTAGACATGAGATTTGTGTGGGGACACAGAGTCAAACCATATCAATGATTAAACAATTATGTTACTGGTTTATGTATTTATTGAGTTATACTTTTTTGTAGTTATTTTAGAATGTACTCCTACTACTAGTTATCAGAAAACAAAAGTTAACTGTAACACATCTTCTGGCTTATTCCAGAAGAGTTATTCCAGAGAAAAGCATTATTATCATAGGAGATGACAGCTCCATTTGCGTTATTGCCCCTCAAGACCTTCCAGTGGGAGAAGACATGGAGCTAAAAGACAGTGATATTGATGTTCTTAACTCTATATAGGCCTAGGCTAATGTGTGTCTTTCTGTTGTAGTTTTTAACAAAAAAGGAATTTAAGAAGTAGAAAATAATTTTTAAAAAATTTAAATATAAACCTACTTATAGAATAATGATATAAAAATATTTTGTACAGCTGTACAACATGCTTGTGTTTTAAGCTAAATGTTATTATAAAATAGTAAGCAAGCCTTTAGAAATCAAAGTGTATAAAATTAAAATGTTACAATAAAGCCCATCCGTTATTGAAGAAAAAAATGTTTCTTTATAAATTTAGCGTAACCTATGTGTACAGTGTTTATAAAGCCTGCGTTCATGTGCAAAATTTCCTAGGCATTCACATTCACTCTCCATTCGCTCATTAACTCACCCAGAGCAACTTCCAGTCCCACAAGCTTCGTGCATGGTCTAAGTGCCTATCAATGTGTACCATGTTTATCTTTTTTTTATACTGTATTGTTAGGAACCTTTTACATGTTTAGATATGTTTATATACAAAAATACTAACCATTGTGTTGCAAAAGCCTACAGTATTCAGTGCAGTTACATGCTGTATAGGTTTGCAGCCTAGGAGCAATAGGCTATACCGTATATATGTATTCGTATATATATACACTCTATATATGTAGCCATATAGTGGGCAATAGACCATTTAGATTTCTGAAGTACACTCTATCAAGTTTGCACAAAGATGACATTGCTGATGATACATTTTTAGAACATATTCCCATATTAAGTGATACATGACCACATATGCACCCATAAAACCATCACTACCATCACGAGAATGAACATCTCATCACCCCCAAAAGTCACCTACTGTCACTTTATAAGCCCTCACTCACATCCCTCTTCGTACCACCCACCCCAGAAAATAACTGAACTCCTTCCTATCATCATAGGTTAGATTGTGTTTTGTAAAAATTTTTATATAAACAGAATCATACAATGTGTACTCCATTTTGTCTGGCTTCTTTCATTCAGCAAAATTATTCTCAGATTAATCTGTTGTTGGATGTTTTATTTAATTTATTTTTATCCCTGAAGAGTGTTCCACTGTGTGAATATACAAAAGTACGTTTATCCATTTCCCTGCCAATGAATATGTAGATCAGTTCTGGTTTTTGACTGCTGTAAATAAAGTTGTCATGAATATTCATGGACAAGTCTTTGTGCGGTCATATGTTATAATTTCTCTTGGGCAAACAACTAGGAGTAGAATGACTGGGTCACAGGATAGATGAATGCTTCAATTCGTGAGAAACTTCAAATAGCTTTCCTAAGCAATTGTATCATTTTATATTCCCACCATCAGTGTATGAATGTTCAACTTGCTTCATAAAAGGATTACTTTTAAATTCAGGCTTCCACTGGGAAATTATTTTTACAACCAAAAGGAGGAGAGTGAAACTATCGTTTATTTAGAATATGATTTCTGTTGTTGCTTGGTGGAGTGTTCTATAAATGTTCATTGCATGCTGTTGTTGAAGCTCTCATTCAAGTCTACAATAAGCTTACTTATTTTTAATTTGGGTTCTATCAATTATTGAGAAAGGGTTATTGATATCTTTAACTATAAATACTGGTTTGTCTATTTTTCTATACAGTTTGTATTAGTTTTCTATTGCTGCCATAACATTACCACATACTTTAGAGGCTTCAGAAACAACACAAATGTGTTACCTCATTGTTCTGTATATCAGTATTCCAGTTTTGCTTGGCAAGTTTTTCTGCTCTAGGTTTCACAATGTGGAAATAATGTTGTCAATCAAATAGGGCTTTTTTGGGAGGTTTTAGGGAGGAAAAATCACCTGAAGACGATTTAGTTTGTTGGCTAAATTTAATCCCTTGTGTTTGTAGAACTAGGTTCCCAAATTTCTTGCTGGCTTTCTGCAAAGAACTATTTTTTTTCTAACTGGAGGCCAGCCATACTCCTTCTTATCTTTTCTAGGCTACCTCCCCTGGCAATGGTAGGTCAAATCTCTCTCATAATTTGAACCTATCCGAATTCCTTTTCTGTCTCATCTCTCAGAATGGTTTTTCATCTTTTTACAACATTTCTAAGAGCTCACATAATTTCATTGAGCTCAGCTGGATAATCCAATAATCTCCCCTTTTCAGCAGATTAATAATCTCAGTTTCATTTACAACATTACCTATATTAGTGTTTGGCTGATTAACCAAATGTTTATTAGGCCATCTGAAGCTTTCCCACAATTCATGGGTACCCTGTTTAATTGAATTTCTTGATCTGTGTTTAATGTTGAATAGGCTCATTGCTGTGTCTTCAAGTTCACAATCTTTGGCAATACTAAATCTAACGTAATTTTCATCTTACAAATTCTGATTTTTATCTGTAAAAGTTAGATTTGGATCTTTTTCTATTTTCCAGGTGTTAATCTATTCTGCCATTCTTGAGTTTCTATAAAGAAATACCTGAGGCTGGGTAATTTACAAAGAAAAGAGGTTTAAATGTCTCACAGTTCTGCAGGCTGTACAGGAAGCATACTGCTGACATATGCTTCTAGTGAGGACTTCTGAAAACATAAAATTATGGCAAAAGGTAAAGGGGAGCCAGCACGTCACATGGCAAGATGAGGAACAAGAGAGTGAGGAGCAGGGAAGGTCCAAGACTTTTAAACAACTACATTTCATGTGAACTCAGTGATAATTCACTTATCACCAAGGGAACAGGGCTAAATCATTCAGGGGGGATCTGTCCCCATAATCCAATCACCTAGCACCAGGCCCCAAATCTGACAGTGGGAATCACATTTTGACATGAGATTTGAAGAGGACAAACATCCAAACTATATTAGTCCACGTAACATGTTCAATCTTTCCTCTACCCCACTGAGCGCTAATTACTTTTGTATTTCTATAAGTTTACTTGAGGTTTGCTCTATGCTGCAGTTAGGTTACTTGGAAAAGTTTGATACTTTTCTGTCTTGCTTAGAAAACATTAGTTCCAGAACAATGCTAACCTAGAGCTAATTATTTCTTACTACTAAAAAAAGACCTTCTTCTAGACTTTGATCGCACAAATCCACGGCTGGGCTCAGCTTTAAAAAGTCTTATTTGAGATTCCCCCTATGGAACAAAGTTTCATCAAAGCCAATTTAAAAGCCTATGTAAAAATATTCTTTCTGCACTATACACAAATAATTACGCCAAGTATAATAAAGCAAACCAGTCCTACCATGATTCTTCTTTAGTAAAAATGGGAAACTGGAGAGAGAAAAAATTATGTTTCAAAAGTACAGCAAACCTGTTGTTAGATTCCAGTCATGCCTAGTGTTTTATTCAATTTGTATTATTTTCTACAGCTTGGACAAAATTCCAATTTTTCTTGGCTTCAAATCTTCAACATAATGTTTTCAATTTCTTTCTTCTTTTTTTTTTTCCATTTTTCCTAATTTGGAGTCACTGAAAACTAAGCTGTGCTTTCTTCAAATCCTGCGAACTGAATCCAGACAACTTAAACTTCACAAGAAAATAACAGCAACGCATTTACCTACATAAGCCACTTTCGTATCTGCTTACTAATGTATGGACCTCAGAGTAATGTGGACTATATCAATTTTTCCAAGATTGTTTTTTTGCTTGTTGTTGTTTTTTTCTCTATTCCTCCTCCGTATTTTATCTTCACAGGATGTGAGACTTTACAAGTTGCTAAGGATAAGCTTTTGGGACCTACCCATCTAGGAATAAACAATCATGGCCATGAGAGATCAGATGAAACCTGAGACCAGAGACTTGTTTTCTTGTAAAATGCTTTCTCCAAAAACTTTTTTAAACGAAAAAGGGGGAAATGTGAAAGGAAAATAGCTCTGACTCCCAAAATCACTAAGGAAAATTCAGGCTGGAAACTGCTTAGGGCAAACCTACCTCCCATTCTATTCAAAGTCACGCCTCTGCTCTCTCAGATATCTAATTGTCTCCTTTGGAAAGGCTAACCAGAAACTCAAAAGAATGTATCTGTTTGTGTATCACCTATCTGTGACCTGCAAGCTCCCTCCCTGGAAGTCTTCCTGTCTTTGCTTCAAGTGGTCTCTCCTTTTCAGACTGTACCAATGATCATTTTACATATATTGATTGATGTCTCATGTCTCCCTAAAATGTATAAAACCAAGCTTTGCTCTGACCACCTTGGGCATGTAGTCAGCACTTCCTGAGGTTGTGTCACAGGCGCATCCTCATCCTTTGCAAAATAAACTTTCTATATTAATTGAGACTTGTCTCAGATTTTGTGGGTTTAGAGTAGAATATGTTCACCAGATGTATTATATAAGGTAAAAGTTTTCTTCCTTCAGCACTTTAAATATGTAATGCCTCTCTCTCCCGGCCTATAACATTTTTATTAGGAAGTCTGCTGCCAGATGTATTGGAACTCCATGGTTATATTATTTGCTTATTTTATTTTGCTGTTTTTAGCATCCTTTCTTTAGCCTTGACCTTTTGGAGTCTGATTATTAAATGCCTTCATGTAGTTTTCTTTAGGTTAAATGTGCTTGGTGTTCTATAATCATCTTGTACTTGAATATTGATATATTTCTCTATGTTTGAAGTGTTCTTCTATTTTTTGAATAATTTTTCTACCCCTATCGCTTTCTCTACCTCCTGTTTAAGATGAGTATATCTCTAGATTTGCCCTTTTGAGGCTATTTTCTAAATCTTGTCATTGTGCTTCACTTTTTATTCTTTTTTGTTTTGTCTTCCCTGATCGTGTATTTTCAAATAGCCTGTCTTTAAGATCATGACTTTTTTCTTCTCCTTGATCAATTCTGCCATTGAAGGACTCTGATGCATTCTTCATTATGACAATTTCATTTTGAATATCAGAATATCTGCTTGATTCTTTCAAATTATTTCAATGTTTTTGTTAAGTTTATCTGGGAGTATTCTGATTTTCTCTCTGTGTTATTTTGAATTTATTTGAGTTTCCTCAAAACAACTATTTTGAATTCTCTATCTGAATGGTCACGTATATCTGTCTCTCTGAAATTTGTGTCTGGTGTATTATTTATTTCATTTGGTGATGTGGTGCTTTCCTGGATGGTCTTGATACTTGTAGATGTTCCTCAGTGTCTGGGCACTGAAAAGTTAGACACTTATTGTAGTCTTGTCAGTGTGGAATTGTTTATATACATCCTTGTTGAGAAAGTTTTCCAGGTATTCAAAAGGACTTGAGTGTTGTGATCTAAAATTTTGGTCACTGCATCCCCATCTGTGTTAGAGGGCACCCGAAGCCCAGTAGTGTTGTAGTTCTTGTAGATTTAGTGTTATCACCTTTATGGTCCTTGATAAGATTGGGAAAACTTCTCTGGATTATCAGGCAGGGACTCTTGTTCTCTTCTCTTACTTTCTTGCAAACAAATAGAGTCTCCCCCTCTCTGTGTTCTGAACTGCCTGGAAAGGGGTGGGTGACACTAGCATCCTCATGACCACGACCACTGGAACTGCGCTGGGTCGACTCTAACCACTATCTGGCTATTGCCTCTGTTCTCTCAAGGCCCTAAGGCTCTACAAGCAGAAAGTGGCAAAGTCAGCCAGTTCTCTGTCCCTGTCTTCAAGGTGGTAAGTTACCTTCTTTCTCAGGCAGGTGGTTCAGGAGTCAGGTTCTGTAGTTGGAAACCTTAGGAATCTACCTGATGTTTCTTTCTACTGTGGCTAAACTGGCACCCAGTCCATAAGACAAAGTCCTTCCTACTCTTTCCTCCCCTTTACACAGGCAGAGCAGTCTCTCCCTATGTCTACCTTCACCACAGGCCCATGGGGATTACTCTCAGGCTACCACTCATGTTCATTTAACGCCCAAAGGCTCAACAGTCAGCTTATGGTGAATGCTGACAGACCTGGGACATACCCTACAGGGAAGTGGGATCTCCTTTGTCCCAGGGTCAGTCCAGAGATGCCATCCAAGAGCCAAGACCTGGAATCAGAGACACCAGAACCTGCTTGGTGCTCTTCCCAACTGTGGCCAAGTTGTTATTAAGCAATAAGAGAAAGTTACCTTTATTCTTTTCTCTTCTCTTCTCAAGCATAAAGAGTCTCCTCTCATAGCCACCACTTCTGTCAATATGCTGGTTCACACTTAAAGCCAGCATGTCTCAGAGTCTCACTCATTTTTTCAGTAAATATATTATGTTAGACATAGTCAAAGTTTACCACACAATATAACTTTATTGAGTAGAATTGATGAACCAATGAATACTTGATGATAGTAGTTCCCTATTGACATTTAGATTAGCAAGTAATTTATTGTAAACTAACACCTGTCCTTTTCACCAGCACAAATGTATCAAGTACTTTATTAAAGCTCTCACACCTGCCATTTTACCCCTAATGTTTCTTATAACATGTGAGCTACCTTCTTTGACTTTTTATTTATCCGTGTGCCACTAACCCCACTCTGGTTTTTGAGCCATGCGGCAGTGGCCCTTAGATGGCATAAATCATTCAAAAAGGAAAAGTTCCTAGATAGGCAATTTCACTGCTGTTTTGACAAAAGTGTATTCACAGCAACTACTGGTCCTCCAAAATACTCCTTGGGCATCTAATTAACTTCGCTATGTATTCTCTCTCTCATCCCAAAAATACCCTTCATAAACAGGTATAATTCCAATAACAGCACATAAGAACTTCATTACATCACTTTTTAAAGCTATCTCTTTATAGTTATTGTTCACTGGCAATTTTTTGTATTATTTGTAAGTTATTTATATGTATGCCAACATTCTCTTTAATTTTCTGAAAAAAATCCATTACTCTAACAAGTATTAATAATTCATTACATGGAATAATTAAAAGAACCATCTACAGAGAAACTATGTACTTATTTGAGGAGAATGAGCACCACGTATATGTTTCTTTTAATGTAGTAGTAGTATTATCCCTGGATAATAACTTTTATTTAAAGAAGGCTTTGATTATGTTTCAATATTTTTCTCAGAATGTCTTTAAAAATTAACCTTTTTTTTCCGGTGTTCTCTATCTATTAACTGCCTGCTAGAATCAAGGCCTTAGCAGTCTCATAGCTTCTTTTCATGAGTTGTTTTTTCCAATACCATGTAACTTCACGCTGGAAGGCTATGCAATCTGTAAAAAGACATGCGATTATAATCTAGACAGGATTTAAGATACCTAGAGTATGTTTTATGGCAATAATCTTTCCACTATGATTTCTCTTGGTACCCCATAGCTACAGAGACATTGGTTGGTTCTGTGAAGCCCCTTTATGAAGCACTGGCAATGCAGAGGAATGTGCTGAACAAGTGGAATTTGGGATCCCAGTTCCTGCTTAAACAAGAGTATCTTAAAGATTATATGTTTTCAATATTGTGATTCTATGCCGGGTGCCATGGCTCATGCCTATAATTCCAGCACTTTGAGATGCCAAGGATAGTGGCTCACCTGAGGTCAAGAGTACTGTAAGTCTACCCTCCCAACATGGCAAAAACCCATTTCTACTAACAATACAAAAATTAACCGGGAGTGGCGACATGCCTGTAATCCCAATTACTCAAGAGGCTAAGGCAGAAGAGTCTCTTGGACCCGGGAGGCGGAGGTTGCAGTGAACCAAGATCATGCCACTGCACTCCACCCTGGGAAACAGAAAGGGACTACATCTAAATAAATAAATAAAATAAAATAATATTTAGATTCTCGCAAGTGTTCTTTTTTTCTTCTTTTCTTTTACTTTTTTTTTTTTTTT
>NW_016107783.1:460857-482845 GCF_001604975.1 Cebus imitator | reverse complement strand
GCCTCCTGGGTTCAAGCAATTCTCCTGGCGTAGCCTCCTAAGTAGCTGAGATTACAGGTGCGCAGCACCATGACCAGCTAATTTTGTATTGTTAGTAGACATGGGGTTTCAACATGTTGTTCAGGCTTATCTCGAACTCCTGACTTCAAATGATCCACTTGCTTCAGCCTCCCAAAGTGCTGGGATTACAGATGTCAGCTACAGCACCCAGTCAAGTTTTCATTTTAAGAAAGGTTTGTATATCTATAATGAAAACCTATAACTTGTATTAAAATTTAAAATAATAAAAAAGAATCATCATAAAAGAATTAAGTAAATGATTGAACATTCACCTAATGGAATTGACTATATCCATTAAGATGGTATTGGCAAAAAAGGTATGAACCATTGTTTTTACATCAGTAGATGCCCATAGCATATTGTTAAGTGACAAAAGTAGAATAAAACATAGTCATATGCAGAATACGGTTCACTTGATTGTGTAGTTATTATGTGTATGTGTAAATAATAAAGTTCAGAAATATATGCAACAGAATGTTAATGACAGTTATCGCTATGTGGTGGCATTGCTGGTGGTTTGAATTTTCTTATTCATATTCTCTATATTACTTGATATTTATATTTCATTCAAGAAAAACATATTCATTTGAAAACATATTATAGGCCAGTCTCAGTGACTCATGCCTGTAATCCAGGCACTTTGGGAGGCTGAGGCAGGCAGATCACTTGAGGTCAGGAGTTCAAAATCAGCCTGGTCAAGATGGTGAAACCTCGTCTCTACTAAAAATATAAAACTTAGCAGGACATTGTGGCTGGTGCCTGTAATCCTAGCTACTCAGGAGGCTGAGGCAGGAGAATCGCTTGAATCTGGTGGGAGGTGGAGGTTGCAGTGAGCCAAGATCGTGCTACTAAACTCCAGCCTGGGCAATAGAACAAGATTCTGTCTCAATATATATATGTATATATATGTGTGCGTATCTATCTATCTATCTATCTAGATATAGATATAACAAATACAACCCCTGATACACTTTTCTAATTGCTCATTATAGTTGATTGAGGCTAATATAACATCAAGTGTTAATAAAACTGCAATTCTATGGTTGCTGTTAAAGGAGGAGTGGAAACAGAAACAGGAAAGGATTTTTCAGTGTTTTGCCAATAATCTGTCTCTTCACACCCACCCCTGGCTCTCTCATTTTATATTGAAGTTCTTTTGAATAATGTCTAGAGAGCATATGAATGGCCTCTTGCCATTAATCTCCTTGCTAGAGAAGGAGTTCAAAACATGTATTTTATGCTGGTGTGGCAAAAAAATATTGTTGGCAAAGACAGTCTGTCTTTTTTTTCTGTAAATACTTTGTTTCTGCATTATTTAAAATTATTCTAAAAACAAATATGTATACATATGTATATTTTTATCTATTTATGCATATGTATTTCTATAAATAGCTCCTACTTTTTAAATATTATATTTTCTCTCTATCCATACTTATGAATTCTATATAGAATTCCTACTTTCTTTTTTTTAGGAAAAGTGAGATTTTTCAAAAAAACTCAAAATACCTCTTTCATCATGTACATAGTATTATTCCCTGGAGATGTAAAAACAGATTTACAAGAAAAAAACTAACAAGCCCATTCAAAAGTGGGCAAAGGATATGAACAGACACTTTACAAAAGAAGACATATGTGAGGCCAACAAACATATGAAAAAATGCTCATCATCACTGGTCATGAGAGAAATGCAAATCAAAACTACATTGAGATACCATCTCACGCCAGTTAGAATGGCGATCATTAAAAAATCTGGAGACAACAGATGCTGGAGAGGATGTGGAGAAATAGGAACACTTTTACACTGTTGGTGGGAGTGTAAATTAGTTCAACCATTGTGGAAGACAGTGTGGCGATCCCTCAAGGACCTAGAAATAGAAATTCCATTTGACCCAGCAATCCCATTACTGGGTATATATCCAAAGGATTACAAATCGTTCTACTATAAGGACACGTGCACACGAATGTTCATTGCAGCACTGTTTACAATAGCAAAGACCTGGAACCAACCCAAATGCCCATCGATGATAGACTGGACAAGGAAAATGTGGCACATATACACCAAGGAATATTATGCAGCCATCAAAAACGATGAGTTAGGGTCCTTTGTAGGGACATGGATGAACCTGGAAACCATCATTCTCAGCAAACTGACAGGAGAGCAGAAGATCAAACACCGCATGTTCTCACTCATAGGCGGGTGTTGAACGATGAGAGCACATGGACAAAGGGAGGGGAGCACTACACACTGGGGTCAGTTGGGGGGAAATAGGGGAGGGACGGTGGGGGGTGGGGAGGTGGGGGGGGATAGCAGGGGGAGAAATGCCAGATGTAGGTGATGGGGAGGAAGGCAGCAAATCACACTGCCATGTGTGTTCCTATGCAATAATTTTGCATGTTCTTCACATGTACCCCAAAACCTAAAATGCAATAAAATAAATGGGAAAAAAATATATATATATATTTTCAACATATTATGTCCTCTAACTTAAATTCTTAATTAAATAGAAGAATATAGAAATATCACACATTTGTAATAGTGTTTAATCTCAGAATAGTAAGTTTTTAATGATTTATGTCTTGTAAGTAGAGTGACTCATATTTGCACTTATTCCTTAAGTATTTTAAAACTGAAGGAGGTGGGTATATATTGCTATATGTACACAGAAAGAAATTCTTCAGGATACAGGTTATCTGAATAGATTTTCAGGGAAAAAAAGTGAGTTTCTCAGATGATCAAAACCCTGAAACTCTGGCAAATCCTTTATGTCTTAAGCAGGTATGTCCTCTTTCTTTTGTTTTTAACCTTTTTAGGGGGAAAAAGGCACAGGATTCCTTCATTGGATAAGTCCTTGTGGACGGCTGTCTAAATATCTTGATAATCAGAGCTACGTTTGCCCTTTTGAATGTCAATCCTTTAGTTCAAAACCCAATGAACCTTTTAAAACATCTTATAACAATTAAGATTGTAATAATAGGAGACACAGGAGGAGTTGTGTCACTGAAAATTTGAAAGCAAATGAGAAAAGTATCAAAAATCAAAATAGCTGAATCTGTCAGAGAGGTCAATAAGCAAGATCTGAAAAGCATTAGTCATTGATCTTAAAAACAGTAATTGGGGTCACAGGTCATATTCAAAATGTGACTGTCCCCTTCACCAGATTATAGGAAGTTGGAGTAGAAGAGTGATTAATGAAAGCCTACCATATCTCATTGTCTATGTGTAATGGTTAATTGTATTTGTCAACTTGACAGGGCTATGGGATGTATAGAAAACTGCTAAAACATTATTTCTGGGCATTTGTGTAAGGGTGTTTATTTCAGAGACAAATTTATGGATTGGTAGATTCGGTAAAGAAGATCACCTTCACTTATGTAGGCAGGCGTTATCCAATACGTGAAGGGACTGAATATAACAAAAAAAACCCTTGGTAATTCGGCTGAGGCTTACACTATTGGCTCCCCTGGTTCTCAAGCTTTTAGATTTGGATTACATTAAACTGCTGCATTTTCTGGTTCTCCAGCTTGCAAACAGCAGATTGTGGAATATCTTGGCCTCTAAAATCATGTGAGAGAATGCCTAATGCCTATAATAAATATCTTACACAAACAGACATACACACACACACACGATAGATAAATAGAAAAATCTGTTAGTTCTGCTTCTCTGGAGAACCCTAATACAGTATGTAATAGAAGTTTGAGGTTTGGAGTTTCTGATTTATTAAGTTGTCTTGTATTAATCATCTCAGGTTTTCAGCTTTGGCTTGTTTAATACTTTATATGTAAATGTAAAGTATTTATATATATATTTTATATGTATATATAAATACTTATATACATATATAGTCTATCACTAAAGAATACCATGACCCCAAAACACTGGTGAAATAATTATTTCTTTTAAATATTTTCATATTTTTTTATCAAGTGACAGTGGCTGTTTAAATTTTGTTAATTATTTACTTTCACATATTTTATGCATTTTTATATCTCTTTAAAATACTCTTTATTCATATTGTTAAAGAAGAATTCTCCATAGTGTCCTTGCCTTACTGACCCTTAACACTTTGTACTAAATTAAAAATAAAAACAGCAGAGGTGCCAAGGTAGTTGAGGGGAAGCAGCTAGTGTGCAACATTCTGACAGAGAGGAGATAGAGTGGCAAATAAACACTAGCCCTTCAACTGGGTCATGCCAGGAGGACACACTGGGGTTCATCAAGGAAGCAACATGACCCATGGAGAGCAGGGAGGAGCAACACAGGTGAGCAGCTCACGCTGGATTAGTGCAGAGCCAATGGAGGCTCTCCACCCGGGGAAATAGTGAGAGCTCTCAGGCACCTATACTTGTGCCATGGACCTATGGACCTTTGCAGTCTTGGGCACAGGAGATTCCCCTGACCCACCACCAATGGGGCTCCAGACTGACATGCAGAGCCATGTGCAATCTGAGCAGATCCAGCCCTCAGAACCATTTGGAGCCCAAAAGGCCCTGGGTCCCTGAACACGCTGGTGTTAGCTGCCATAGCCCTGCCAAAAAGGAAGGCCAGGCTCTCTTACCTGCCCACAGGGTAGTGGCCACATCCAGGGTGCGGAGGAGCACAGAGATTGGAGGACTTGCCTCTGCTACATCTCACCAGCCAAAGCCCACTGGCCTGGGACCCCAGCACAGCCACCTCACCCTTGCTTGAGCACTCAGGCTAGTCACAGCTCTGCAATCCTCTGGGATGGAGCTCCCAGAGGTAAATGATAAGCACTTTAGGTGCTGCTGCAGCCGTGACCCCTACTGCCTTCAGGCTGCGGAGGTCGCTAAGAACCCAAGAACTATCATGGGGCTTAAGTACATTGCAGCTGCCTTATGGAAAAGTGGCTAGACTCTTCTCCACGTGAGTCTCACTGCCTCTGCTGCTCCTCAATGGCCAACATCTCCCAACCAGAGCCCACAATACAGCCACTGTACCACTGTCTGATCACTTCTGTTGGTGGTGGCTCTGTGTTTCTCTAGGAAGAAAGTCCCAGAGACAACCCAAAAGCTTTCTGCCGTTGACACTGCAGTGGTACTGCCCTTGCTGCCTTTATGACTCAATAGCATTCCATTGTGTATAATATGCCACATTTTCTTTATCCATTCATCCACTAATGAAAACATAGATTGATTCCATATCTTTGTTAGGGTTAATAGTGCTGCAAGAAATGTGAGAATGCAGGAATCCCTTTGATATACTGACTTATTTTTTTTTTCTTTGAATAAATACCTAGTAATGAGATTGCTAGACTGTATGGTAGCTATATTTTAATTTTAAATAAGTCTCCATACTGTTTTCCATAGTGGCAATACTAATTTACATTCCAACAAACTCTCTTCAAGAGTTGCCTTTTCACTGAATCCTTACCAGCATGTTTTTTTTTTTTTTTTTTTGTCTTTTAAATAGTAATTATTCTGAGGTAAGATAATATCTCATTATGGTTTTGACTCGTGTTTCCCGATGGTTAGTGATATTGAGTATTTTTTCCTATACCTTTTAGTCATTTGTACCTGTTCTTTTGAGAAATGTCCATTTGTGTCCTTTGTCTACTTTTTAATGGGATTATTTGGTGTTTTTGGTTGTTGTTGTTACTGTTATTTGAGTTACTTGCATATTCTAGATATTAGTCCCTTGCGGGATGAATAGTTTTTAAATATGTTTTCCCATTCTAAGGTTGTTTATTCACTCCATTGATGGTTTTCCTTGTGTGGCAGAAGGTTCTCAGTTTAATATAGTCCCATTTATGTCATTTTGGTTTTGTTGCGTGTGCTTTTAAGGTTTATCCATGAAACCTTTTTCAAGACAAAATGTTTCCTCCATGTTTTCTTCCATTAGTTTTATATTTTGGGGTCTTTTTGGTCTTATATTTATATCTTTAATCATTCTTAAGTTGTTTTTTGAAAATGGTGAGAGATAGGAGTTCAGTCCCTTCTTCTGCATAGGTATAACCAATTTTCCCAGCACCATTTATTGAAGAACATGTTGAATCCCCATTGTATGTTCTTGGTGTCTTTGTCGAAACTCAGTTGGCTATAAATATGTGGATTTATTTCTGGCTTTTTTTTCTCTTCCTTTGGTCTATATGTCTGTTTTTATGCCAATACCATGATGTTTTTGTGACTGTAGCCTTGTAGTATAATTTGATGTCTGATAGTGATGTTTCCAGCTTTGTTCCTTCTGCTCAGAATCACTTTGGCTATTTGTACTTTTTTTGGTTTTCTACGAATTTTAGGATTTTTTTTTCTATTTCTGTAAAAAATAACATTGGTATTTTGATACAGAATGCATTGAATCTGTAGTTAGCGCTGAACAGTATGACTATTTTAGCAATGTTAATTCTTCTGATTCATGAGCATGGGATGTCTTTCTACTTATTTGTGTACACTTCACAAACAATTGTATTACTAAGACCAATTAATAATTTTATTCAGCAGTGTTGCACAATTTTCCTTGTAGAAATATTTCAGCTTGTTTATTAAATGTATTCCAAGTGTTTTAATTATTGTAGCTATTGTAAATGGGATCGCCTTCTTGATTTCTTCCTCAGCTAGTTCATTATTGATGTCTAGAAACACTGTAATAAAATACTTTTTAAATTACATTTCATCATCCCTAATAGCCTTTAAGATATTCCTCTTTTATTATTATTTTATTATTACTATTTTGCTACTTAATCTAGAGATTAAAACACAAATATATAAATTTGTTTATGTGTTGTCTAAAGATCCTTTCCTGCTTCAATGGCAGAGTTTACTAGTCACAACAGAGGCTTTATGGCCTGAAAATCTAAAATAGTTACTATCTGAGTGTTAAAGGATGAAAAGTGTTCTTGTTCTCAATTCATATGTTAAAGCCACAATTTTCAGTACCTTAGAATATGACTTATTTGCAAATATAGCCTAAAGTGGTGATTAAGTTAAAATGTGGATAATTGGGTAGGCTCTAATCCAACCTAACTGATGTTCTTATAACAAAGGAAATATAGACACATGGAGAGACACCAGGATGTATACACACAGAAGAAAAAACATGTGAGTACAGTTAGAAAGTGGTCATCTGAAAGCCAAGTAAAAAGAACTTAGGAGAAACCAAACCTGCTATTTCTTGAACAATGGATTATTGGACTTCTTGCTTTCAGAAGTGTGAGGAACTACATTTCTGTTGTTTAAGTCACCAAGTCTACAGGATTTTGTTATGGCAGCCTGAGAGAATGAATAAACCAGCCTTATATAGCAATAACGTTTGCCTACCTATGTTCTAGAGGGAGGTTCTTATGTTTATTAGCTTAAGGCTTAGCTTTCCTGATGTTTCAGTTGAATATCAAGGGCATTAATAAGGTTTTTCCAGTAAGTCTAGCCTGGAACTCGAATTTCTTTAAGAATTATGCAAACTGTAGTTCCTCTGTTTCACTCCTAACTCTATAGCAGCCATTCTTTGTTATGGACTTAGGGACTCTACTCTGTGAATATGCAGTCCAGGTCTCTGTCAAAGAATTTTAAGGATCTCACATACTTCTGGTTCCCTATCTCACACAATAAACAAGAGTAAACTCCAGCTGGATTAAGGACTTAAACATAAGTTAGGAAACTGTAAAACTACTATGAGAAAACACAGGGGAAAAGCTCCACAATATTTGTCTCGGCAATGATATTAGATATGACCCCCAAATCACAGGCTACAGAAGCACAGATAGACAAATGTAGTTACATCAAACTAAAATGCATTTGCATGGCAAAATAACCAACTGATGGAGTAAAGAGTCAACTTACTGAATGTGAGTAAATATTTGCAAATTATATATCTGATAAGGGGTTAATATCTAAAATATAAGTAGAAACAACTCAAGAAAATAAACAACTCGGTTTTTTAAATGGGCAAGCAACCAAAAAAGACATTTCTCAAGAGAAAACATGCAATGGCCAGCAGGTATATGAGAAGGTTCTCAATTTCATTAATTATCAGGGAAATGCAAATCAAAGCGCAATGAAATATTGCCTCATACCTATTGAAATGGATAGTATCAAAAAGACAAAGGTAACAAGTATTGGCAAGAATGTGTAGAAAGGGAACTCTCATAAACTGTCAGTGGGAATATAAATTGGTGCAGTCATTAGAGAAAACAGTATGGAGCTTCCTCAAAAAAATAAAATGAATAAAAATAGAACTATATGATTCAGCAATCCAACTTCTGGGTACATAGTCAAAGGAAAAGGAAGCAGTATGTGGAAAAAATATCTGCGCTCTCGTATTTATTTCAACATTATTTGCAGTAGTCAAGGTAGGAAGTCAACCTGTGTCCACCAACAGATGAAGGAACAAGGAAAATGTGGTACGTATTCAAAACAAAATATTATTCAGCCTTAGAAGAAAAGCAAATGGCATCATTTGTGACAGAAAAGAACCTTTAGGACATTCTATTAAGGGGAAGAAACCTGACACAAAAGGACAAGTACTGAATAATCTCACTTGTATTAGAATCTAATCAATAACAAATAAAACACTGAACTCACAGAAGAAGAGAATAGAATGGTGTTTATTGGAGGATGAGGTACAAGGGGTTGGGGAGACATTGGTCAAATAATACAAAACTTCAGTTACATAAGAGAAATAATTTCAAGAGATCTATTGTACAACATGGTGACTGTAGTTAGCAGCTATATGTTTTATTTTGAAAAGCTCTGAGAGTAGATTTTAAGTGTTCTCACCACAGAAATATGATATGTGAGGTAACATATATGTTTATTAGCTCAACTGAGCCATTACACAATGTATACATATTTCAAAATTATATTATCTTTGAAAAAGATATGTATTTTTAATTTGCCAATTAAAACAATAATATGAGCTAAAACTATAAAACCTATAAGAAAATATGGGACAAATCTTTATGACATTAGATTTGACAGTGATTTCTTTTAGCTATCACACCAAAAACACAGGCTTCAATAAAATATATATAAATTTTTTGGACTTCATCAAAATTAAAAACCTGTTTGCACTCTAGTACACTATCAAACAAGTGAGAAAGCAACTCGTAAAATAAAAGAAAATATTTGCAAGTCATATATATGATACAGGATTGGTTTCTAGAATACATAAAGAATTCCTACAACTCAACGAAAAAGAATGCAATTCCATTGAAAATGGACAAAAGGCTTTAAATAGACAATTCTCCAAAGAAATATGCAAGTATTCAATATATACAAAAATTCTCAACATCATTAGTCATTAAGAAAATAAAAGGAAAATGACATATTACTTTACACCCATTATAGTGGCTATTAATAGAAAATAAAACTAAACTAATAAAAAAGTTGTTAAACATCTGTGGTAACTGAAACTCTAGTACATTGCTGATGAGAATGTAAAATGATGCAGCAGCTGTTGAAGACCTCTAGTGGTTACTGAAAAAATTCAACATAGACCTACTATATATATAGAAATTTCACTTCTAGGTATGTATCCAAAAGAATTGAAAGGAAGAACTTGAACAGATACTTGTACATCAACGTTCACAGCATTATTATTTGCAATTGCCAAAAAGTGGAAATAACCTACGTGTCTATATATGGATGAATGAATTATTAATATGTGATATATATATCTAATGAACTATTCTTTAGTCTTAAAATGAAATAAAGTTCTGATACATATTAAAACATGGATGATTTTTGAAAATATTATGCTAAGTAAAATAAGTCAGACACAAAAGGGAAAATATTGTATGATTTCACTTACGTGAGATACCTAGAGTAGTCAAATTCATAGAGACAGAAAAAAAATAATTGTGTTATAGGGTCTGCGTGGGGGGCAACATTGGGAATCATTGTTTAGTGGGTACAGGGTTTTAGCTTTGAAGGATNAGTTGCACAAGAACATGAATATTCTTAATTCCAGTAAACTGTATGCTTAAAAATGGTAAATTTTACGTTATGTGTATTTTACCATCATAACAACTGATACAATAGAAAGAAAACATAATGAATGTGGAAATATCCCAAAAGGAATGAGAAAAAATATTGAGTGAAATGGCTTTGGGATTTAGAATGTAGGAATAAAACATAGAAGAGAGTTATGATAAAATGAAAAAAAGAACCATTTTTTTTGCAGTTGCCAAAAAGTGAAAATAACCCACATGTCTATATTCGGATGAGTGAATTATCAATATGTGATATATACATCTAATGAACTATCCTTTAGCTTCAAAATGAAATAAACTTCTGATGCATATTACAACATGGATGACTTTTGAAAATATTATGCTAAGTAAAATAAAAGGGAAAATATTACATGTATCGGTATGAAGAAAATTAGTAGATTAGAAAGAGCATATCAATCAGGTTATATGTAAAAGAGAAGTTATTGTTGAACATGAGGGGAGCAGGAATGGAACTTGGATATGCACTTGGAAAATTGATGTGGGAAATAGTTTTTAACAAATTCTGTAACGAATTTTTAGAACTATTAATAAGTATCTTTTAATTAGCACACTTCAACAGTAACATGGCATGGTTAGTTTATTAGAAAGCAGCAGAAACGTTTTAGATAATTCGTTCTCAAAATCTGAGCATGCGCTGTGCAAAAAAATCAGTTTTCATTTCAATAATCCAGTACTCCAGCAGAGGGACATCTTGAGTTAAAAATTAACAAAGCGGCCATGGAAGTAAAAGAGGAAGAAGGAATCTATTTCTTCCCACTCAACTGGCATGATTATACCACAGTGACAAAAAAAATGCATTTCATTAAAATTCTTAATGCACTTAATATGGTCTATGGCCAATAATGCTTAGCTTTTTGAAGTATAAATTAACCCTTGGAACTTATTAGCTACAGAACAGTAACATTATTGGAACTTGGATATACAAATTTAGCTCTTTTAATTATGCTGTTCAGATCTAACATATATTAAGTCCCTTGTTCACCGTCTTTGTTGCTTTGCCTCCCATTATTCTGTACTATTTATAGCTTAGTTTCCTCTTATAAACAGTCCCAAATTAAACAAACAGCAGCATTTGATAATATCTTGCACATGTAAACCTTTTGTCTTTCTCAATGTCGTCATTCAAATTTTGTTTCTTTTAATTTAAAAAACACATAAAATAGAAGCTTTAAATTAAAACTCCACATGTTTTGAATACTAGTTACATTATTTTATTATTTTTAATCAATAGCATCTTTGTGATTTTTACAATAGACATTG
Source organism: Cebus imitator (assembly GCF_001604975.1). Lineage (NCBI taxonomy): Eukaryota > Metazoa > Chordata > Mammalia > Primates > Cebidae > Cebus > Cebus imitator. The sequence goes on along the minus strand of NW_016107783.1, from coordinate 471,560 downwards.
TATGAATGAAAAAATCTAGCAATTACTCTGATACAAAGTTGTACTCCCGACAGAAACATGTTTTAGAAAATAGCCAGTTAACAGGAATTTATAAAACCAAATTGTGTCTTCTCACTTTTGGTTTAGACAATAGATACAAGAATTAACATTTTCAGCTTTGATCATTGTCACCAGCCAGTCTTTGGACACCATTTCTTTAACTTAGCAAATAGTGTTGATTAACTAATTATGTTTCAGGCACCTATGTTCTAGGTTCTAGGAACATACCTGTTAATTTAAAGAAAACAACTCTCTGTCCTAATGGATGTTATATTTTTCTCCTGGTCCTCAGAATTGTTACTTTCAGGTACTTCTGAAAGTGGTGATAAAAAGGGACAAAATTTAAAAAAATTGTCTCTTTCATGACCTTACCTCATCTAGTTTCGCATCTCTCTTTTATACTATTTTATCTTTGTTTTCTTCATTTCAATCAATTCTTCATCTATCAATAAATTTAGGCCTCTTCAGACTGTAAATTTTGGAGGAAATTTATCCCTAATTCTCCTATATTCTAATAATCTAATCTTTTACTTACTTTTACTTCGTATCGTTTAGGGTGCTTTCAGTCCACAAAACAGCAACCCAATTCAGAATGACTTAAATAAGAATGAAATTTACTAAGTTGCAAAAGTAAGGAGTCAGGGTAACCTCAAGGCCCTGGCTCCAATTCTCTGTGATTTTTTACAATCTGTATTTTTTTCATATATTGGATTTACCCTCAGGCTTCTAACAATAGGATTGAAATAGCTCAAGGTGTCAATTTCTGACATTGTGAAATCCAAAGGAAGAAAAGTGTGGTTTTTTGTAGTACCATGCTGACCTTCCTGAGAAGGAACTCAGCAGTGTTCTTATATCACATTGACAAGATCTGGGCCACATGCCCATTTCTAAACTTATTACTGGCAAAATAAATAAGATTTTATTACTATAATTGGTTTAGACTAATAGTTCTGAGTGGTATCAATTATGACTACTGCAATGTCTCAAGTAAGTTTCTCTTAGACCATTTTTGGTCTACTTCAGTTTACATTGTTGGATGATGTTAACCCCTATGGTCCATTGTTGGCTGTGTAATGTAAGAAATGCATCACATAAAATCCATTATTTTTACATTACTTAAAACATTCAGATAGAGTGCTTTATATATTTTGGTATATAGTAGATTTTTTTTAGTTGAACTTTGTTTTCACTATTTGAGTGTCAATATTGATGTAGACTGTAACGTTCACAGAAAATTGATTTTGGGCTAAATTAGCATAGTTTTTGTTTTTTTCATCTTTTAAGAAACGGACTATTCTGTAACAATTATTATCACTATTTTTGTTATTAAAATTATGGATACAGGAGTACAAAAAGGATAAGAAAAATGTGATTTGTTTTTGTAAAAATATTTAGTTCTGTCATTTTACATGGATTCTTTCTCGTTTATGCTTAAGCATCATAGACTGCCCTTACTATCATTATTTTATACTTATACTTTTATTTATTTGTTTTTGTTTGTTTTTTATTGGACACAGCATTTTAGTCTGTCACCCAGGCTGGAATGAAGTGGTGCTATCTCAACTTACTGCAACCTCTGCCTTTGGGGTTCAAGTGATTCTCCTGCCTCAGCCCTCAACCTCTGGAGTAGCTGGGATTACAGGCACGTGCCACTAAACCAGGCTAATTTTTTTTTTTTTTTTTTTTTTTTTTTTGTAGAGATGGGGTTTCGCCATGTTGGCCAGGTTGATCTCAAACTCCTGGCCCCATGTGATCCAACAGCCTTGGCTCCCAAAATGGTGGGATTACAGGCATGATCACAGGTGTATCCCACCACACCTGGCACTTACACTTTTGTCTCCACCAGCATATTGACACTATAACTGGACTGTAAGAATCTTTAAAAAAATGATATAACAGGGCTGGTCACGGTGGCTCATACTTGTAATCCCAGCACTTTGGGAGGCTGAAGTAGGCAGATCACTTGAGTTCAGGAGTTCGAGACCAGCTTGGCCAACAAGGTGAAACTATGCCTCTATGAAAAAAAAAATTTTTTTAAATTAGCTGGGCATGGTGGCACGCACCTATAATCCCAGCCACTAGGGAGGCTGAGGCACAAGAATTGCTTGAACCCAGGAGGCAGAGGTTGCAGTGAGCTGAGACCATGCCACTGTACTCCAGCCTGAGCAACAGAGCGAGACTCTGTCTTAAAAAAAAAACAAAAGTAATATAACATACCCAAGAAAGTCTGAAACCTGCATGAGCATTATGGGATTAATGAAACCACAATATACAGTGTAGACATTGTGGTTCATAGGTAATGCAGCACAATGATTTCCTGAAAAGTGGGTTTTGGAGGCAAATACTTGCACTTTGAAGCCTGACATAACTTCACAGCATATGACTGTGCTTATTACTTCACTTTTGTAATACTCAGTTTATTTGTACATAAACTGAGGCTATTAGAATTATACTTCATCTGGTTGTTTTTAGCATTGAAATAATACATCTATATCTAAAATACTAACCACCATACATATGATGTAATAAACTCTCAATGAATGGCAATGTTATTAATATGTACCAAGTGTTGATTTTATAGATGTTGCTTAGTCAGTGATTATTTGTCTATGCTATATGCTTACTTGGCAAGCACAGTAATGGTCCATCAAAGATGCTCGAATTCTTGGAATTTTTTAATGCATTATATTACATGGTAAAGGGGAATTACGGTAGCAGCTGAAATTAAGGTTATTAATCAGCTGACCTTACAATAGAGTGCTTATCCTGAATTCCTCAGGTGGCCCCAGTATAATCACAAAGATCTTAAAATGTGGAAAAGGGAGGCAGAAGAGGAGGTGAGAGTGATGCAATGTAAGAATAACTCTTGCTGACTTTAAAGATAAAAGTAAGACAACTATAAGCCCAAGGAGTATGGGAGGCCTCTAGCATATGGAAATGGCAAGAAAAATGATGCTTCCAGAGAATTCTTCAGAAACAAATGCAGCCTTGTGGAAACCTTGATTTCAGTTCAGGGAGGGCAATTTTAGGTTTCTAAACTATAAAACTGTAAGATTAAAAAATCGTATTGTTTTATGTTGCTAAATTTTTGGTAATTTGTAACAGCAGCCATAGGAAACTAAAATACCTGCCAAAAATGTTTAACGTATATTTGTGATACTTACTCCTACAACAAAAGGTATATTCAAAGTAGTTAACGTCCATGAAAATATTAACATGTTAAATTGCTAACACTTCCCATGTTCATTAATTTATTTAATAAATAATTATTGAGTCCTTACTCTTTGCCAGGTATTGTGCTACATTCTAAAGATACAGTGTTGATCAAAATAAGCCACAACTTTGTCACTCATGAACTTTATTTTTCTATGTAAAATTAGCAAGGTTTGCTGATATATTGGACATAGGGAGTAAGAAAGACAAAAGTATTTATGGATGACTCCTAAATTTCTGGTTTTCAAAACTGGATAGAGAGATGCCATTCATTGAGACTGGACTTACTAGGTGAAGACTAAGTCACATATTGCATTAAATATGGTGACTTTAAAGTAACTTTGAGACAGTCAAGTGGTGATTTTCTGTGAGAGCTGGTTAAATGTAACTGGTATCACAAGAGGTCTGGGCTTCAGATACGAAAAAATAAGAATAGAAGGCATAGGTATGATTAAGCTCCTCTAAGCAGAGAGTGTGGTATGAGCAACAAGAGTACTTGAAACTGAGTCTTGAGGAATTCCAAATGTAGAAGAAAGAAAACAAAGTAACTTTATGTCATGAAATTAAAAAAATAGAAATTGAGATAAGATATTGGTAAACTTCATCAATGTCATGGCTGATGTTAGTGTGAGCCATCCAGGTGTAGTGATTAGGACAGAATCCAAATTAGAGTAAGTGAGGAGTAAGGGTTGAAGAAATGAAATTATAGCATAGACAACAGTTTCAAGAAGCATGTCTATAAAGTGAAAAGAAGGAGAATCAGCATGAGAGCTCAAGAAAAATATAGGTCAAGGGAGAAATGTATTTTAAATAAGAGAGATGAGCATATTCTAAATGTCGGTAAGAGAGATCCACTTGAAAAATAATGCTTGAGTATATAGGAAAACTAATGAGTAATTGATCATTAGTTTGAGACAGTGATAAGGAATAAGATTCAAAGCATGTGTTTGAGGGGAGAGTGATATATCCAACAACATAACCAGGGGCTAGAAGAAGAACGTAGTTGTAGATGGCTTTACATGCTTTATATGCTTTTCAGTCAGAGCAGCCAGAAGAGGATATGGAGACAAGGCTCAGGAAAAAAGTAGAAAAAGATTCATTACACCCGTAGGTAGTAGAGAAGGGGGACAAGACATGCCACAGAAAGCCACGTGGGAGAGACACCAGGGTCGTCAGGAAGTAGAAGACAAGAGCAAGGGGACAGCATCAGACCATAGCCTTTATTGAAGTTTCCGAGGGAAAAGGAAGGCAAGGCAGGGATATCAGTTTAGGACTGGCTGGTTTGAATAATTTTGGTGGGCTTTAAGCTGTAGAGGTGGTCCTTAGTTTCCTGGCCCTGTAATGATTAGGCCAGAGGAATATTGTCTCCTGGAGTGTACAGTCAGAAGGAAGAGGCATGGCTTTGGGTTGGTTAGTTTGCATATCAAAGACATGCTTCTAGTTGGGCTCTTCAATACTTCCAAGAATTGGTTAGTCCTAGGAAGGGCCATGTTTCCTCAGCTAGAAAGGTTTTCTAAGGTGTCCAAATATCATAATATTTGGACATATCATAATATACAGAAAAGTAATGTATTTACAATACACAGATACTAGGTTTAGCAGCCTGAAGTAGAAGAATTTTTTTTCTCTTTGAAGTGGCAGATAAACAGCATATGGGGGAGGAGAGAGATTCACAGATTTGAGGACAAAAGAAACTTAGGCTATTAGATATCTAATCTTAGTGAGAAGATAAGTATTGATTGCCAGACACATTCTAAGCTGATTTATAGGCATTATCTTACTTCATCCTCACAAGGACACTTGAAGATACGTACTCTTACTATCTCCACTGTACAAACGAGGAAACAATCATAATACAGTTATAGTATGTTTATTAGTGTATGTCTTGCAAATCTTAAGCATTCATTTGAATAGGTGTTTCATCCTTTATTCTGAAGGTTTAAACGCAATCTTTTTCATTTTAAACTGATGTATAACATGTGAGACAGAAGAGTGGCAGGCACAGTTTATCATGTGCACTGTACAAACATGAACAGAAAACAAAGATAATTTACATTAACATTTGTGAATACAAAAGGAAAAATGAGGAAAAATTAGAAAAATTCTCAACCAACTCACTGCTCTAAATAACCAATAGACTTTGGCAATTAACTAATAAACTTGACAGGGACAAACTCAGGAATACTTCTCAACTGGCCAAGAATTTAATATTACTTGTTCAGGGTTGCTACCCTCAACAAGTAACATCAAATAATCCAAAATAACAACACTGTTAGATAAAACTGAATGTTAAGGGTAGATGACTAAACCTTTTATAAAACCAATTACAGCTAGTGCTCGACTTACGACCACGGTCGGGACCGTGGACTGGTCGTAACATGATTTGGTCGTAAGTTAAGTAGGCTATATGTACAGTTGAAATGGTGCACGGGGAGATGGTAGTGCTGCCGGAAGCTGGTCCGCACTGTCGTATGCCCAGCTGGGCAACGTTTGCGCTGCCAGACGCGGAGCAGTCGTGGCTAGCGATTGTGGTCATAAAGTGGAATGGTCGTAAGTTGCATAGGTCGTAAGTCGATCAATACCTGTACTTAAAAATTCAACTTATGTCTTCCACCCTCAGGTAAAAAATAAACAAGTACCTAGAAAGATGGAGACACCTAACATCCTTTTTTTGAGATACTCAAGGCACATATGTGAAACAGTATAATTTTGATTAGACGCAAGAAACAATTGATGGACTCATCGTAGCACTCCTAACTGCTTACCATTCTTTTCTTACTCTACTGGTGTAGAAAACAGTGACAAATTTTGATAAAGTTTTCCGTACTTTTCATTTTTATCTCTTATACGCCACTCTCTAAAAGCTCTTTCATTAAGCATAATGAATCTACAGTAAGCCCCTGTTCACTTTTTCTTACAAAAAAAAATGAATATATCAAACACTAATATTCAGAGCAATTATGATGCTTTAGTAATGAGATAGGATGTCAGTATTACTCCTGAGAAAGTATATAAAATTTTATACTAGTAGTCTTTGTTAGATCTGTATCAACTTCTAGTGTAGGGATTTTGTCAGAGATTTACAACTTTTCACTTTTGATACTATATTAGTCTGGGTTCTCTAGAGGGACAGGAGTAACAGGATAAATATGTATATGAAAGGGAGTTTATTAAGGAGTATCAACTCACACTATCACAAGGTGAAGTCCCACAATAGGCCACCTGCAAGCTGAAGAGGAAGGAAGCCAGTCCAAGCCAGTCTGATTTCCAAAAGTTCAGAAGTGGGAAAACCATCAGTGCAGCCTTCAGTCTATGGTCAAAGGCATAACAGCCCCTCGCAAACCACTGGTGTAAGTCCAAGAGTCCAAAAACTAAAGAACTTGGAGTCTGATGTTCCAGGGCAGGAAACAATCAGCATAGGAGAGAGATGAAAGCCAGAAGACTCAACGAGTCTCTCCATTCCACTTTCCTTTTCCTGCATTATTCTAGCCACACTGGCAGCTGATTAGATGTGCACCACCCAGATTAAGGATGAGTCAGCCTCTCCCAGTCTACTGACTCAAATGTTAATCTCCTTTGACAACAGCCTTACAGTCATACCCAGGAACAGTACTTTGTATCCTTCAATCCAATCAAGTTGACACTCAATATTAATCATCCCAAGTTTACCCCTTGTCAACTTGAACCCACATTCATCTCCTGAAATCATACATAGTCTTCAAATAAAGACACTAGTAAGGTCATAATTACACCTAACATAATACAGCTATCTTTTGTACAATCGGAAGCACACTAATCCTTAGCCTGAATGCTATCACAGCAACATTGAATTTGCTGGGTCATATGTCCCAACTGGCAGAGCAGTTTGCACAGCAACCTGGACCTTCTGCAGAGTCTGCTCCTGTTCTGGACTCCACTCAAAACTGGCAGCTCTTTGGGTCACTTGATAAATGGGCTGGAGAAATATGTTGCCTCCAAACATATGAGGAATATGTTGCATCCAAAACGCAAATAGGCCCACTAGGCGTTATGCCTCTTTCTTGGTTACAGGAGTGGCCAAATGCAGCAACTTATCCTTCACCTTAGAAGGAATAACTTGACAGGCCCCACACCACTGGACCCCTAGAAATTTCACTGAGGTAGAAGTTCCCTGAATTTTTGTTGGATTTATTTCCCATCCCCTGGCACTCTAGTGTCTCACCAGTAAGTCCAGTGTGTTTGCTACTTCTTGCTCACTGGATCCAATCTGCATAATGTCATCAATGTAATGGACCAGTGTGATCACTTGTGGAAGGGAAAAGCAATCACTATCTCTGCAAACAAGATTATGGCACAAAGCCAGAGAGTTGATGCACCCCTAAGGTAGGACAGTGAAGGTATATTGCGGGCCTTGCCAGCTGAAGACAAATTGCTTCTGGTGGGCCTTATGAACAGGAATGGAGAAAAAGGCAGTTTCCAAATCAATGGCTGCATACCAGTTACAAGGCGATGTGGATCACCTGACGTCAGGAGTTTGAGACCAGCCTGGCCAACATGGCCAAACCTTGTCTCTACTAACAATACAAAAGTTAGCCAGGCATAGTGGCAGGGGCCTATAATCCCAGCTACTCCAGAGGCTGAGGCAGGAGAATTATTTAAATCCCGAAGGATGAATGTGGCAGTGAGCCAAGATCACACCATTTCACTCCAGCCTGGGAGACAGAGTGAGATTCCAACTCAAAAAATAAAAAGAAGATGCAGATGTTTCCCTCACAAATCTATACTGGTGGAGGGTATGACTTCTGGACCCTCACAGCTGGAAGTGAGATTGAAAGCTAGCATTGAATATCCCTCAGCCTTTGCATTCCTTCCTCTTCATTAAACCAAGGGAGATCAGCCATTTCCAGCTGCTCACAGTAGGCCACCTTTTGCTCCATATTTCAGCTAACCAAGCAAATAAACTATTAGAGCCTTTTTTTGTGTGTGTGTGTGTGAGACAGAGTCTTCCTCTGTCACTCATACTGGAGTGCAGTTGTGCCATCTTGGCTCACTGCAATCTCCACCTCCCCAGTTCAAGAAATTCTCCTGCCTGAGCCTCCTGAGTAGCTGAGACTATAGACACACAACCATGCCCAGCTAATTTTTGTATTTTTAGTAGAGACAGGGTTTCACCATGTTGGCCAGGATGGTCCCAATCTTATCTCTTGATTACAGGCGTGAGCCATGGCGCCTGGCCGAGCCTTTTATTTAACTTATAAGCAGCAACATTAAATGCAAGATCCCTGCTTAGTGGGCCCATACCAATAAATTCAGGCTGATCCAACTTTATGTACTTCCACCATTATCCCACACAACCTTAATAGCCATTCCCGTGCCTGTTCTCTGGATTTCTGCTTATATAAATTAGAAAACTCAGTTTTTTTTGAGTGCAGTGTACTTCCTCATGGGTCACACTCTGAACCTCACCTGTAGGGTCCTGCTGGGACTTCAGTCTAGTTACAGGTCTGGAAGCAAACAGGGGTACTGAGGGTGAGTCCTGAGGAGAATCAGCATTGTCTTGCCTGGCAATTGCCTCAGGGGAGACCACCATTGTTGCCTTAGGCAGTGCATGGCTAATCTCCTCAGACAAAGGTGGAAAGGTTGATGGCAGCCTGGGTGAGGGAGGTGATGTTGTCACCACTGGGGTTGGGGAGGATGGTTCCTCTGACAAAAAGGACTCATCAGAATTTAGGAGCTCAGTGCCTCCAGCATCATCAGTGTCTTCCCATATGTCCCCATTCCAAGTAGCTGGGTCCCATCCTTTTCCAATCAATGCCCTTACTTTAACAGAAGACAACTGGCAAGGCTGTGCATATACCTTTCCTTGTAGGTCAGCCACTTGCATGATAAGAGTTTGTGTCTGATTTTTCACAACTTCAGCTCTTTCTCTACAGGAGATAAAACTCTCACTAAGGGCAATCTTAAAATATTTGAGGCTCAGTATGTGCTTGTGGAGCCAGGAGATAGAATTTCTGGGTTCATCATTTTCTTTCATCACATTTTCCAGTGAACTCAGGAGCACCCAACCAATGTCATTATAATTTTTGGTTCTCCACATATGGTCAAAGGTATTATGTGTAGAGTCACTGAATTCCTTGCCTCTTACGAGCAATGAATCAGGAATATGAAAAGCATTTATTTTTCATAACTCTCTAAACAGTTCACACCACAGACTATTGATGTTCTTCGTGCTATTAGAAGTAGAGTCCTTAGCATTTTGGAGTCTAATCATATTAAGCAGCCAACTCCAAAAACTCCAAAACCAACTAACGGATTCCTTTCTTAAAATTATGTTCTTTTAGGACTACTTCTGGTACCAAGATTGTATTAGTTAGGATTCCCTAGAAGGACAGAATGAAGAGCATAGATTTATATATGAAGTTTATTAAGGAGTATTAACTCACAAAATCAAAAGGTGACGTCCCACAATAGACCCTCTGCAAGCTGAGGAGCAAAAAAGCCTGACTTCGTGGGAGCATTATTGTATATATTTTTCTATGAACATTTATTTTCATTTCTCTTGGGCACATAATTAAAAGTAGAATGACAGACCACAGGAAGACATTCTCATGGGAGCATTATCCCTATTAGCCTAAAGGTGAAAGCAACTCACTGTTTGTCAGTGTATTAGTAGGTAAATGAATATGCTAAATAGACAACGCAATATTATTCACACATAAAATAGTAATGAAATACTGATTCAAGCTACAACATAGATGAAACGTGTTAAATGAAACATTAATTTAAGTGAAAGAAGTCAGGCAAAAAAGGCCACAGTTGTATGGTTCCATTTATATACGATGTCTACAGATAGGTAAATTCATAGAGACATAACTTAGTAATGGCTAGAGGCTGCAAGAGAGTCAATGCCTCCTAACTGGTATGGGGTTTATTTTTGGAATGATGAAAATGTCGTGGAAATAGTGGTGGTGGTTGCACAACTCTGTGAGTGTACTAAAAATCATTGAAGTATACACTTAAATGAATAAATGTTGTGGTATCTGAATTATATCTCAATAAAGCTATTAAAAAACATGAAGGACAGTTATCTTTATTCTGTTCCTCCCAGAATTAGTTACTCTAAACATTTGACATTTATGCTTCCAGTCTTTTGTTGTTTGTATGTACTTTTAAAAAATCCATACATAGGCTGGGCACAGTGGCTCATGACTGTAAACCCAGCACTTTGGGAGGCCGAGGTGGGCAGATCAGAAGGTCAAGAGATTGAGAGCATCCTGGCCAACATGATGAAACCCCTGTCTCTACTAAAAATACAAAAAGTAGCTGGATGTGGTGGCATGCACCTGTAGTCCCAGCTACTTGGGAGGCTGAGGCAAGAGAATTGCTTGTATCCAGGAGGTGGAGGTTGCAGTGAGCCAGGATCACGCCACTGCACTCCAGCCTGGCAATAGAGCAAGACTCCATCTCAAAAA
>NW_016107783.1:430792-460707 GCF_001604975.1 Cebus imitator | reverse complement strand
AAAAAAAACCCATACATATGACTAAAGAACACATTGTCTTCTTAATGTTATGGCATTGTAGATAAAGCTTAAGTTTCACTTTTTGAGTATCCCTACTTATCAGCTCCTGCCATAAGAGCAAGCACTCTAAAGTGTTTTATATGTGTTTTGGATTTTTGAGGGATTTGGGTTTGTTTTTCTTCGTCACCATGAACTTGAACACCATTCGTAACAATGAAATAGCTTTCGTTGCTTAAGTCTTAGTGGAAGGCTAGGATATATGGTTGATTATACATTTGAAGTACCAGATACAGCTTTTGTCTAGTTTCTATCAGCCAAAGTGGCCAGAGTGCAGAATCTTGAATTAGGCTCAACCAATAATGCATTCTTGCTAAGGATTATAAAATTTAAGGAGTGATTCAAATACAAGGACTAGTTTAGAATTTATGCAGGTAATAAAGGGCTTTATGACAGCACTGTCTGTAGTATTATCATATCCGTTTTTGTAAAATGGCCTTGTGCATTTCCTGCTGCCTTTCTTTGATAGCTGCTCCCTGTTTTCTAGCCAAATTCTCTAGTTGCTTAGCAATTTTTGAGCTAATCAATGTTATCATAATTTTCTTTTATCTTCAAGTTAATTACAGTATATTTTGTTCCTTGGAAACAATAATTCTAACTAAAGAAGTATGCTTTTTAAAAAATATAGGATTATGTGCATATATAAATCCATAAAATATATAATATTCTTTTGTGTTTTCAAATTTATGTGAGGAAAATATAGTGATACATCAAGGTTACTGCAATGTTCTTCATTTAACATAATGTTTTTCAAATGTATTTATATTGATAATACATATACACGAAGTTCATTCTTTCTCCCAAATTAGTTGCCCTATGATTTGAGTCACTATATCAATATGCTTCCTGATAGAACAAACTTGAGGGTTCCAAACAGCTCCCTGCGGGCCACAAGTATGGCAATAATGCCAGATGGGTATCTCCAACCTATCTTAACTGGCGTATCATCTGCTTTTATGTTTTACTTGCTTTTTTTTTTTTGAGACAGAGTTTCACTCTTGTTACCCAGGCTGGAGTGCAATGGCGCGATCTCGGCTCACCGCAACCTCCGCCTCCTGGGTTCAGGCAATGTTCCTGCCTCAACCTCCTGAGTAGCTGGGATTACAGGCCCGCGCCACCATGCCCAGCTAATTTTTTGTATTTTTAGTAGAGACGGGGTTTCACCATGTTGACCAGGATGGTCTCGATCTCTTGACCTCGTGATCCACCTGCCTTGGCCTCCCAAAGTGCTGGGATTACAGGCTTGAGCCACCGCGCCCGGCTTTACTTGCTTATATATCTAGTTTCACCTCTAAAAATAATTAGGATGTCTTTTGCCTAAATACATGGGGCTTTCACAGCTGAAACTGTAACAGAAAAACTATGCACCTACTTTCAAGAAGATTGCACTAAGCTTTTGCTCCAAAACATTTGGTGTGCCTTTTACATTTGATTATTTTTGTGCAATTAAGAAAATATCTCTTCAATAATTATAATAGCAACAATATAATAATACTATTAAAGACTATAATAACAACACAAAGCTTTGATTGAAAACAATATAATGCCAGAAATTTTTCTAAGTGTTTTACATATATTAGCTAATTTTATCCTTAACTCCCTGATGCATTATTATTCCCATTTTATACATAAAAGAAACTGAGAAACAGATAATTTAACTAATTTGGTCATTGGTACACAGTCAGTAAGTGACTAACTTAGGCTAAGGATATTAGCAGAAGAAAGCCATGCTACAAAGCCTTCAGTACTGAGCTAAAAAGCAAGAGATATTGTCTACTAATAAGTATAGAAAAAAATATTCTAGGACTTTAACGTTTGCATTGAAAATGCACATGTACCAGTCATACCTGCATATGTTTTGGGTAAATGATTTTGGATATCAACATTTCCAGTTCAGATTAATCAATTCTCGATAGCTAGAAAAAACAAATTGAAAAGGCAAAGAAAATCAGAATAAGTAGAACTTCTCTCTCTTTTATTTCTCTTTTCTTTTTGTTTCTTCTCTCTCTCTCTCTTGCCCAGGCTAGAGTGTAGTGGAGTGATCTAGGCTTACTGCAACCTCCAACTCCTGGGGTCAAGTGATCCTCCTACGTCAGCCTCCTGAGGAATTGGAACCACAAGCATGCACCACTGTGTTTGGATAGTTATTGTACTTTTACTAGAGATAGGGTTTCACCATGTTGCCCAGGCAGATCTTGAATTTCTGAGCTTAGGTGATCCTTCTCCCTCAGCCTCTCCAAATGCTGGGATTACAGACATGAGCCACAGCACTCAAACTCACAAGTAGATTTCCAAGGAAGAATAACTGTTATTCAACAAGATCAAAGTCAGTTTTATAGGGCCTTGAACAGGCTAGAAGATGGTAATTATAGAGAAAGAGAAAGTGATAGATAAAAACAATCAGAGCTATAAATATTTTTGTTAATCACCAATTTTAATAATTGATCTAATTACCTCAGCACATAATTTTGCATTAAATGTGCAGTTCTATCTAGACCCACACCTAATTTTGCCTCCCTGATTATGTGGTTATAGGAGCAGTGCTGAGAAGAGTCATATGTTAACAATGTTTATCAGGAGACAGTAGGAAGAATGACTAGTTAATAAAAATGTGTTTTTAAAATGTCATATATTCAAATTTGAACTAGTTTACTAATCATATGTTTTCATTTAACATGTGTAGTTGACCACTGAACAACAAATAAACAGGTTTGAAGCTTGTATATCTATTTACATATAGATTCTTAAAAATGAATATATTGGAAAGGTTTTTGAAATTTGTAGCAATTTGAAAAAAAATTGCAAATGGCACAGACTAGAAATGCTGAAAAATTTTAAAGAATTGTGTCATGGTACATAAATATATGTACATATTAGTCTATTTTGTGATTTACTATCATAAAATATACACAAATCTAGTATAAAAAGTTAAAATTTATTAAAACGTATGTACACAGACTACACATGGAGCCATTAGTAGTCTGCAGAAAGATGCAGTACTAAATTACAACATAAAATTAGCTGTAGTAGATATTGTACTACTATATAATTTTATGGCTGCCTTCCATTACTGTTGCAGTGAGCTCAAGTGTTGCGAGTATGTGCTTAGAATGCCATGTGACGTTTAGTCATCACTACATGAGCAGTTTGTCTCTCCAGTGAATTGCATATCATATCACAGTAATAGATAATCTCTCATGGTTCTCATGTATTTTTCATCATGTTTAGTACAATACCATAAACTTTGAATAACACCATGGGACCTATACGACGTGCTACTTATGATGCTTGAAACGCTCCCAAGAAACAAAGTTATGACACGACAATAAAAAGTTAAGACTGGGAGCAAAGATGGCCAGCTAGTTACAGCCAGGAAGAGCTTCCCACACTGGGAGAGAAGGGGCCATCAAGTAGACTGACACACTCCAAACAGGTCATCAGAGAGAAGGCATTGAGAGTGGATGAAGGGAGGACACAGACCTGGGCTAAAATGGAAGGAAGCTGGAAACCCTTTACGTGGCTGCCAAGCCGCAGAACCCATTCTTAACTCTGAGCAACTCCTGGGGAAGAGATGAGTAAATAGGCATGGAGCAGTGCACTCTTGCCATGGACCTCTGAAATACTAGCTGCAGGAGACTCCATGACCCCTACAGACATATGAGCTGTCAGGAGGAACTGCCCAGAAAGTTAACAGAGAAAGAACTCCAGCTTGCATGGAGTTCAGATGTTTGGCACAGGAATGGTTGCCGTACAGGATGTCTTTGGGTACCCTTCCTTCAAGGGCTGCCATGCTCCTCTAGTTCTCTTGAGCCTTTGTAGGCTGCCATACCTGGATAGAGTAGAGCTATCTTGTCCACGCGTTGGGGCCAGCCTGATCTGAGTGCTCCCCAGTCTGTAGCTCTATCACAAGCTCCCTGCCTGACTGCACCTGCTTACAGGACAACCTCAGCTTAGGAGCAGAGGCACTTACCTTAAGCCATCATTATAGCTATTTTACCAACAGACCCTTCTTAATAGCTGAAGAACTACTACAGGTGAGCTTTCATCAGACAGTACCCATCCACAGTCCTCCCCAACTGTCACACACTCACCCACAGCCTCTGCCTGCTGATTCATCTGCATGCATTCAGTCACAGCCTGCCCCATGTGGCTTCACCAACATATGTATGCATGGGACTCACTGACATCCATTGCTACTGGATGTACAAGCAGATAATATGACCACTCACTGCCTGTATACAAAAGTGCTTTTGCTGACATCCTTTACCAGAGTGTTGTGGCCAGCAGACAGACTAGAAACACATAAGTCCCTCTAGCCCAGCAGATTCTTAACCTCAAGGGGACAAAGAAAAAAAGCTATGGGCCTGATCCCAGGCCCCCAGGGTTATAGCACAAAGACATGAATGCTGAGCTGAGCCATGATCCCCTAAAATTATCCAGAAATGAAGCCAATGGATGAAACCTAACTTATACCACAGTGAAAACCTCAAGGGCATCAAAAAAGACAAAAGCAAAAAACTATGAAAATGACAGCAAATCAAAAGATTAAAGAAACATGCGCTCATGAACATGACCAAGTACCACTGCAAGAACTCTGGGCACTCTAAAAGCCAAAATGTCTTTTTGCCTCCAAATGACCACACCAATTTCCCAACAGTGGTACTTAACAGACCGAAATGGCTGAAATGACAGGAATAGAATTCAAAATCTAGACGGCAATGAAGATCTACTCCATGAGAAAGTTGAAGCCCAATGGAAGTAAACTAACAAATCTAATAAAGTGATCCAAGAGTGAAAACACAAAATAGCCATTTTAAGAACCAAACTAATACTCTAGAACTGAAACTCACTACAAGAATTTCAGAATATAACTGCTAGTATTGACAGCAGAATAGACTGAGCTGAACATTCTCAGAGCTTGTAGACCAGTTCTTCAAATCAACTCAATCAGTTAAAAATAAAGAAAAAAGAATTTTTAAAAGCAAAAAAAAAAAAAAGCCTCTGAGAAATATCAGATTCTGTAAAGACACCAAATCTATGACACTTCGGCATCCCAAAAAGAGAGGGAAGGACAGCAAGCAACTTGGAAAACACATTTGTACATATTGTCCATAAGCCTCGCTAGATAGGTCAAAATGCAAATTCAGGAAATTTTCAGGGCCCCAGTGAGATATTATACAAGACAACCCTCATTAAGACATATAGTTATTAGACTTTCCAAGGTCAATGTGATTAAAAAAAAACATTAAAGACAACTAGAGAAAAGGAGCAGGTCATGTACAAAGGAAATCCAGTCAGGCTAACAGCAGAAAATTCAACGGAAATAATTCAAACCAGAAGAGATTGGGGGCATATAGTCAGAATCCGTCAAGAAGGAAAATTTATATCTAGCCAAACTAAGCCATGTAAGTGAAGGAGAAATAAAATCCTTTCAGACAAGTAAATGCTAAAGGAATACATTGTCACAAGACCTGCCTTAAAAGAGGTTCTTAAGGGAGAAAGACTGTTACCTGCCTCCAGAAAAGTGAACTTAAATACATAACCCACTGACACCAAAAAGTAACTACAAAATCAAGTCTATATAACAACCAGCTAACAACATAATGACAGGATCAAATATTCACATATCAATATTATTGGTTAATGTAAATGGGCTAAATGCTCCACTTAAAAGGCATAGAATGACAAGTTGGATAAAGAAATACTGAAACTGTGTGCTGTGTTCAAGAAACCCATCTCACATGAAATGATACATATAGGCTCAAAGTAAAGGGATGGCAACAGATCTATAAAGAAAACAGAAAACAAAAGAGGGCAGGGGTTTCTATTATTATTTCAGGCCATACAGACTTTAAACCAACAATGATCAAAAAGAACAAATAAGGGCATTACATAATGAAAAAGGGTTCAATTTAACAAAAAAGCTTAACTATCCTAAATAGATGTGTACCCAACACTGGAGCACCCAAATTCATAAAACAAGCTAATAGAGACCAACAAAGAGAGTTAGGTAACCCTGCAACAATAGTGGGATACTTCAACAACCCACTGATGGTATTAGGCGGGTCATTGAGGCAGAAAACAAACAAAAGTATTTGGGGCCTAAACTTCATCCCTGACACAAGGGACCTAACAGGCATCTACAGAACACTCCAAGCAATAACAACGGACTGTACCCTCTTCTCATCTGCACATGGCACATACTCATAAGTCAACACACACTCAGCCATAAAGCAACTCTCAACAAGTTCATAAAAACTGAAATCATACCAACAATATTCTTGGACCACAGTGCAATAAATATAGAAATCAGTATCAAGAAGATCTCTCCAAACCATACAATGACATAGAAATTTAAAAACCTACTCCTTAATGAGTTTTGGGTAAAGAATAGAATTAAGGCAGAAATCACGAAATTATTTGATACTAATGAAAACAAACATACAACAAACCGGAATCTCTAGAAAGCAGCTAAAGAAATATTAAGAGGAAAACCCAAAATGGTAATAACCCTAGAAGTAAACTTAGGACACACAATTCTGGACATAGGCCTTGGCAAAGATTTTGTTATGAAGACCATAAAAGCAATTACGACAAAACTGAAAATTGACAAATGGGACTTAATAAAACTAAAAAACTTCTGCACAGCACACACACACAAAAACATTTCAAGATATTAAAGAGACAATCTACAGAATGCGAGAAAATATTTGCAAATTATGCATCCAACCAAGATCTAATACACAGAATCTGTAAGTAACTTAAATCAAGGAAAAATACACATAACCCTATTAAAAAATAGGCAAAGGACATGAGCACACACTTCTACTTACATGTGACCAACAAGTATATGAAAAAATGCTCAACATCACAAATCATTAGATAAATGCAAATCAAAACCATAATGAGATATTACCTCACAACAATCAGAATAGCTAATATTAAATATTAAAAATAACAAATAACATGTTAGCAAGGTAGTGGAGAAAAGGGAATGCTTATATACTGCTGGTAGGAATGTAAATTAGCTTATCCACTATGAAAAGCAATTTGGAGATTTCTGAAACAGCGTAAAACAGAACTAACGTTCAACCCAGCAATCCCATTACTGGGTATATATTTACAGGTATATAAATCAATCTGTCATAAAGGCATATGCATGTTTACATTTATTGCAGCACTTTTCACAATAGCAAATACCTGGAATCCATCTAGATGCCCATCAAAGTTGCAATGGATTAAGAAAATATGGTATATATACACCAAAGAAAACTAGGTAGTCATAAAAAAAGACTTAAATCATTTTTTTGTAGCTACATGGATGCAGATGAAGGCCATTATCCTAAGCAAATTCACACAGGAGCAGAAAATCAAATACTGCATATTCTCACTTATAAATGGGTGCTAAATATTCAGTATGCATGGACACAAAAAAGGAATAATAGACACTGGTAGTAACTTGAGGATGAAGAGTGGGAGGAGGGTGAGGATAGAAAAGCTACCTATCTGTACTTTGCTCCCTATTTGGGTGATGAAATTATTTGTATGTCAAACTCCAGTGACATGCAATTTACTCACTTACCAAACCTGCACCTATACCCTTTGAACCTAAATAAAATTTAGATTTAAAAACCAAACAGTTGAATTGCTTGATATGTACCATAGACTGAGGTCTGAAGCTGCAGGTGCCCATCATTTCAGACAGAAGATACATCTTGTAAACACTGTAAACTTATAATATTGATAAATGTAGTGCAGTATCATGAATGTGTTTTCTCTCATGAGTTTCTTAATAACATTTTATTTTCTAAGCTTACTTTACGGAAAGAATACAATATAACATACAAAATGTATAATACATACAACATACAAAATATGTGTTAATCTATTCTTTAGTTATCAGTAAGGCTCTGGTCAACAGTAGGCTATTGGTAGCTATGTTTTGGAGGAGGCAAATAATAAAAGAAAATGTGTAGGATTTAAAACTGGAAGATGATCCACAAATAAGTCAGTTTCTTTCATGTTGTGGATAAGAATGACATTTATTTTTAGCAAAAGAAAACTTTTAAGCTCACTGTCCTGTAACCTGCCAAAAGTAAACAAGGACAAACCATTCAAATATTTCCACATTTCTCAAATCATCATATAAAATATTAGGCACTTTTTAAATAAAAAAAATATTTTAAATCTCCAGGAACCGACATTTCTATTACAAAGATGTTGGAAGACCTTTGATGACACTGGAATTTGTTTGAAAAAAGTAGATAGCATAGAAAGCATAACACTCAGGAAACAGTGACTGGCAATAGAATTGTTCAATGTCAGGTCTGTGGACAATACAATAGAAAACATTATTCACGTGTTTCCATGCTGGCAGCACAGTGTCAATTGTAAGATAAAATTGAAACATTTGTTAACAACAGTTAGGGTGCAGAAGGAAGCATGTTAGTTACAGAATTTTATAAAATGCTCTCTCACTGGAAAGTAAGAAAAAAGGATGTTTACTAGTAACAACAATAAAAGTAAAACTTCCCTATCTACAAATTATTTGTAGAGTAAAACATAATTGTTATTTAGTTGCAGGCTGACCACTTCTTTTTGTTTCTTTTTTATTGATACTTAATTAGAATTGTATAAAATAGTCCAAAAATTTTGAACTACAATTATTGTACATGCCACTGGATTATTGTTCATGTATCTGGATACATATGATAATTTGAAACATGCATACAGTGCGTAGTAATCAAATCAGGGTAGCTTGGATATACATCACTTCAACAATTATCATTCTTATGTATTGTGATTCCAACCCTTTTTCCTAGCTATCATCTCACCCTAGGTAAAACTGAATTTATTAAAAGACAAAAAATAGGCTGACAAGGATGTAGAGAAAGATGAATGCTCATGCACTGCTGGTGGAAATATAAATTAGTACAGGCATTATAAAAAACAGTCTGGAGTTTCCTCACAAAACTATAAATAGAACTACCATATGATGCAAGGTTATCACTTCTAAGGTAAAAAGCAAAATTTTAATTTCATTGATCTTGTAATAGTGAAATAGCAAGGGAATGAACATAACTAGCCCCATATTTGTTTAAAGAGCCTTTGCCCATTTAGGCAAGGATAATTTTAGAACACTGAGATAGTATAAAACACAGAAGTCATGTAGTTTTAAAAACTAAATCTGGGATCGAAGAGTAAGTATGTAAAAAACTATCTGTTCTGTTAAGGATTTACAGGAGTTTAGTAACCTGGTCAAGGACAAAAATGTTGCAAAACTCCTGAGACCCTCACTGATGCCCAGATTTCTCTGGTTCTCAGTAGTCACTTTGTGATACCAATTGCTTCCTTTTTCCCCATATTCTCCTCTCATAAAATCCCTCTGGCTGGGAGACATTTGAAGCAAGATGGTGAAATAGAAGGTTCTACAGATGGTCCACCATTCAACAAGGTGGACCAAAATTTAACAGCTATGTACACAAAAAGCAACTTCACAAGAAACAAACAAACAAATAAGTGAGCACTCAATAGTACCTGGTTTTAACTTTGCATTACTAAAAGTGCCACTAAACAGGTAGTAAAACAGTCTTGGCTAACTGACACCACCACTTCCCCATCCTCTGTCAGTAGTGGAATAGTGCGGAGAGCATTCCTGTGTACTGCGGTAGGCAGAGCACAGCAATTTTGAGGCATTGGATTCATTGCTGTCCTGTTACAGTGGAAAGGAAAACTGGACCAAACTCACCTGAAATCCACTCACAGAGGGAGCATGTAAGCCAGCCCTACCCAGAGGATGATGACCGAATCCAGTAGTCAGAATTTGAGTTCCCCCAAGACTTGCCACTGTGGGCTAAAGTGCACTGGCACTCTAAATAAACTTGAAAGGCAGTTTAGCATGCAACTCCTAGTCACGTCCTAGTGCTGAACCTGGCCCAGACTCAGAGGACTGAGGTAGGGCAGGGGGCATTCAACCTACAGCAACACAAGCTGGGTTGGCTAATAAAGTGCTGACGTTACCCCTCTCCTCATCCCAGGCTGCACAGTTCACAGCTGCAAAATAGATCTTGTCCTACCACTTGAGGAGAGGAGAGTAGAGGGAAGAGTGGGAAGGTTGACAAAGGGCTAATATCCAGAATCAACAAGAAACTTAAACAAATCGACAGAAAAATACCAAACAGCGACCTAGATGAACTAGAGACCATTATTCTAAGTGAAGTAACTCAGGAATGGAAACTCAAACATCATGTGTTCTCACTTATAATTGGAACCTAAACTATGAGGACACAAAGTCATAAGAATGATACAATGGACTTTGGGGACTCAAAGGGAAGGGTGGGAGGGAGGTGAGGGATGACTGACTACACATTGCTTAGGGTGTACACTGCTCAGGTGATGAGTGCACCAAAAGCTCATCAATCACCACTAAAGAACTTATCCATGTAAACAAACACCACCTGTTCCCAAGAATATGATTGAAATTTTTTAAATGGTAGTAAAAATAAAATAAAAAAGAACAACTTATGTTTTTCTGATATGTTTTGTATGCCTACCAAAGATGTTATTATTATATTTCTAAAAAGTGGTATTACTTACTTCACCTAAGAGCACTTTTAAAATAGCAATTTAAATTACTTTAAAAAATAAATTTAAATTAAACGTTAATTAAAAGAATACTTTTAAAATTAGGGACACGTCACAAATAATGAGAGAATACAAATTTATTTAGAACAAGTTAAAATCTATACCTACATAGAGATTATATAATCTGCAAAATCTGATCCCCAATTTTGGAATTTCCCAGTGCCAGTAGTCTGTTCTTTCTTGTTCAAATGTTTTAAGGACTTGAGAGGAAAGAAGCACACAATTTTCTTTCAAAATATGATCACTGAGGCTACTTGATACTGTGACTCAGCAATGATTTCATACCTCTGTCGTTATTGGAAAGTAATGCATCAACTTTGTCCAGGGTTAAGTATTTAAAATATAACAGCTGTGTAGGATTTATGATGTGTTCATTAACAATAAATACTGAATGATAATTCAGAACATGCACAACCATAAGCAAACTTTAAAAACATCCACTCTTTTAAAATAATGTTTCTCAGACCCAACTATGTATCCGAATCACTTGGAGAACTTTAAAAAAGTACATATTACTGAGCATGACCCCACACCTAGTGAAATTAGAGGCCTTAGAAATGGAGCTTCAAATATCTCTTCTAATAAGATCTCTTGTTGATTTCAGTGTCATTCATGGACTGGTGTTTTGGCACTATTATTGTAGAGAAGTTATTAAAAACTGAGTTATTTTAAAATATAAGAGTTTCATAATCATTTACTGAAAATGAGCACTCACTAGAGCCGTCATTTTTCTATCAGAATAAAATTCTATAATTTAAAATTAAAATGATAACTAGAAAACATCTAATACAACCTCTGCCACCGTGTAACAATAATCTCTTTCATGGTATCCCTAATCTTCCATCACCTGCCTGCAAACTTTTAGCATTGATTGGGGGTGGCTACCATGGGTTATCACAGAAAAAATAATATTTTAATAGCAGGATTTTTGAGATATAACTTATATACTATAAAATTTTCTCTTTTAAAATTATACAATTCAGTGATGTTTAGATATTCACAGAGCTGTGGAAACATCACAACTATCTTATCTTGGAACATGTTAATCATCCTCCAAGAGAAACCTGCTAGCAGTCACTTTCCTACTTCTTCCTTTCCCTACACCTAAATAATCATTAATTTAATTTTGTCTCTATACATTTGCACATTAAAACATTTCATATTAATGGAATTATACAATATGTAGCTTTTAAGTATGTCTTCTTTCATTTAGCGTGTTCTAATTGTTCATACATTTTCTACCATGTGCCAGTTCTCCATTCTATGTTATTGTCCAATAACATTCCATTGTATGGTTTTCCCAAATTTTCCTTATCCATTTATCAGTTGATGAAGATGTGGGTTATTGCTGCTTTTTGACTATTATCAGTAATGTTGCCATGAACATTTGTGTACTTTTTGTATGACATATGGTTTTTCAATTCTCCTGGGCATGCAACTACAAATGGATTTTTTGTATCATCTGGTAACTCTTTGGTTAACTTTTTGAGAAACTGCCAGACTTTTTGTAAAAGTAGTTGTGCCATTTTACAATCTCACCAATATCGTATGAGGGTTTTAATTTCTCACCATCTCTGCCCAAATTTGTCTGTCTTTTTTATTTTAGACACCCTAGTGAGTGTGAGGTAGTTTCTTGTGGTTTTAATTCCATTTTGTGATAGAAAATGGTGTTCAACTTTATTTTCATGTGATTGCTGGCTATTTGTATACCTTCTTAATGAAATGTATATTCAAATATTTTTCCCATTTTAAAAATGGATAATTTTTTTATTGTTGAACTGTAAAAGTCATTCATGTATTCTGATACAAGTCTGTTATGAGACATGATTTTCAAATATTTCTCCTGTTTTGTGTGTCTTCCCACACTTTTGATAGTATTGTTTGAGCATAAAATGTTTTCAGTTTTGATGATGTTCAATGTATCTACTCTTTATTTTGTTGCTTCTATTTGGGGTGCCATATATAAGAAATTATTATCTGTACCAAAGTCACAATGTTTTACTCTTATATTGTCCCATGAGATATTCAGTCTCAGCACTTATTTTTAGGTTTATGATCCCTTTTGACTCAATTAGTGTATATGCTGTACAACAATTATTTTTATAAAAACCTTCCTTATATTAAACCCATATCTAGTTGTGATAGCTATTCCCTTTGATCTTGACATTTTCTTCTGAAATAGGAGGATATTAATTTATTCTGTCATCTACATAAGGACCATTAAATATTTGAATCCAATTCTCATGACTCCCATTACTCCTTTAAAGCCTCTATCTTTACAAGATTAAAGTTTCTCGCCTCATCAATTATTTTTTTGATGTTGGCTCCTACTATCTATCAGTAGAGTCTAAAATGGCACTAGCTTATACCACTATTGCCTCATACCACTATTGACTAAGTCAACTAAATCCAGGTTGTTAACAATACATATAGATACTACATAAAATTTAATAACTTTTTTAGAGAAAGGAAAGGAACCTACAAAATTCTTTCATTTCCACATTCTAAATGTTTTCCATGTTCTCTTGTGGTCCTTATTTCTGTGTACACTCATTTCACACAGTTTAATCTGTACATTTAGTTTCACATTCTGTTACCACACTTGTTAGAACATTATTATCTCATACTTGGTATATTGAAATATTCTCTTAGCTATTTCAGCCCTTTGCCCTCTTGAATTGGCCGAGCAAACTATAATCAGCCTACTATTTCCTAAACACCATTTGATATACATTAGTTCCCTGCCAGAAAGTATTTAGTGGCTCTCTATGACACTCAAAAAATTTTTCAGGCATGCAATTATCAAACAAATCTATAATCAGACCTCAGCTCCTCTACTTATAAGCTTTGTGACTTGGGACAAATAATTCGGTCTCACCAAGCCTCAGTTTTCTCAAGTGTCAAATGAGTATCCTAAAACATACCTTGCAAAGTTATTATAGAAAGTAATAAGACAATGTGTTAATGAGGGAGAACAAGAGGAGCCATTGCTCTATAATTTATCTTGAAGCTTGCAAATATATGTCATGAGTGCCCCATGATTACAATCCAGAACCTACTAAAAACTTCTACTAATTACTTGAAGCACTCTTTACCACACAGACCTAAATATAGCTTCTCCAGATAGTTTCTACATACTTATAGCATTAAACATGCAAGATATTATTTGTCTTTCTAGATTTGTCCCAACCAACACTTCCTAACTTTCCTCCCAATCTTCCCATGGAGAGATATTCTAATGAAATGAATTTACCTACTGTCCTAAGCATGTCTCACATCTTCCCATTACCATGACTTTCCTCAAACGACTTTCTTTACCTAAAATATTGACTCACTCCTTTTTGTATTCATCAAAATTGCACCCATCTGTCAGTATATAAATAGTCTCTGTCTCCTCCGTGAATGTCTTCTATCACTATTAGATTGCAATTTATCTCCTTCTGTTGAACTTTCACTAATTTATATACCTTTTCATAATCTATTCATTATTTTGGTTCGTTTGTTTAAGACACGGTCTTGCTCTGTTGCCCAGACTGGAGGGAAGTGTCACGCTCATGGCTCACTGCAGCCTTAACTACCCAGGTTCAGGTGAGCTTCCCATTTCAGCCATCCATGTAGCAGGGACTACAGATGCACCACCAAACCTGGATAATTTTTTTTCAATTTTTTGTAGACAGTGTTTTACCACGTTACCCAGGCTGGTCTCGATTTCCTGGGCTCAAGAAATCCACCCACCTCAGCCTCACAAAGTGCTTGGATTACAAATGTGAGCCACCCTGCTCGGCCTTATTCGTGACTTTTGAATGTGATTTTTGAGTAATAAATTATCATGTCTTTTTTAAATGGTGAAGATCACACAGACATAACACATTCATTAACAAAAAAACCTGGGTTTCTTAATTAAAGGAAGAGAAAAAAGGAGTGGAGTTTACCAATCAGAAATGGTAAAAAGGACAAAGGCTAACTTGGTAACTCAGCGGGTCTCAACCTATTTGAATCTCAACACATCTGAGGGATTTAAATCTCACCAATAAAAAATGGTGAGTCGTCATCTCCCTTGGAATTGATTGTCATAATGATCACAATGGTGGTGATAGAAATAGAGTACCTGAAAGTGGTATGTGGTTTGATAAAGCCACAATAAGTGATGCTGAGAATGTTTCCTGTTATCTCTGGGATTTAATTTTACTCTATTCACCAGCTACTGAGTTCACATGTAACTGTTTCAAGGATGCTGGCGGAACACGTAAAATTCCTGGGGCAGAGAGGGCAGACTTTATTACCCATGCCACAGGAAGCAGCTTGAACATCAACATTTTTGTGTAGCTCTCTCTTGTCCCCAGTTCCCCCAGGGGCAATGTGCTATGTCCAAAAGGGATACAGACAAAGGAGTTTGCATCACAGTTGGAAATAGATTGCTTGGAAAATCCACTACATTTGTTTCAAGTAGTGTAAAATCGAACTCTGTCTGGTTTGTGGAGAAGATATTACGTTATTCCTCAAGATCATTTGTTGTAAATTCAACTTTGAATAATGATATGGTAAAGAGCATTTAGGGCCTGTCTGTCATTCTTGGCAACTCAGCAAGATATATAGGAACATAAGGAGCCCAAGGAGTATTGTCTCTTCTAACACCCTTTCGGCACTTTCTGTCACTGTTCTAGAGTTACTCTTTTACCTACGGCCTAAAATCATCAGGACATTAAACCCACAGTAACCAAGGTACGGTAAGGTGATTTCTAGACCATCCTAATACTTTAGGATGCATCTAGGTTTTTCACTGGGGTCTCTAAAGTGTGAGTTAAAAAAAAAAAAAAGGGTTGCCCTTATAGTGTCTTATCCGAGAAGAGACCTATCAGTCATGTGTTTCTGTTAAATGTCTGAAGGTAGTTCTTGGAAATAGTAGCCATCTTTGCCATCATTAGGGCTCAAAATAAATCACCCTGAGGAATACCTGCACACTTATGAAGTAGACACTTTTAATTATCATTACCATTTGCTGATTTATTCTGAATTATTTTGTAGATTTTATGTTAACTTGTTATGACATTGTTAAACCTATATATACTGCATCTCTCAGGTATCAGTGTTTATTAGGCTAAATCTGACATATAAGGCTATCAAAAATCTAACAGAATTTAATTTTATAATTATCATATTTGTAGTGACCATCAAGTATAAAACACTATGAATAATGAATTTCAAGCTTCATTTGTATACATGGCTACAGTACTTTTGCAACTAAAGATACTCACACTGGAAGTTTCAATAACAGTGTTTTGGTATTCTGCTTGACACTGAGAAAAGTTAGTGCAGTGAGTTAGATTGGAAGTATGTCCCCAAAAAACACATAAACATGTCACTAATTCACCAAGAAAGACATACTATGACATAGTCAGTAATCACTTTTTTTAACCAATGCCTTGTTATTAAAAAATACAGTCAGTGATAGCCAAACTGTACCAAATAGCTG
The DNA here is from genome assembly GCF_001604975.1 of Cebus imitator. Lineage (NCBI taxonomy): Eukaryota > Metazoa > Chordata > Mammalia > Primates > Cebidae > Cebus > Cebus imitator. The sequence goes on along the minus strand of NW_016107783.1, from coordinate 444,533 downwards.
ATATGGCTTTTCATTCTTTATTTTCATGACTGAGTGTTTGCATAAGCCCATTGAAAATAAAACATTCCATCTAAATGATAAATGACTATGGTACACAATGAGTATCTTCCAAATTCATGCCTCTTGTGTGCTAGCATTTGAAAATGTGTTCAAATATTTTGACCTAGTTCAGTCCTGATATGAAGTTAGTTTTATTTTCCAGCTCAGAAATTCACTAACGGTGTATGCAGGTTAAAAATTTCATGAATATAGATTTAAGAAAGAATGTTTGTAGTTTTGTGATGAGGTATTTTAATCGGAATTTTATGATTTTCCTCAATTTAATATTTTTTCTAAATTTCACTTACTGCATGGATTATGTAAAATGTTATCTATTAAAGACATCAAGACTGACCTAAAAAATTGACAACTTTTAACTGTAAAATGCATACAATTTAAAACATCGAGAGAGAACTAATATTTTTAAAATTCTAAAAATGCATGGTGTTTCACTTGGCTTAATGCTTAAAACAGTCTCTGAGTTTGAACTGTTAGTTATTCAATAAAGTGGGTGAATTTAGCCCAGTTTGTCAAAGGGTTTCAATCGGGAGTAAATGAAAAATAAATAATAAAATTGGTTAAATTATTATAATAGTTGTAAACATTAAGAAACTATACATGAAAGCAGAAAAAAATGGGCATTTAATGCCACTGCTTAAAAGCAACATTTATATTTCTATAAGAAATTTAGAAAAATTGAAATTTGTCATGCCTGAATGAGTTTTTAATAGATAAAAATATTTTTAAAAATATTCTGAGTTTGTGCATGCTATTAAAATGTAAAGACTATAAGGACATCAAGAAAAAAACACATATAAGGTCAAAATTGAGAAATAATCTACAAGATTAGAGATTACAAGCATTTAAATTCAGTTGGCCTAGAGAAGCATTAAAAGATAATATAGTCTTTAACTATGGTAATGAAATTAGAACTAAAAATTTATTACTTATTTTCTCTCATGGCAGACTAGGAAAAAAAGTGTCTACTTGTTCATAATTTAAGCTAGAGATAAAGAAAAACGATCTGATTATTATGTCTGTTGAAAATGAAACAAGATAACAGTGTGCTTATCAAACATTTAATATTGACCTTAACATTTGGGAATATAAATAGACTTTTATAAAGTTCAGCAATGTACTATGTTCTTGTAACTACCTTTTTTCCCCTGTACTTTTAGTTTACGTGAAAACCAGAAACAAACAGAAAATCATATCAGAAGACAGCACTGTACATCAGAAGATAGCAGAGACATGGACACTACCTCAATTTTCACTCCTTCAGGGTCTACCTTCCTTCTTTCCCCAGGTTCTAAAGATGGGATTTACAGCAGAACTATAAAATGTTTTAAATTTATTGCTCCCCAAAGTACTACACTGGCAGTGTTTTAGTACAGAATGAGAGAAGGGTTAGAAAAAGTTACTGTGTATTAAATAAACTCTTTTCTAGCACTGAGATAATTTCTCCATAAGTATGTTAATCTTTGTAGAATAAAATATGTAGCATATATGTAGCAAATATGTAGCATAAAATATGCTACAAAGATTAACATACCTATGGAGAAATTAAGGGAGAATCTTAATTTTATTTAATTAAACTTTTTATTTTCCTTGGGAAGTTAGAGTATGTTGAATGATATCATTGGTTTTTGATATAATGTGCACAAATATATGTATATGAAAATCTAACAGAATGAAATTGCATACGGTAGTAGAAAACCCTATTATAAGATGAGTATCAGTCATTAATATGAAGGATGGCATTAGAGGGTGGCATTACAGTGAGGTTCCAGATGTAATTATATTTTTCATATGGTTGGCCTAGGAATTCTCTGTGTAACTGCTTCCTCAAACTAAGTTTTTTGCAAATTCAAATTCCATGAGTCAAAACAAGACTTTTTAGTCTTATATAAAGCCTAGATACTTCCTGGCACATTTATGACTCCTATAAACCTGGGGTTAGTAAAGGAAATAAGGCAATTTTTTAAAAATGAAATAATCAGCAGTTTGTGATGTCATCCTGACTACAGTACTCTGGTGAAGGGTCATTGGAAACATTAAGCATTTGACAAGATATTTAAAGAGCCAGGGGAAAAATAATTTTAAACCTATGAATGACATTCTAGACAAAGATTTACTACCATAGGATATATGTTGGGGAACTAGCCTTTGATGACCTGTTCCCTGAAATAACAAAGCTGGTTACAAAAAAACAATGGAAGGACAGGGAATTGTTAATAGTGGAAACAAAACAGTATCATGAGAATTTTCCAGTCTATGGTGTAATGTTATTTAATGGTAGACTTTCTCACCATTCTTTGAATGAACTAACACATCTGTGGGAAGGCTTGAGGTAGTGAATGCTTATGCTGAAATAATGAGGATTACTTTTATTTGATAATATAACTGATGAGAAAACTTTTTTTATTTTTTTACAAATAGAGCTATGTGACTCTATACTAAATTAAAATGAATTCAAATTTTATGACTCAGGCTTCTTAGACAACTTGTGTAAATTTGCATCTAAAATAAAATGCAGACAATGGATGAGTACATATGTTAATTAACTTACTAAATCAACAACATGTATCAACATGTATATTGAGTGCCCACTATGTACCAGACACTATGCTACAGATGGGTACACAGTAATTTTTAAAATTATATATTGTCTGTCCTTAAATAATTTATAGCTTAGTCTAATTTATATAAATTCTTATATTGTTCTAAGAAATTTAACAGGTGTTCGGTGATGTAGACTGGTAACTAGAGAATGGAATATCAGCTGCTTCCTCAGACACCACCCTGTCAGAAATTGAGATGCCGCCTTCTACTTCTGCCGTGTGATGGGACATTAGCTCACTCTAATTTGTCCTACTGACATCGTCTTTCAGAGGAATAAAAGCACTGCCTGTACTCTGTGGAGGGGGGTAGATTGAGGAGGATGGGGGAGATAGAACAGGTATTGGTAAAAACATTTTCTGTTGTTAGGCCACCGTTTCTGTTTGTTTGTTTCTTTATTTTGTTTTCTTAGGGAGTACCAGCTTCTTTTTGGTGCTTTTTTGTTTGTTTGTGTCTGTTGGTGGTGCCAGGTTGCAGGTCTGTGCAGTGTTCTATGTGGGATATATGAAAGGCAATAAGAAAAACAGGGAACTCACTCTTGCCACCATATTATTCATTAACACAGAGGTCCCAGGTCTCTTTGCCTTGTTTCTTAGTATTTCTATGCTTGTTTGTTATTTTGTATTCAGAGGTTTTAGCTGTAAAGAGTAGAGGAAAGAATGGAACTATTTCATCTTGGTGGAAACAGAAGACTCAATACGTGTTTTTCAGAAAAACTAATATAACTCCTGTCTAGAATTACAGAAAAATGTTCGAGGCATATACAACTAGGACATTTGAAGGATAAAGATCTAAGAATTCTTTAGTATTTTGGATTTAGCAGCTGATGAAACCATTTTATTTTGACTAAATTTTCTCATAGCAAATGAAAACAACCCATATAGGGGTTTGAAGTTTTAAAACTCAAATTAAATGTTTTAATTTATTTTCTTTGTAAACAACAACATTTGACCTAATATTATATAGAGATCAAGAACAAAAGGCAAGAGTGTAAGCTTTCTTAAAAAGCATGTTTATTTTTTCTCCATCCTACTCTGTATCTTATTTCTATTGCCCCTAGAAGAGCAATAAACTTCCATAGATGATATAACATAACAAACCCCAGCCCTTCCCAAGAGCTCATGGCACATAAGGACAATTGTAGGTCTACCATATACAAAATTCTAATGTGTAAGAAGTTCATTGAATGGCTCTGTGAAAATGCTGTATCTTGAAGTAGTGTGCTTGAAATTTCTATAACTTCAATTTGATTTAGTTTGATATATGAAGTGACAGCTAGGAGTTTTGTCTATCAATTCAAGCCCAGGGTTGGAGTTATTTTCTCTTCCATCTGTCTATCTATCTTCGTCACCCCTCTTCTCTGTTTTCTGGATTCTCTGCCTTGGCAGTTTTGTTTGAAACAAATGTTCCATATCTATGATTGTGTGTGCGTGTGTGTCTGTGTGTGTGTGTGTGTGTATACATACATAGAAACTTAAACTTTTTTAAATGTACTTTCTATTTTTTGTTAATATCTTTACTATCATATTAGGCAGTATGCAAATCTTATATTTACCAATGTTTTAACTAATACAAATATACTTGCATTTTATAATTTTTTCTGCAAAAATTCAGTGTCATAAATAATATTTTTATAGCACTTCTGAACCAGACATGGAAGCAGACAGTATTATGAATAAAAAGGTTTTTCCTTCAACTCCTCTCTACCATGTTCTTCGATGTCAGTTACATCACAGGCATTTAACTAATAAAAACATTAAATAAGCCTTAGTCTATTTATTTCTAATATAAAAACGTAACAAACAATTAATTTTATTCCATGTCATGATATGATAATTGAATTTATGTCACCACTAAAAAATTCCTGTTAGAATAAATTTGTGAGTACAGCGTAGTAAAACAGAAAAATACATTTTCACATTTGATTTGAGATCAGTGTTAACACATCTGGATAAAATCATAGAAATTTCTTGTGAAACCACATGGTGTAAATTATGTTTTGTCTAAGATCACAAGTTAATCAGTGACCTAGTGGGATATCAAGCTTCAAGTCTTCTAACTGCAAATACTTCGTGCTTACGATTGAGTCCTATAGGTCATGGATATGTACTACAATTGGGTTATTTATTGTATGAACATGATCCCTTTTACTCTGCTATTTCCAGTTTTTGTTTAGCAGTCATCACACACACATTCAATCACACGTACACTCACATACATAGATTTAGATATCTAAATACACAAGCATACACAAGCACATCAAGAATCCTATTACTTTCTGCCACCATCAATTAGTGGTACGTAGCAACATACTTTCGCCAAGGTGCAGGGCAATTTCTGATCCTTTTCAGTCTTGGAAATCCTCTTTCATAATACTGCCCAGTACTGCATTTTCTTCGAATACTGTTTACCTAAAGGACAGTGGGTTGATCCTACATATCTTTCTCTGTAAATACACTAGGCAGGTAATAGTTTACTTCTCCCAAGCAACCCAATGCCTTAATTTCAAAGATGACAATGCATTCATGTCTAGAGAGTCCTTAAGGGATAAGACTAATTAGTGAGAAATTCAAATATTGTATCAAGACCCCTGGTAGAAGAATGTTTTTTAATGGCTGATCTTTTATTACCATTCAAGTTATACCTATTTCCCCTGAATACAGAGCTGTCCCTAAAATCATGACTAAAAATTTAATTGGGAAATACTATGCCAGATTGTAATTGATATTTTTGAGCAGTGTGAAGATCTTTTCTTGTTGTGCTGCTGAAAATCCACTTGGTATAGGATGACTCCGTCAAAAGTAAAAAGAAAAAAAAATACGAAGAGTAGGTATAACAAAAATACCTACTTGTATTAACTAGAAAAAATAATACACTGGATAAATATTTATAATAAACAGATATAAAATATTTCAAAAGTATACACTTTAAATTATGTACAAATGAGCTGTTATTCAAATTACTGAAGTACTTCCATTGATTTTAAAAGTATGGAGTCAACAGTAACCTAAGAAAGAATAATCTTTGTCTTATGTTAGAAACAAAAACCATAATTAGGGGACTGAGGAGTTCCTTGGAGTTAAAGGGGACAGGTCTTGGGAAATTTAGCTGAGAGTAGTGTGTCTGTGTTAGGAAAATGGGGTTATGAGAAAGAAAAGTACTTGAAATTTGTTTGATTTTAATGAGAGAGACTCTGTAACAATTAAAAAGAGGACCCAGTGGAGGGAGAAATGAAAAGATACAAAAGAAACAGGGACTGATAATGTAAATTTCTGAAGAAAACCAAGGGAAAGAGAATCAGAATACAGATGGAAGAATAATTTTTGTGTAGGAGGAAGACAAGAGGAGATAGATGGGTTAAAAAAATCCTTTTTTTACCTAATGATTTTGTTAAATCTAGAAGACAAAAAAGTTCAGTGTGTATGAGAAAGAGATCTAGTATTGTTCTCAGGCAAATTAGAGGAATTATTTGGTTAGAGTATGCAAATAAATTATTTAGTAGTGTCTAAGGATCAGCTTACTTTGGTGATTATGAACTTTTGGTGATGAAAATATTCTATTTTCTGGGTGTGGTGGCTCATGCCTGTAATCCCAGCACTTCGGGAGATCACCTGAGGTCAGGAGTTCAAGGCCAGTGTGGCAAACATGGTAAAATCACTTCTCTACTATAAATACAAAAATTAGCCAGGCATGGTGGCAGACAGCTGTAATCCCCACCACTAGGGATGCTGAGGCAGGAGAATCACCGAAACCCAGGAGGCAGAGGTTGCAGTGAGCTGCCATTATGCTGTTGCTCTCTAGCCTCAGAGAATGACTCTATCTTGAAAGAAAGAGAAAGAAGAAAGAAAGAAAGAAGAAAGAAAGAAAGAAAGAAAGAGAACAGAAAGAAAGATAGAAAGGAAAGAAAGAAGAAAGAAAAGAAAGAAAGAAAAAAAGAAAAAAAGAGAAAAAATGTTCCATTTTGTGTTAACAACATTCAGCTACCTACCTGTGTTGGAGAGTTTTCAAGTACATATAATGAATGATAGAAGAGCTTTAGGTATTGGCATGCAAGTAACTGAAAAAACAAACCACAACATCTGAAATGATAGAGAGTAAAATGAAAATAAAAGAAGGATGACAATACACAATTAGGTCATTTGAATGCTAGTCCTGTTAAGGGACAAGAAGAAGCATAATAGGAAGAGTTTAGAAAGTAGCCTGTAAAGATAAATATTGATCAAAGGAGGATGTTTGAATTAGGGATTTAGTAACTACAGTAGTTCAGGATGATGACAACATCCATGGTATGACAGTGAAAATGGTGGCTATTGAGTGGAGAACAAGGTCATTAGAAATGAGAAGTTTAAAGAAACTGAGACTAAAGGGTGATGGTTGTACTGTCAGCCTGGATTTTGAAATTACTGAGAGTGCGTTAGGGTTTGCATTAAAAAAGAATACCATGTGTTACGGGCTGAATTGTATCTACCCTTAAAGTTTATCTGTTAAATTCCTAAGCCCTAGTACTTCAGAGTGTGACTGTATTTGAAAATTGGGTCTTTAAAGATGTAATTAAGAAAAAAATAAGTCCCTAGCATGATCCCTTCTTATAAGAAGAGGAGATTAGGACACAGATACATACAGAGGAATGACCACGTGAACCCATGTTAAAGAAAAATATTTTGAAACCTGTTAAAACACTAAGGTTTCAAGATCATTGCACTAGGAAAGACAAGATAGAACTCTGCTTCAAATTTAAAAATAGTTGGTGATTTATAGCCAGTCAGCCGACTGAAGGAGCCAGTGGATGGAAAATTACCTAAAGGGCATATCAATGCTAGGGAGATTTTTACTAAACCAACTTAACAGGATTCTTTCTGAAGGCAGACCAAGAACTTTACATTAACAGTGGGGATGTTGAACATGGTCAAATATTAAGGGTAGGAAATTATCTCTTAAATGACTAATGAGGATTCTTGCTAAAACTAGGGTATGCAAGCCTGACACACACACACACACACACGGACACAAGAAATTGGACAGTCAAGGTCTAGCTGATAAAAGGGCTCAGAGGAATGTGACTTAAGTTTGATCAAGGAGACAGTCTTTGTCAGACACAGAGATAAGACAGCAATCTACAAGTCAAGGAGAGAGAAATACCTCAGAAGAAACCACCCCTCCTGATACTTTAATCTTGGACTTATAACTTCCAGAATTGTGAGAAAATAAATTTCTGTTTTTTTAAGACATGAAGCCTGTGGCTCTTGGTTATGTCAGCCCTAGCAAACCAATAAACCATGATTCAGTAAATGAAGCAGAATAGCCAAGTGAACAGTGAACTGTGGTGACAGACATGAGTAGAGACAAATTATATCCAGACGTCATGATATTAAAGTGACTGATGGAATACTATTCAACCTTTAAAACAGAAGAAATTCTGTCATTTTTAACAACATGGATAAAATTTGGAGAACATTATGCCAAATGAAATAAGCTAAACACAGAAAGAGATACCACATGTTTCCACTTATATGTGGAATCTAAAACAACCAAACTCGTTAAAGTAGAGAGCGGTGTGGGGGTTGACAGAGGTGGGGCGGGGGGGGCGAAGGGAATGAGATGGTAATCCAAGAGCACAAAAGCTCAATTAGATAGAAGGAATAAGCTGTATTTTTGTTGAGATCTATTGCACAGTGTAGTGAATACAGTTGATATTCGAGTACTATACATTTCAATATTGCTTAGAGAATAAATCTCAAATGTTCTTATAATAAAATATGTCAAATATTTGAGACTATGAATAGGTTAATTAGCTTTATTTAATGATTCCAGGTTGTATTAAAAGTCTATCATCACCTTCTAGCCTATAAATATGTAAAACTGTAATTCATTAATATATAATTAACAAAATTTTTTTAAGTGGCTGAGGAAATAGTAGATTGCAAGTCATGATGAGGAACAAAGGTTATACAGATCCACCTGCCAACCAAAGTTTTATCTTAATAATAATTGCAACAACGACAATAAAAGTAGCAGTAAATAATTATCTATTGATTCCTGTATGCCAAGTATTGTTCTAATCACTTAATGCACATTAACTCTTTTAATCCTCAAAATCCTCTTATTACCTCTATTTCATAATGAGAACACTGAAGCACAAAAGATTAAATCATTTCTCCAAGGTTATATTACTAGTCAGTCATAGGAGTAATATTCAAGCAGAGACATTCAGAATCAATGCCTCTTCTCTGTCTGGACCAATATGCTACAATGTATACAGTGTATAGATTTTAAAAATAGCCCCCCTTAGTTTTTTCCAAAGTCACACATCTCATGAAAGGCAGAATCCAGATCCAACTAAATATTCTTCTTTCTCTTTTTGTATTCATATTAGCATTCATAATTTGAACAAAAATTTTACTAAGTAAATTGTGGTAATCTAGTCTATTATGATTAATACTGCCAGTTTGTTAATTAAATTATATAAGGGGAAAATATAACCTGTGGCACGAAAGTGGAAGTTTTCAAAATTATTTAGAAAAAAATATTAGCTTTAAGAATGCATCATTCACTCTTCTGACTTATAGCATTATAGACATAAAAATTTTCTAATTTAACAGTTTTTTGTTTATATGGTTGGCTGTGTCCCTACCCAAATCTCATTTTGAACTGTAACTCCCACAATTCCCATGGGTCATGGGAGGAACCCGGCGGGAGGTGATTGAATTAGGGGGGCAGGTCTTTCCTGCCCCTTTGCTGTTCTCATGATAGTTAATGAGTCTCACGAGGCCTGATGATTTAAAAAGGGGAGTTATCCTGCAAGCTGTCTTCTCTTGTCTGCCGCCGTGTAAGACATGCCTCTTACTTTCTACCATGATTATGAGGCCTCCTCAGCCATGTGAAACTGTAAGTCCCATAAATCTCTTTCTTTTGTAAATTGCCCATTCTTGGGTATCTCTTTATGAGCAGCATGAAAATGAACCAATAAAGAAAACTGGTACCAGTAGAGTGGTGTGCTGCTGAAAAGATACACAAAAATGTGACAGCAACTTTGGAACTGGTAAATAGGCAGAGGTTGGAACAATTTGAAGGACTCAGAAGAAAACAGGAAAATGTGGGAAAGTTTGGAACTTCCTAGAGTCTTGTTGAAAGGCCTTGACAAAAATTCTGGTAGTGATATGAACAATAAGGTCCAGGCTGAGGTGGTCTCAGATGGAGATGAGGAACTTGTTGAGAACTGGAGCAAAGGTGACTCTTGGTATGTTTTAGCAAAGAGACTGGTGGCATTTTGCCCCACCCTAGAGATTTGTGGAACTTTAAACTTGAGAGAGATAATTTAGAGAATCTGGCAGAAGACACTTCTAAGCAGCAAAGTATTCAAGATGTAACTTGAGTACTGTTTAAGGCATTCAGTTTTAAAAGGGAAAAGGAACACAAAAGTTTGAGAAATTTGCAGTCTGACAGGGTGATAGAAAAGAAAATCCCGTTTTCTGAGGTGAAATTCAAGAGAATGTTAATCCTCAAGACAATGAGGAAAATGTCTCCAGGGCATGTCAGAGGTCTTCACAGGAGCCCTTCCTATCACAGGCCTGGAGCCTAGGAAAAAAAAGTGGTTCCTTGGGTGGGGCCCAGGGTCCCTGTGCTGCATGTTGCTGAGGGACTTGGTACCTTGTGTCCCAGCCACTCCAGCCATGGCTGAAAGGGGCCAACATAGAGCTTAGGTTGTGGCTTCAGAAGGTGCAAGCCCCAAGCCTTGGCAGCTTCCACATGATGTTGAGCCAGTGACTGCCAGTGAGTGCACAAAGTCAAGAATTGGGGTTTTGGAACCTCCGCCTAGATTTCAGAAGATGTATAGAAATGCCTGGATGCCCAGGCAGAAGTTTGCTGCAGGGGCAAGCCTCTCATGGAGAACCTCTGCTATGGCAGTGCAGAAGGGAAATGTGTGATTGGATCCTCCAAAGATTCTCTACTGGGGCAGCACGTAGTGGAGCTGTGACAATAGGGCCACTGTCCTCCAGACCCTAGAATGATAGATCCACCTACAGCTTGCATTGTGTGCCTGGAAAAGCCACAGACACTCAACACTAGCCTATGAAAGCAGCTGGGAGCAGGGCTATACCCTGTATAACCACAGTGGTGGAGCTGTTCGAGACCATGAGAACCCATATCTTGCATCAGTGTGACCCAGATGGGAGACACGGAGTCAAAGGAGATTGTTTTGCAGCTCTAAGATTTCACTGCCCTGCTGGATTTCCGACTTAATGGGGCCTGAAGCCCCTTTGTTTTGGCCGATTTCTCCTATTTGGAATGGGAGTATTTACCCAATACCTGTACCCCCATTATATCTAGTAACTAACTTGCTTTTAATTTTATAGGCTCATAGGTGGAAGGGACTTGCCTTGTCTCAGATGAGACTTTGAACTGTGTACTTTTGAGTTAATGCTGAAATGAGTTAAGAATTTGGCACTGTTGGGAAGGCATGATTGGTTTTTAAATGTGAGAACATGAGATTTGGGAGGGGCAGAAGTGGAATAAAATGCTTTGGCTGTGTCCCCACCTAAATCTCATCTTTAATTATAACTCCCACAATTCCCATGGGTTGTGGGAGGAACCTGGTGGGAGGTGATTGCATTATGGGGGCGGGTCTTTCCTGTGCTGTTCTTGTGATATTGAATGAGTCTTATTAGATCTGATGGTTTTAAAAAGAAGAGTTTCCCTTCACAAGCTCTCTTCTCTTGTCTGCCACCATGTAAGACATGCCCTTCACCTTCTGGAATGATTCTGAGGCCTCTCCAGCCACATGGAACTTTTATGTCCCATAAAACTTTCTTTTGTAAATTGCCCAGTCTTGGGTAAGTCTTTATCAGTGGCATAAAAACTGACTAATACATTTGTATTACCAAAGTAGATGCCAAAGGAGATTTTTAAATAAGGTCTAGAATTCAGTTCAGTCAGGGAATAAATATTTATGTTTAGAAATGGTGATCTGAAGTATGACATATTATTTAAGCATAAGCATCTCTAAAAGTAAAATATCTGTCTATGAAATTAATTGCTTTCACATTTTATGAAGACTTTATTAATTTGATAACCCAAACTCTTAATTTCTTTAAGTAGTATTCATGAACTGTGAAATGAAGGTTTGTTTTAGGGGTTAAATAACTTAAAGGAAAAGAATATTCATTTGAGTATATACTAAAATGTTTGGCAGTAATGGGAAATCAAAATGTTTGCTCATGTGTCAAAAGGTCTGTTACTATGTATCTTGGCACTCAGAAGCATATTCTAGCCACATGTTGAATGGGCGAGGAATACAGCACTAAATTTTTTGGTTATTCCTGTCACATCACCATTGAGAAGAGAATGAGATCAACGTGTCCATAAGTTAGAGTTGTGAAAGCTTTCAGAATCATATATACACAGAAAATTTAAAAATCACATGCAAAAGTAAAGATAAATTTGAAAAATAAATTTTCACTTTACTGTTCATCATAAATAAGTCTATTAATTCAAGTATGTTGTAAAATTAGAGTAGGAGTCATAAGATTTTCTTCAATAAGAAGTTAATTTTGTCCAGAAAAATATGTAAAAAAATCTAAATGTGAATATTCACAAAAGCATTTTGAAGCTAAATAGCTTGAAATATATTTTGACAAATAATTTTAATTTCTCCTAAGTTTCTTATCAGTTACATGATTGGTTCTTAGCCATTTTTCAGGTAATAAATGATTTAATTGAAATGACATTGAAAAGGGCCGGGCGCAGTGGCTCACGCCTGTAATCCTAGCACTTTGGGAGGCCAAGGTGGGTGGATCACCTGAAGTCAGGAGTTCAAGACCAGCCTGGTCATCATGGTGAAACCCCATCTTAAAAAAAAAAAAAAAAAAGAAAAAGAAAAGGTAAGCAAATAAATGAAGTGTATTTTGTCAACATTTAACTGTAAACAAGGTAGTCTTGGTATTAAAAGTATCAAATAAAATGTCTTATTTAATATTGGGGATATATAAAAATTCAAAACTGGATTATACAGTTGTATGAATATTTTACATTTTATTGCTGATTTACTTATCATAGTTTAACTCTCCCTCCCCAAGGATACACTTCTCCATCCTTACCTGCCAACGAAGATATTTTTCAGCAATGTTTGTGTCACATCCACCATCCCATAATTTCCTGAGTTTGAAAGATAACCTTTCATTGTTTGAGTAGATTACAGATGCAATTTCCTGACGGGTTGATTTTAGCATTTTTCCTACTTCTTTATGATTTTATTTCAGGACTAAATTCTATTAATTTCCTGCTCTGAAATGAATCATGAGATAAACTTTTAAAATATGTGATATTTTGATATGCCATGCATCTTGAAATTTCTTTCAAAAACTCAAAATTTATTTTAAATGTTTTACATATATTGAAAGTTGCTAAGAAATGATAAGTAACTGTTTGGACTCAAGATAAATCATTATGATAAGATAACTGCCTTCATGGATCTTAGAATCCATACTGAGAGAAAGTTACACAGGCAAGGCAATTTGACTACAGAAATGAAGAATAATAGTAATAATAATAATATTAATAATAGTAATATTAATAATATACTGCAAAGATGATAGTTTTTTCAGTAATTAAAATACTTATAAAAATGTTTACAAAACAAGAAACAGGACTCATGAAGAAACAATTGAGATATAAATTGGATTTTATAACTTGAATAGCAAAATTTCAAGGAAAAGAATTGGCTATAATTAGAACACAATTTTTGTTTGTGTTTGGAAACTTCAAACTCATTCAGGGTTATGGCTGACCATTTTCTCAAAACAAATTGCAAGTCCTTTTTTTCTTTTTTTAATTTTGCCCTGGGTCCCTATATCTGGTTACGTAATTAGCTGTTAACATTGTTTCTGGATAGCCAACCAGGACCCAGAAGTACTTGCTATGCGTTATTTGACTCTTCATTATTCACAAGGATTGTTGACCGAGCTGATTTATTCAACTATATAAGTGACCCCCATTCCTTCCTCTTCATATTATTCACTCAAAAATAATATCCTAGGCCGGGCGCGGTGGCTCAAGCCTGTAATCCCAGCACTTTGGGAGGCCAAGG
>NW_016107783.1:427774-430731 GCF_001604975.1 Cebus imitator | reverse complement strand
GTGCCTGTAATCACAGCGACTCAGGAGGCTGGGGCAGGAGAATTGCCTGAACCCAGGAGGCGGAGGTTGTGGTGAGCCGAGATCGCGCCATTGCCTTCCAGCCTGGGTAACAAGAGCGAAACTCCGTCTCAAAAAAAAAAATAATAATAATAATATCCTTTCTTGAAAGACATGGAATCTTTTCAAGAAGGGTGTACATGCATTAGAAATTTGTTTTCCCCGTCAAGTCTCAAAAAACTTACCAAGGTTGATTTGGGGGAGTAACATACCAGGTGTGGACAACAGGTTGTGTTCTTCTTATTCTAAAATATACAGAAGGATAACTTCTCATTAACTTGCTAACCATATTTCCAAGTTTTGTGGGAAGGTAGTGACGGGAACTTTAAGATGAACATAATTCATACAAGCTAGTGAGTATGCTGGATAAGATTCAAAAGAGTTGTTAATGGATTCAAAATCCATGCTGTTAGTTTAATAACTTATATATAGCTTTTATCTATTTACATAGTCAGAGAGAGAGCTAAAATTTAAAATACATACATAAAATATTTAGGTATGATGACATAGTTTAATATGTATGGTTTGTCAGAATTTTTCTTATAATAGTTGAATTGTATCTACTGAAGAGTCAAGAATTGAGGTTGCTGTGAACCCATATGGATTTCCTAGCAGTAACTTGGATACCTTCTATCTGGAACAGTTCTATGACCACAATCATTCATGTTCTCACACTGGAGAAACTACAAAGCTTCTTATAACCTGTCTCACTGTATCTCAAACACTTCCACCTGTTTCTTAAATCCTTATCACCCCCACTGTTCCCATATAAACTTGTGTTAGTTTTATACACAGTGCTTTGAACCCTTCCTGTTTGCTTGCCTCTATCTCTTAATAGATCAAGAAATTTTGAAGTCAACACTGATATTATTTACCACTATACCTCCAACACCAATACTGTGCCTAGCACATAGTAACACAAAGAAATGCTAAAAAGATCAATGTTGAGAAACCAAATTCTTCAAGAAGTTGAGATGCTAACTCCTTCAACAACATTTCACTTTTTTTCCCCCAAAGATAAGAATTTTACTTCAGTGATATCCACTGGTCCCACAACATTCCACATGTGTTTTGTTTACTTGCATCTCTAGGTCCTTCCTCAAAGATGTGGGAACTCTTTTCTACATGGTTAAACCCTACCTGCCTTTCTAAGTACTACGTCTAACCTCATATCACATGTCCCTCACAAAGCTCAAAATACTCAAGACCCAAAATATACGTAAATGGCATGCAATTTAGCAAATGAGGAGCTGTATGAAATTTATGGTATTGTGAAAAGGATAATTATAATAATGTGCATTAGGAGCTGTGATCAGAAAAGTATGTGTTGCTATTCTGTACAAGCATGAGTCCAGAACACTTAATACACAATGTACTGCTGCCAGAGGGAAGCAGTGTTTAGGCAAGATTTGCTGCAGTAAATGTCATTTTGCTTGGAGACCTGAAAAAGAGGCGGTTGAGGTTAAGAGGAACAATGTTAAGCCTTGGGAACTTTCTGTATCAAAGCTTAAAAGTGAGAAAGAGCAGGGTACTTTTGAGGCACTGTGAGAACTTAAGATGGTTGAAGAGTAGGTCATCTGGCTGCAATGGAAGATAAACAGTCAGAATTTCATTCAATTTTAAATCAAACTGAAGTTTTGTTATGCAAATTAATAATTGATCTGTACAATTTATTATCATTTGAAGGTGCATCCTTAGTTATATTGTTACGGTATCACTGGGGTGTTGATTTTTTTGACCAGAAACATCTGTGGCTGCCGCACCTTTTCCCAAGTTCTTGTCCTGTGTCCAGGAAGAAAGTGGTACACAGACAAATGAAGGGTGAAGAAGAAGGGTTTTATTTAGTGTTAGAACAGCTCAGTGGAGTGGGTAGCTCCTCTCTGTAGGCAGGTCGTCCATTGAGTGTTCAGCTCTCAGCAGAGAGGAGTCCCTGGAAATGGTGGCTCCTCTCCACAGGCAAGCCATTCAGACATCTCTGCAGGTCTCTGAAGCTCTCAGTAGAGAGGGTAGCTCCTCTCTGCTGCTGGCTGTCCCATCGTCTCCATCTATCAGCAGAGACAGTACTCATCTCTGCAGCTGGCCATCCCATCATCTCTCTGCCCTCTTTCTCCTCTGGCCATCCTCTGCCCTGCTCTGGCTGAGCCCAGGGCTTTTATGGACTTCAGAGGCAAGGAAATGCATGCTGACTGGTCAATGGGCAGCCATGGGTGGGCCCCAAAGAGGCACCATGAGTCCCCACTCTGGTCCTCAGGACTGACACCCTAGTCTGGAGCCTTCACGCCCTCCCTGACCCAAATATGGGGCCTTACTGGGGACCTACCTTCTTCCGTCCGGGAATCAATCTGCCTCCAGCTGCCATTCATGGCCCCTGGGCTCAGCCCCAACCCTCCCTCTGAGATTGGGACAGGTGCTGAGAGTGGAAAGAGGCCAGGCAGACACCCCCAAGCCTATAGAGAAATGGGGGTCCATCCTGCAGCCCCCAAGGGTGCACACTGCAGAGACATCTGGCTCCTGCACTTGGGAGGGTGGCCACAGACACATCCAAAAATGCAGATTCTGACGACACCATCTCGGCAGCACTGAAGGAATTAAGAAACAGACACAGAGATAGAGTGCAAAAGGTGGGTTCAGAGTGGGGCATCAGGGGTCTCACAGCATTTGCAGCTCACTCACTTATTTATTCTTTACTTTCCAGTGACAAGTTTTACAAGTGAATGCTCTGTGTTCTTTTATTGGTTAGAGGTAAACTAACCAGGCAGCCAGTGTATGTTTACTATAGGTTAAAGATAAACTAGAAAGCACTCTTTACGAGGGAACAATTGAGGCAGAGTGACATAGCCTGTGTTCAAAGAACTAATTCATCTGGTGTGAGACATATTCATATTGGTTACTGTTTTTTA
>NW_016107783.1:419281-425924 GCF_001604975.1 Cebus imitator | reverse complement strand
TTACTTTTTCCACCAACTCATTTTTGTCTGGCCTACGATTTCTTTGCCAAACTATTCTAGGCACAATATGAGACTATACAAATATAAACACATATTCACACAATATTATTTTCTTTTATTAACTAAGGTGTATCAATAAAACCTAAAGGAGATCCTTTGAAAACTACCAAAATACTCTAAATGGAGGCTATAAAAAGGTAGGTGTTTCTGTTCAATTTTATGTCACAATTTATTTAACTAACACAAGTAACTCAGATAATCCAATTCAGAGCCTTCATTATTGAGCTAAATAATTTATTATATGTTAATATGTCTAGATATGGAAAGTAGGGAGTTCAAGTAAGATGTATATATAAAGAGGGCAACCTGGGGATTATTACTACTTCACTTCAAGTAAATACTTTCAGTGGAATAACAAGAATAATTTGAATCTCAGTGAATTGGAAAGGAGTTAGGTTTCCTTAGGTAGATTCCAAGGGAAGGGTTCCTGGAGAGCCCCTTGTCCGTGGGTAAGTGCCTCAACTCCACATAACATACAAGTAAGCCAGGGAAAAAATTCAGGCTGTAGGCACAGATAAGGGAGCTATCACAGTGTGTTGTGCCTAGAGACAGGCTTAAGGCTGCACAGATAGAAAAACCTCAAGACAACATGGATAAAAAGTTTCACAAACCTCCATCTCACTCAGATAAATGAACAAGGCCTGGCATACAAATGCCTATGTCCTTTGTATAGTCAGCAGGTTTCCAAGGAAAGTTTCTTCTCCTTTGGTGGGCATGGGCACAGTGGGTTCTGGTGGGTTCCTGTGGGCACTTTCCTTTCCTTTTTGAATTATGTGTCTGGCCTCTATGAATCATCATTTCAACCCCTGGCCAGGGTTCAAGGTCAAGCTTTCACTTCAGCTACTGATAGGTCCTGGGCCAAGCTGAGCAACCTCTGTGAATCATCACTTCAACCCCTGATTGGTCCTGGGCCAAGGCCCTGGGCCATGCTAAGTTATATGTTATCCAAGACAGCCCACACACTAAGCACATTCCTTCCCCTTTCCCAGTCCATAAAATCCCTGGGCACCAGCCTCATAGGGGGCACCCCACACAGGCCCCTCTCTCTGATGGTAGAGAGCTTTCTTCTTTCAATTATTAAACATTCACTCTAACCTCACTTTTGTGTCCATATTCTTTAATTTTCTTGGAAGTAGGACAAAAAACTCTGGGCATTATCTCAGACAACAAGATAATGTTACATCTTGGAACATTACTGAGACTACAAAAAGTTAAGGAGTAAGTAAAATTTGAAGTGGTAGAGACAACACTTTTATGATTTTCTTATTAATTTGGCTTTGAAAGGGAAGGGGGGAAAATGATAAATTCATATATCACACAATCTTATATCTCATTTCAGTGTCCAACTCATACGGAATGCTCAGTAAATACACATTAATTTACCATTACAGGAAACTATTTAGTTTCCTTGTACTTTACAAACTTATTAACAGGCCGGGCACGGTGGCTCACACCTGTAATCCCAGCACTTTGGGAGGCCGAGGCGGGTGGATCACGAGGTCAAGAGATCAAGACCATCCTGGCCAACATGGTGAAACCCCATCTCTACTAAAAATACAAAAAATTAGCTGGGCGTGGTAGCACATGCCTGTAGTCCCAGCTACTAGGGAGGCAGAGGCAGGAGAACTGCTTGAATTCCAGGAGATGGAGATTGCAGTGAGCTGAGATTGTGCCGCTGCAGTCCAGTCTGGTGACAGAACAAAAGTCAGTCTGATAAAAACAAAACAAAACAAAACAAAAAAAACAACTTATTAATGGTAACTAGAAGTCATTTACTCAACAGACTACGATAGGGATTATAGTTCTCAAAAATAAATAGAATATCCCTTCTCTACCTAGCTAGCTGGAAGAGAATAGAAATCAGTGAGAGAGTATTAGGTTTTCAGCAGCTGGATAAAACACATTTAACGCATGTATAAGTCCATTTTCATGCTGCTGATAAAGACATACATGAGACCGGGAAGAAAAAGAGTTTAATTGGACTTACAGTCACACATGGCTAGGGAGGCAAAAATCACAGTGGGAGGCAAAAGGCACTTCTTACATGGTGGCAGCAAGAGAAAATGAGGAAGATGCAAAAGCAGAAATCCCTGAAAAAACCATCAGATCTCATGAGACTTATTTACTACAATGAGGACAGTATGGGGGAAAATGCTCCTATGATTTAAATTATCTTTCACAGGGTCCCTCCCACAATATGTGGAAATTATGGGAGTGCAATTGAGATTTGGGTGGGGACACAACTAAACAATATCTTTCTGTTCCTGTCCCCTCCATGTCCTCACATTTATAAACCAATCCTGCCTTCCCAACAGTCCCCAAAGATCTTAACTCATTTCAGCATTAACTCAAAAATCCACAGTCCAAAGTCTCATCTGAGACAAGGCAAGTCCCTTCCACCTATGACCCTGTAAAATCGAAAGCAAGCTAGTTACTTCCTAGATTCAATGGGGGTACAGGTATTGGGTAAATACACCCATGCCAAATAGGAGAAGT
The DNA here is from genome assembly GCF_001604975.1 of Cebus imitator. Taxonomy (NCBI): domain Eukaryota; kingdom Metazoa; phylum Chordata; class Mammalia; order Primates; family Cebidae; genus Cebus; species Cebus imitator. Next base: position 423,368 of record NW_016107783.1, on the reverse strand, counting down.
TGGCCAAAATAAAGGGGTTATAGGGCCCTTGCAAGTCCAAAATCTAGTGGGCCAGCCAAATTTTAAAGCTCCAAAATTATCTCCTTTAACTCCAGGTCTCACATCCAGGTTGGACTGATGCAAGAGGTGGCTTCCAATGGTCTTGGGCAGCTCTACTCATGTGGCTTTGTAGAGTTCAGCCTCCCTCCTGGCTGCTTTTACAGGCTGGCATTGTGTGCCTGTGGCTTTTTCAGGCACACAGTGCAAGCTGTCAGTGGATCTATTATTTTGGGATCTGGAGGATGGTGGTCCTCTTCTCACGGCTCCACTAGGCGCTGCCCCAGTAGAGACTCTGTGTGGATGCTCCAATGCCACCTATCCCTACTGCACTGCCCTAGCAGAGGTTCTCCATGAGAGCCCCACCCATGTGGCAAACTTCTGCCTGAGCATCTAGGCATTTCAATACATCTTCTGACATCTAAGCAGAGGTTCCCAAACCCCAATTCTGGACTTCTGTGCACCCTCAGGCTTAACACCACATGAAATTCGCTAAGGTCTGGGGCTTGCACTCTCTGAAGCCACAACCTGAGCTCTATGTTGGCCCCTTTCAGCACGGCTGGAGCAGCTGGAGTGCAGAGCACCAAGTCCCTCAGTGGCATACAGCATAGGGACCTGGGGCCCTGCCCATTAAACCATTATTTCCTCCTAGACCTCTGGATCTGTGATGGAGAGGCTACTGCAAAGTCTCTGACATGCCCTGGAGACATTTTCCCATTGTCTTTGGGATAAACATTTGGCTTCTCTTTCCTTATGCAAATTCCTGCAGCTGGCTTGAATTTCTCTCTGAAATGAGATTTTCTTTTCTATTGCATTTGTATTGTCAAGCTGCAAATTTTCTGAACTTTTATGCTCTGCTTCCCTTTTAAAACTGAATGCCTTTTACAGCCCCCAACTCACATCCTGAATGCTTTGCTGCTTAGGAATTTCTTCCAACAGATACCCTGAATCATCTCTCTCAAGTTTGACATTCCATAAATCTTCAGGGCAGGGCCAAAAACCACCAGTGTCTTTGCTAAACCATAAGAAAAGTCACCTTTGCTCCAGTTCCCAACAAGTTCCTCATCTCCATCCAAGACCACCTCAGCCTGGATTACATTGTCTATATCATTATCAATATTTTTGTTAAAGGCATTCAATAAGTCTCTAGGAAGTTCCAAACTGTCCCACATTTTCCTGTCTTCTTCTGAGCCCTCCAAACTGTTCCAACTTCTGCCTGTTACCCGGTCCCAAAGTCATTTCCAGTTTTTCAGGTATCTTTTCAGCAATGTCCCACTCTACTGGTACCCATTTACTTTGTTAGCCTGTTTTCATGGTGCTGAAAAAGACATACCTGAGACTGGGAAGAAAAAGAGGCTTAATTGGACTTACAGTTCCACATGGCTGGGGAGATCTCAGAATCATGGCAGGAGGAGAAAGGCACTTCTTCTTACATGGTAGCAGCAATGAAAATGAGGAAGATGCAAAAGCAGAAACCCCTGAAAAAACCATCAGATCTCATGAGGCTTATTCACTACCACCAGAATAGTAGGAGGGAGACTGCCCCCATGATACAGATTATCTTCCACCTAATCCCTCCCACAACATGTGGGAATTATTGGAGTACAATTCAAGATGAGATTTGGGTGGGGACACAGAACCAAAACTTATCAAGACACAGATAGAAAATCCAGATAATTATAACTGCAGACATTATTCAGAAAATCCATTTGTACAGAGATATAACCATATATATCTATGTGTATATATATATATATATATATATACACACACACACACACACACACACACACATAAACACAACTATCGTGTCCTATAACAATAAAAATAATAAATATCTAAATGAGGACCTAATGGTCTGAATTTATTGAAAAACTGTGAACTCAATCTCAACTGCATGAAATTCTCTCAAAATGTTTTGATATATACATAAATTTATTTTTAAAAAGATGGACTGGTAAAAATTTCATCTACTGACAAACGATTTTCAGACTTTAAAAAATCCCCAGAAGTAGGATAGAAAGCCACATTTGAAAATTTTAAAAAAGAAGAAAATATTTAGGAAGCTTCTCACATTAAATTTATTTTTTACCTGTGAGTTCTGTTTTATTCTTTGTAGCATTAACTGATAGCTGTTCAGAGTTGCTAATAAGCCTCCAGAAAGTAATAAAGGCTTAAAATTAACCCTTTCAGGAAATTTGAGAATTATTATAAATTTTTATATCATCAATCTATTTAAGTATTATGTTTCCAAACCTTAATTAATACTACATTCAATTTGATTTAAAAAGGGATAATTTTAAATATGTATTTTAAATATATATTTTATGCATATATCTTAAATATAAATTTTAAGTATATATCTTAAACATAAAGCTTTAGATGATTTTCTCTGAATGCCAGATATATTTCTATGACAGAGACAATTGCTATCATTATAAATTCATTATCTCATAATTTATTTTTCAAATTGTGGGTGGCAGGGGAGAATGGCAAGTTGAGTATTTCACATTTCTTGACTGTGGAATCTTTGATTCATTTTAGTTTTGTTTTCGTTTGAAGAGTTTACAAATCAACTTGGTAATCTTCTGCTCAACTGTATAAATAGAATATTAGTTATATGCAATACTTTAAATTTTATGTGGTAAAACCACAAAAAAGTGGTACAGTTCAATGTGCTGCAATATTTTTAAGGTCAAATTCATGTTGTTAAACTTCCCTTTTTCTTTTTCTTTTCCTTTTTTCTTTTTTTTTGAGATGGAACCTTACTCTGTCACCCAGGTTGAAGTACAGTGGCACAATCTCAGCTCACTGCAACCTCCATGCCCAGCCATTAAACTTTCTTTTACACGGTTAAGCTTTAATGAATCTTTGAACTTCATATCTTCATTAAGAACATAATGCATTCCAGGAAATACAACTAATAATTTTCTTGTCTTATTTAGAGGAAATGTTCACATATTTGCACATGTAACATTAAAATAATTATATACCATTTAAGATAGGAGAAACATCTAAAGTTTGAACTTATAAATGAGCACCAGGGCACTGAAAAATAAATGGAAGGATAATGTACGTACAGGAGCATGAGAGTTTTCCATTTCTTGTTGCATTCTCTTTAAAAGCAGCTTGTTATATTATTCTGTCTTTATGAAGGCATGTTAGCTTCACAGATTGTACAGGTCCTTACCTTTGTCTCTAATATACAGAAAGGACACAGACTTGAGTAGTAACTTACAGGTAAAGAGCCTGGAGAGTTAGTTAGTAATGCTTATAATAAATAAATGAATAATAATTAATTAAGGCACCCTTTATTTGCCTCTTCCAAAATAAGTCAAATATGTCACCGTTTGGATATGAAAACCAAAAACTAACATCTACAAACTTAACACACTCTCTTTTTATCTAACCCTCTTTTAATGTACAAATGGCATTTTTATTTGAAGCGATCTATATATTTTTAAGATTACAGTAATTATTTGCATATGAAACCCATTACTAACTTACCATCGGTGGGGCAGTCAATATTAGTTAATTTTCAAGTAATGTTGGTGGATCTGTGCTGTTTTAGTCACATGCCGTCACACAATATCCCCTGTGACTAGCAGTATGCATTTGTAAAATATTTGCTTCAAACAAGAAGTATGGTCTGTGCCCATAGTCAAGCTAGCTAACATACATAAGAATTAAGCTTATAATTCTGCCTTACAGACCATATAAGCAAATGAACACACATAGTTGCACTGATTTATTTTTCTCTCTAAAGAACTACTTTCATAAAATTCCTATTAATCATTTTTAAAGTTTCAATGCTTACATTCATAGAAATACGTGAATAAATAGAACTCCTTGAATGAAAGTTTTGTAAATATAGGATCCAATTTTAATGTTTTGCCTAATTTGCTGAGGAAAGACTCAGATTAACACCATGCAAAAAATAAATTCAAAGAGGCCGGGCGCGGTGGCTCAAGCCTGTAATCCCAGCACTTTGGGAGGCCGAGGCGGGTGGATCACGAGGTCAAGAGATCGAGACCATCCTGGTCAACATGGT
>NW_016107783.1:384249-419206 GCF_001604975.1 Cebus imitator | reverse complement strand
TGCCATTGCACTCCAGCCTGGGTAACAAGAGCGAAACTCCGTCTCAAAAAAAAAAAATAAAATAAATAAATAAAATAAATAAATAAATAAATAAATTCAAAGAATATTGAAAGATTTAAACGCAGAAGGAAAAGAAAGAAGTGAGAGAGTGAGGAAAGATGGCAGGAGGGAGGAAAGAAAGAAAAAAGAGAAGAAGAAGGAAGGAAGAAACAAGTAAAGAAACCTAACAATGACAATGATTAGAATAAAGTGTTTATATCTGATTATCTCAATTTTGAAATATACATAAATTGCCAAGCATACTTGATGAAATCCCAAAGAAAAAAATTGAAGTCTTTGAGAATATGAAATCAAAATATAATAGTAAAGGAAAAACCATGAATCACAAATATGAAAATAACACATTAAAGACATACTAATTCATTACTGAAGGAACTAATAAGATGTTAAGTGAGTTCCAGGACCTTATGAAAATAGAGTATTTACAGACATTTTTTTTTTTTAATTCCAAGAAAGAGGATGGATAACAGCAAGATGGTGAAATAAGACTCTCCAAGGGCTCGTTCACCCACTTCTCCATCCGGCAGAAAAAACAATTTGAATAACTAATCACGTGAAAAAATACCTTCACAAGCTTTAGAGAAACCAAGTGAGAGATTACACCACCAAAAATAAGAAAAAGCATATTAAAGTGTTTAAAAAGGAAAGTTATATCCTTGTCGTTTATCCCTCAACCCCAAGCAGCACAGCAAAGAGAGAAATACTCTCCAAATGGTGAAAGGAGAGGGAAATTAGTACAGGGCTTTTCCTCAGACCCTGAAATTGAACCTTGCAATAAAACCAACACTAAGCAGGTCCCCATGACTCTAGACTCCAGGCCAGTATGCTCAGACTAAGCTTCCAGGCCTACTCACTTCCAGGCTGGATTCTACAGGCCCAGGCTCCATGCCTATGCTGCAGACTTGGTCCTGTGCTGCCCCAAAACCAGGCTGACACCAGAGACTCCAAGATCTAGATTGGTACAAGTACCAGCCAGTGCCAGCATTCCTGGGTTTTTGTCAGTCCCAGTTGCAGGCCTACCCCAGCATCCACAGACTCCAAACCACCCTTAGGGCTGAGCCAGCCCCAGTGTCCTTTTCAGTCTCTGAGCCATCCCACCACAAGGCCAACTTCAGTGGCTTAAGGTTCTGGACTGCCCTCAGAGTCAGGCTGGCCCGAGAATGCAGGGTTCAGACCACGCCCACGATTGGTCTTGCCCTCATGGCCACAGGCTTCAGGCTCACCCCAGCACCAAGCTGATACCTGCAACTCTAGTCATCAGGAAGGCACCAGTAGTGCCTGCCTGTGGATGCAAGATTCAGTTCCATCCAGTGCCAAGGTAGCCCCTAAGGCCCCAGACTTTAGGCTTACCACAGCACCAGTTTGGTACCCCTGGCTTCAATCACCAGGCAAGTACGCTTGGACACAGGTTCCAGGTCTTTCCGGTGCCAGGTCAGTTTCTGTGGTCTCACTATCCCTGCCAGTTCGCACAGCCCCATGTTCAAGCAGACACTGGATCCAGGCCTCTCTCAGTAAATGTCAGTGCTGGAGTAGCCCCTCCAGAACCAGGCTCCAGGATAGGTCCTTTCTACCCAGGTCGCAGCCTGGCTCCTGAGACCACAGGACCCAGTTCAGTCCTCATGGATCTAGCCACTAAGCCAGCACCTGCATATATAACCTTCAAAATAGCACCAGCAGACGCAGGCTCCAGGCTGGCTGCAGTCTCTAGGACAATGCTTACAGACTCAAGACCCAGACTTACCCCCATAGACTCATGTTCCCGGCCAGCCTGGACTGTAGCATTATTCACAATATTCAAGACACAGAAACCACGTAAGAGTCTGTCAATGAATGAATGGATAAAAAAAATGTGGATGAATGGCTAACAAAAATATAAAAAAACAGAAAACGTGGAATGCTACTTAGCTATAAAAAAAGAAGTCCCTGGCAGGGCATACTGCCTCATGACTGTAATCCCAGCACTTTGGGAGGCAGGTGAGGGAGGCTTACTTCAGCCCAGAAGTTCCAGACCAGCCGGAGCAACACAGTGAGACTCCATCTCTATTAAAAATAATTTTTAAAAAAAGTTAATTGGGTGTGATAGCATGCATATGTTGTCTCAGCTACTCAGGGACCTAAGACAGGAAAGTGACTTGAGCACAGGGATCTAAGGCCACCGTGAGTTATGATCACACCACTGCACTCCATCCTGGGCAGCAGAGTTAGACTCTGTCTCTAAAAACAAATAAATAAATGTTAAGTGGAAATCCTCTCATATGAAATATCATGGATGAACTTGGAGGAAACTATGCTAAGTGAGATAAACAAGGCACAGAAAGACAAATACTGTGTGACTCGCACTTACAGGTGGTGCTTAAAAAAGTCAAACTCATAGACATAGATAGTAAAATGATGCCTACCAGAGGCTGGTGGTTGGTGAAATTGAGAAGATGTTGGTCAACAGACACAAAATTTTAATTAATAAGAATGAATAAGTTCAGGTGATCTATTATACATTATGGTAACTATAGCTAATAACAATGTATTTCATACCTGAATATTACTAAGACAGTATTTTTTAAGTGTTCTCACTATAAAAAAAATATGTAATGTAGCTGATATGTTAAATAGCTTTATTTAGTCACTTCACAATATATACATACATGAAAATATTAAGTTGGATATTGTAAATATATATAAATTAAAACAAAAACTTACAAAATATTGTAATGAATTATTCTATTTGAAGAAAATATTTTCCCCATTATGTAATAAAAATGTTTTTTTATGTGTTAGAATTGCTTAAAGCAGCTCTTACTTTTCATTTCACAATATAATGTTTAGGATTCATCTTTGGAATATTACCTATAAAAACACACATACAAATAAACTAAATATATATAGTCCTGTCAATTGATTGAAAGAACTGTGTGTCCCAGTATCTTAATTGCATAATTTCTTATGTTCTACAGCTTGTTTTTCATGTATTCATGTTATGATTTACCAGTTATATACTATCAAATAGTATTTTAACAATGTACAGACAATCCAATTTTGTCAAGAAGGATCTTATTTATTTTCAGATTTTCTGCATTGGCATTTGTCATTTAAGTATAAGATATAATAACGTAAAAAGGTCCATTCACATAGTTCCAAATATATATTTGCTCAGAAAAATCAATTACAACTACTAATAGTCCATATGAATGAGAAACTATAAGAAATATTCAACATACAAAATTACTGACAGTATGCTAGGAAACCTTGTTTTTGTAATGCTAATTTTTGTAAAAAGACTTTAAAATAATTTTTTCTGAGAATATAAATGTGTTTGAACAATTTATCTTGATATTACCAAGAGCCTAAATTTAAAAATTGAAAGAGCCACCTTATTTGCCTTTTAGAAAATTTAATTCCTTATACCACGATTATTTATTATGCTAAAATCATTAACCTGCAATACAAACACATGTGAGGCAGTATAAAATAATGCAAAAAGTACAGGCTTTGCAGTTGGCCTTTGGTCTGAATCTTGTCTGTACCACCTGCTGGCTGTGTTACTTTGAAAAAAAAACTTAACATCTGGACCTCAGGTTTCTCAGAATAATAATTAATAATAATAATAATAGCTACTGTGTAGGTTTGGTAAATATTAGATAATAAGATGTATTTACATTTCTGGCCCAGAAAATTAAAAAATAAATGGAAGTTGTTATTGTGATTTCTTATATTTAAGAAAAACAGTCAACATAAGCATTTTCAAAGAACATAGGTATACAGAAGAGGGAAAAAGATAGTTTACATGTTTAATTGGTGTCCTTTCAAGAAACACTGCATATATAATTCAGATCTTTTTTCCATTTCTGTATTACAGTACTGTTGAAAACTAAAATAAGCAGTAAGCAAATTATACATTTAAATAGCTATACCAATGGGATACAGATAGATGGTTTTACACATAATGATGTAATTCATCTCCACAAAGAAATTTATGGCAAGTTCATTTTATTTAGAAAGAAATCCATCTCCTAGAATTGATGTCTCTGATTTATTCTTGCATATACACTGAGAAAATTGTCACCATACAGAGAATGTAATTCTATGTGTGATCATGGTAATAACAGCCTCTGAGGAAATCATTACTGTGTAGAATATTAAATTTTTCAAAACCTTAAGTGAAAAGACATCCATAGACAGGCAAAACACACAAAAGACACAAGACACAGTATGTAGTATGCATACTGTGTAATAGCCCATTAATATTATATTCAAGAACAGTACAATATCATATTTGCATATTATAATTCTAGTATGTTGTAGTAAAAGATGATCAAGCATATTAATGTTTTACTTGGTGTCTCAAGGCTTTTAGTTATTTTTCAAATACTTATCATATAAGCTTGTATTAAGCACCCACTATCAACATGGAACTTTATTAGGTGTTATATAGTGCTAATGGAATAGATGGCATAGAAGCTATTAGGCTATTTGCAATTCTAAAGAGAATAAACACTTCTCATGAATTTTCAGTGATATGTATAATATACTATTCAAACCTTTTTTTTGTGGGGTAGTACTTTCTGATTTATATTTTTAATGATATAAATTACTTAGGGGAAAGGAGTTTATTTTCAGAATTTGGTCACATCAGAGAAAACTAGCAAGTAAGTCAGCTTCACCTTTTAAGTAGCATGTGGAAGCAGTATGCCTAAGCAGCGATTTTTTACTAGCTGTCTTTTTCTGTTCCGGTTGCTATGGCAAAATACTATAAACTGGATGGCTTATAAATAATACAAACTTATTTCTCACAGTTCTGAAGGATAGGAAGTCCAAGATCAAGGCCAGCAGCAAGTTTAGAGTTTGATGAGAAACTCATTTCTGGTGTTTGCCTTTTTGTTGTGTACTCACATGGCAAAAAGAGTATCTCTCTCAGGCTTCTTTTATAAGAGCACTAATCCCATTCTGGCCCTCCCAAAGGCCTCACCTCCTAACACCATCATACTGGTGTTTAGGTTTACATATGAATTTTAGGAGGATACAAACATTCAGGACACTGCACTAGCCCAGGAAGAGAGTTTGTGTCTCCCACAGCAGGAAAGCCTAAGCCACTGGTCTTTAGTCCCTTACTATACCCTGAGTTCAGACATGGTCCTAATAGAATTAAAAAGGACAGGCCGGGTGCAGTGGCTCATCCCAGCACTTTGAGAGGCCAAGGCGAGCAGATCACCATGTCAGGAGATTGAGACCATGCTGGACAACGTGACGAAATCCTGTCTCTACTAAAATTATAAAAATTAGCTGGAAATGGTGGCATGTGCCTGTAATCCCAGCTACTCTGGAGGCTGAGGCTTGAACCAGGGAGTCGGAGATTGCAGTAAGTTGAGATCACGGCACTGCACTCCAGCTTGGTGACAAAGCGAGACTCCAACTCGAAGAAAAAAAAAAGGACAACCCTTAATGCTCTACGGGGGAACATTCAATCTATTCTGCCATAGCATAGCCTCGACTGTGCCTGATTTCTAAAGGTCAGGAAGCCACTAACCACTAGCAAGCATGTCTTAGAATTGTTAGTCCTGTTGTCAGTTGACTACAAGAAATAAAGAACACATTTTTCTAGGTAAACAATACTTAAAACTGTCAATAGGTGATGAGCAAATTCTGTCTAAATTGTAAAATAAGAAATAATATAAAGCTGTTATTGAGGGTAAATCATTATGTAAAAATACTGTTATTTAAATCACTATTGATGCAGGAAATGGTGGTTCCTGGATTTCTTGATAGAAAAAGTGAAAATTTGAGTGGAAGGAAAAATCTAAAGCATTAGTTCTAAAGCCATATTTCAATAATAAATACTCTGCTTTTACTTACTACCTTTATCTGGACAGCTTACTGAAGATACTCCTTTGCATTGCGACTGCTTTTAAGAATACACTCAAGTGAAAATATGGCATACCGTTAACGCTTTCTCAAGTTCTGGCAATTACCACCTGAACTTCAACATATTCATTAAATTGTCTGATTCTTGATTGCTTTTTCTGTGAAAACTGGGCACCATAGTAAGTATCTTGCAGGATTGAAATGAAACTTAAACAAGATTGTTCATGTAGAAATATCAGTATAGTTCCTGGACACATCGAATTGTTATTAAATTTTATTTCCTTTTATGGTAAAAGTTTTCTCTCAAATTGTCCTCATGAGTTTACGTAGCTTGTTGTCCCTTCCAGGCAGATTAAGTAGAGATCAATACTTTCTAATATAGTGTGTATCATGACCTGACAATGTTTTGTTTTTGTTTTTTTTTCCTTTTCTTTCTGGTGTTAAAGCCTGGAGTAAAAATAGTTATTAAATATATCTTGGAAAGATAATAAAAGGAATTTTACCCATATTGTAGATGAGCCCATGTTTTGATTAGCTTCTGAAAGCAATTATCAGGAATGCTTGAAACCTACACATGAGTATGCTTCAAAAGGCCAAGAGATGGTTCTGATAGGAATCCTGGTTTTAAAATACTACAAGCATGTTCATGGACATGTATCTATCCATGTACACATAGATGCACTCATGTATGCATGTATATATACATATATGTCTGCAACATTCAATAATGGTATGATATATTGGCAAACCTGTATGTTTTCATGTATTTGTAAGCAGTGTTTTTACATACATTTTTTAGTGCACCTTATCCTCAAAGTATATTTTCTACACATCTTATAGAGTACTAGAATCACATTTCTTATCACAGGAAGATATGTCTTCTTAAATGGAGTTAATATTCCTACTTGGATAGATCATTTTTTTCTCTAGCCAGATTGAATTGAGGTGGCATAAAGGGCCAGAAAATGATGTAGGGAAAAGTAAGAGACATTAAATAAATATCAAAGTAGAAGTAGTTTTTATATCTCTCCCTTCCAAAGTAAATCTCATTCTGTCAGTAGCAAAAACAACAACAAAATCAAAGCAAAGACAAAGCTAATCTTTTGTTGCAATTATGAACTACTTTGGAAATTTGTACAGCTTTGCACTTCTGATGATATAAACCATGCATACTCATTACAGAAACCCTAAAATATCAACGATAGTGCAAATAAGGTAAAATCACTTGTGATCTCACCACCCACAGGTAACCATCATTAAAATACTGCTGAGGTAGAGATTTATGCATTTTTACTCTCTATTATATTTATATAATTTAGAAGATTTAGTTTATTCAGTTGTTTTCTGTTTTTCTGATTTGGCATTATATTTAACTTTTATATGGCATAGAATGGTCTTCGAAACATGATTTAAAAAATAATTGTAAGATATTTTATCATATGAGTGTGCCATGATATATTGAATAATTTCCCTATTGTTGATATATAAATTGTCTTAAACATTACTCATTGGAAATTATATGCCCACAAATTCTTTATATATAACTCTTTGTCTTTCTTTGTATAAATTTCTAGGAGTGAAGTTAGTTATTTTAGGTTTGGGTAATTATGAAGTTTCTTCAAATATATGGCAAAATTGCTTTTCAACAAATAATGCTTTCAGCCAATTTACATTTTCTCCAATTGCTTATTTTAAAAATGATTTTTAACAAGTCGATAGTTCAAAATAATAAAGTTTTAAATCTTACTATTTCTATCTCATCCAATATATGGGTCTTATTCTTTTTATTGCTTTTAGGCTTAACCAGTTTTTCTCTAACATATGATTAGTTAAATTGTCACCTGCAATGTTTTCTATTATTAAAATTTTATACATTTCACTTCTTAGCATACCGGGAATTTGTTTTACTTCATAGTATCTGGTAAGATTAAAACATTTATTATACAAATAGCCATATTTTTACATTTTTTCTTTTTTTCTAGAATTTCATGTTTCTTCTCAATAGTTCAACATAGTCTATTTATCAAATGTTAAATGCATTTATTAGAATTTATTCCAGGAATATTAATTCTGATTCACTTAATCTGTTGATTATTTCAGTGCAGAACAGTTTAGTTTGTTTTGATTTTATTAACATTTTACTATTTTTGAGGCAAATTTGCAACAAATTTTTGAAGATAAATTGATAATCTGTCTTATATCACATTGTATAGTCTTAAAGAAAACATTACAAATATATTATTGAACACATATAATTACATCTGTAGGTAATATAGATACAAACATACCACTTATTCAATCAACCTAAAAATAGCTGACTAAAATAATAAAATAATATTATGTGTATTGTTCAAATTTTCCAAATACAATCTTTATATTAATTGAACTGTTGATAATAATCAGGTTGTTTCTCAGTGCTCATAAATGATGCACTCTTAATACCTATATACAGTAATGTTTTAAAAAGCTTCTCACAGAGGGATGATTTACTTATGAGATGTCTATTAGGTAAGGTTCTCCAAAGAAAGAAAACCTATAGAATGCATATGCCTGTATTTTAGTGTACATATACATATATGTGTGTATGTGTATATGTATGTATATGAATATATACTTTATTATCTGTTCTTACACTGTTAAAAAGACATACCTGAGACTGGGCAATTTATGGAGACAAGAGGTTTAATTGACTAACAGTTCTGCAGGCTGTTTAAGAGGCATGGCTGGGGAAGCCTTAGGAAACATACGATTATGGCAGAAGGTGAAGGGGAAGCAGTTGCAATCTTCACATGGTATCAGGAGAGAGAGTAAAAGGGGAAGTGCCAAATACTTTGGACCTGTCAAATATTGTGGGAACTCCCTCATTGTCACTAGAACAAGGGGTATGTCTGCCCTGATGATCCAGTCACCTCCCACAAGTTCCCTCCCCCATTATTGGGAATTAGAATTCAATATGAGATTTGGGTGGAGACACAGAGCCAAATCATATCATTCCACCTGTGACCCCTCACAAATCTCATGTATTTCTCATATTTAAATACATGATCATGCTTTCCTAACATTCCCCCCAAATCTTAATTCATTCTAGCATTAACTCAAAAGTCCAAATCCAAAGTCTCATCTGAGACAAAGCAAGTTCCTTCCACTTACGAGCCTGTGAAATCAAAAGCAAGTTAATTACCTCCAAGATACAATGAGGGGTAGAGGCATTGAGTAAATTGTCCCCTTGCAAATGGGGGAAATTGTCCAAAACAATGGGGCTAGAGGCCCCAGACTACATGCAAGTCCAAAACCCAGCAGAGCAGTCATTAAATCTTAAGGCTCCAAAATAATCTTTGACTTCATGTCCCACATCCAGGGCATCCTGATGCAAGAGGTGGGCTCCCAAGCCCTTGTGTTGAGTACCTGCATCTTTGCATCATTTCCAGGTACAAAGCATAAGCTGTTGGTGGATATACCATTCTGGGGTCTGGAGAATGGAGTCCCTCTTCTTACAGTTCCACTAGGCAGTGCCCCAGTGAGAACTCTGTGTAGGGATTCCAACCCACATTCTCTCTCCCCACTGCCCTAGTAGAAATTTTCCACAAGGGCTCAACCACTGCAGCAGACTTCTGCCTTGACATCAAAGTATTTCTATACATCCTCTGAAGTCTAGGTGAAGGCTTCCAAGCCCTTTCCCTTAGCACACTTGCAGTCCCAACAAGATGTGGAAGCCTCCAAGGCTTGGGGCTTGCACCCTCTAGAGACACAGGCCAAGCTGTTCCTTGGCCACCTTTAGACATGGCTGGATCTGGAGGTGCTGGGATGCTGAGTGTCATGTCCCGAGGCTGCACAGAGCAGTGGGGCCATGGTCCTGGCCCAGGAAACCATTTTTCCCTGCTAAGTCTTCAGATCTGTGATGGGAAGGGCTGCTATAAAGGTCCCTCAAATGTGGAGACATTTTTCCCATTATCTTGGATGTTGACATTCTGCTCCTTGCAAATTTCTGGAGCGGGTTTGAACTCCTCCCCAGAAAATGGATTTTTCTTTATTGACCACATGATTGGACTGTAAATTTTCAAAACTTTTATGCTCTGCCTCTCTTTTAAATATAGGTTCTAGTTTCGGGTCATTTCTTTCTTTATGCAAATAAGCATAGGATTTTAAAAGCAGCCAGGCCACATCTTAAATGCTTTGCTGCTTAGAAATTTCTTCTGCCAGATACCCTAAATCATCTCTCTAAGGTCAAAGTTCCACAGATCCCTACAGCCAGTGCACAATGTCACAAGTCCCTTTACTTAAGCATAGCAAGAATGGCTTTCACTCCAGTTTCCAATAAGTTCCTCATTTCTGTTGGAGACGACCTTAGCGTGGACATCACTGTCCATATCACTATCAGCATTTTGGTCACAGCCATCCAATGAGTTTCTAGGAAATTCCAAACCTTCTTTCATCTTTCTGTTTTCTGAGCTCCCCAAGCTGTTCCAACTCGGCCAGTTACCCAGTTCCAAAGTTTCTTTCACATTTTCAGGTATTTTTATAGCAATGCCCCACCTCTCTGGTACCAATTTTCTATATTTAGTCTATTCTCACACTACTACTATAAAGAACTATCCGAGACAGGTAATTTATGAAGAAAAGAGGTTTAATTGACTCACAGTTCTGCAGGCTGTACAGGAAGCATGGCTGGGGTCCTCAGGAAACTTGGAATTATGGCAGAAAGGCAAAGGGGAAGCAGGCACATCTTCAAATAGTGGCAGAAGAGAGATTGAATAAAGACTTTTAAACCATCCTATCTCATGAGAAAACACTCACTATCACATGAACACCAAGAGGAAAATCCATCCCAATAATCAATCCAATCACCTCCCATCAGGTCTGCCCCCACCAGCATTGAGAATGACAATTCAATATAAGATTTCAGTTGGGACACAGAGCCAAATCATGTCATATATGTACATATATTATATGGGCAGGGGGATTTATTTTACAGTATTGGCTCACATGATTGTGGTGGATGGCAAGTTCAAAATCTGTGGGACAGTCTGGTACATGATACCTAGGCAAACCGTTGCTATTGCAATTGGAGGTCAAAGGAAAAAGGTACAATTTCTTATTTAGGCTCATTGAAGTATGATTAGTTTATTAAAATTATTTCAGGTAACCTTACCACATATGCACAGAAAGTAACTATGTGAGGAAATAGATATGCAAATTTGCTTAACTGTAATATTTGTTTTACTATATATGTACATCAAAACATCATTTTTATAACATTTTTACTTAAAAGGAATTTGTAAAAATTATTTTATTAAGTTGAACCATATTAAATTGCTAATATTTGACTGTGTTTAACCTACAAAAATGCCATTTCATATTGTTCAATCATATAGTTATCAGTGATTTTCATAACTCATACTGTGGTATGTATAATCTGGACTTGGATTTCTAGTGGCACTATTTATCTTTAAAAATAGGCCATCTTGAATAAAAAACTTAACAGATATCTGTTATACTTTTTCTTAGAAAGTATCTGGTGAATTCGGATACTTATCAGACTCTGCCAATATCCTACTTTAGTTTCATTTTTAAGATATTATGCAAACCATCTGCAATCATCCAAAATATATAAAATTAAAATCAGTGAGCAAAAGGCAAAGCTGATAATTTCACTAACATATTGTGCAGCACTTCTAGAGAATTTGTCAGTATGAGTACTTGGAAGTGTCATGTTTTCTACTATTTTTTTAATGTGCAGTAATGTTTATTATCTATGGTCAATAGATAACATTTGTTTTTAATTATTTAGATGCAAACAATGGGTCTAAAGAATTTGCTTTATTTGTGTATGTTTGCTTTATCAAAACATAAATTATATTCTTATGTCATGAAAAAATATATTAAATTTTTTATTTTGCATACTAGAAAACATATATTAGAGAATAGATACTGAAAAAGGAAGTCACAGCCATCTAGTAAATACTGTTGGTCAAATCTTGTCAAAAGGCCAGTTTGAACAGAAGAAACGCAGTGGTAACTAGGAAAGGCAGAGAGTGCTTTTCTAAGGGTGAACGTAAGTTGTCTACTTTGAGATCCTTTCAGTTTTCAGATATTGTTGAGTTAATAAAAGCTTTAATTGCAGAAAAAAACACTGTATTAAATACATGCATGTATTATATAATGTATCATTATTCCAGAATCATTAAAATGTGAAATAAGTGTACATCTTAGAATCAAACAAATATGATGCTTTTTGTGGCTTAGTTGGGAATTTTTCCAGAAGCTTGCAAGAGTGAGAAACACCGACACACAGCAAGCACTTATTATAAGATGCAAATATGGAAAATTATGAGGAAAAGATGATAAATCCTTTCAATGCCAGTTAACACTGGCATTAAGTATAAAACAGTATATTTTGGCTGGGAGCAGTGGCTCACGCCTGTAGTCCCAGCACTTTGGGAGGCTGAGGTGGGCAGATCACTTGAAGTCAGGAGTTCGAGACCAGCTTGGCCAACATTGCAAAATCCCATTTCTACTAAACGTACAGAAATTAGTCAGGCATTGTGGTGGGCGCCTGTATTCCCAGCTACTCAGGAGGCTGAGGCAGGAGAATCACTTGACCCTGGGAGGCAGAGGTTGCAGTGAGCCAAGATTGCACTACTGCACTCCAGCCAGGGTGATAGAGTAAGACTCTGTCTTAAAAACAAACAAACAAAAACAAAAACAAAAAAAACATTTTTTCCTACAGCTGTTTTTATTTCAGCTCATACATACATTTTCATATTTGATATTGATATATTAAATAATTTACATGCAGCTTGAGAAAAAGTTTAGCTTATTGTGATGTGTGCCCACATTAGGTAATACTATCAAAAGGAGTAATTTAGTATCTATGAAGAAATAATTCTGTTTTCCAGGCCCTAAAAGGAGAGAGACTGCCTATAGTTGGATCACAAAGCCTTACAGGATTCAAGACTGTGGATTTAGGTTTATGCTAGAAAAAGTCCAAAAAACAGTTAATTCTCCATCACAACATAACCTTTAGATAGACAGACAGATAGATAGATAGATAGATAGATAGCTAAATAGATATTGATAGATATAGATACATATATATACATTTATACACACATATAAATAGTAGAGTTCATTTTTGTAAATTTAAATATCTATTTTAGATACATTAGTTATATGGGCACGTTTGTTATGTGGGAATATTGCATGGTGCTGAGAATTGAGGTATGGATCCCATCACTCGAGTAGTGAGCATAGTACCCGATAGGTAGATTTTCAAGCCATGTTCTCTCCCTTTCATTCTCCTCCAGGTAGTATGCAGTGTCTTTTATTCCCATGTTTATGTCCAAGTGTACTCAATATTTAGTTTTCACTCATAAATGAGAATATAAGATATCTGGTTTTCTTTTTCTGTGTTAATTCATTTAGGATTATGGCCTCCAACTACATCTGTGTTGCTGCAAATGACATGAGTTTGTTCTTCCTTATGTCTACATAATATTCCATGGTGTATATGTAGCACATTTTCTTTATCCAATCTACCATTGATGGGCACATAGTTTGATTCCATGTCTTTACTATTGTAGTTAGTGAAGCAATGAATAAATAAGAGCCTGTGTCTTTTGGGTAGAATAATTGATTTTCCTTTGGGTTTATACACAGTAATGGGATGGCTGGGTCAAATGACAGCTCTGTTTCAAGCTCTTTGAGAAATCTCCAGACTGCTTTCCACAGTGGCAGGATGAATTTACACCCTCACCAACAGTGTATGAGGATTTCTCAACAGTCTCAGCAGCATCTATAATTTTTAAACTTTTTTATAGTAGCCATTGTGATTGGTTTAAGATGGTATCTCATTGTAGTTTTGATTTGTACTTCTCTGATAATTGATGATGCTCAGCATTTTTTCATATGTTTGTAAGCCACTTGTATGCCTTCTTTTGAGAAATGTATGTTCATGTCCTTTGCCCATTTTTAAATGGGGTTGCTTGTCTTTTACTTGTTGATTTAAGTTCCCTATAGATTCTGGATGTATTAGTCTGTTCTCACTCTGCTAATAAAGACATACCTGAGACTGGGTAATTTATAAATAAAAAAAGATTTAATTGGCTGACAATTCCACATGGCTGGAGAGGCCTCACGATAATGACAGAAGAGCAAGGGACGTCTAACATGTTGGCCAGCAAGAGAGAGTATGTTCCTGGGAACTCCTCTTTATAAAACTATCAGATCTCCTGAGATTTATTCACTATCACAAGAACAGTTTGGGAAAACTCGCCCTGATGATTCAATTACCTCACACCAGGTCCCTCCCACGACATGTGAGAATTATGGGAGCTACAACGCAAGATGTGATTTGGATGAGGAAACAGCCAAATCATATCCCTTGATATTATCATAACAGCCTTTGTTAGATGCATAGTTCGTGAATATCTCTCATTCTGCAGGTGATCTGTTTACTCTGTTAGTAGTTTCTTTTGCTGTGCAGAAGCTTTTTGGTTTAATTTGGCCCCATTTGTCCATTTTTGTTTTTGTTGCAATTGCTTTGGGGGACTTAGCCAAAAATTATTTGCTAAGACTGATGTTGTGAAGAGTGTTCCCTATATTATCTCCTAGGATTTTTATGGTTTGAGGTTTTACATTTAAGTCTTAGATCCATTTGGAGTTAATATTTGTATATGGCAAAAGTTTCACTGTTCAGCATATGGCTCTCCATTTATCCCAACACCATTTATTGAATAGGGAGTCCTTTCAACGTTGCTTGTTTTGGTCAGCCTTTTCAAAGATCAAATGGATTAAAAACTAAAATTTAAAGCTGAAAACTATAAAAACCCTGGAAGACAACGCAGGCAATGCCATTCTGCATGTAGAAACAGGCAAAGATTTCATGACAAAGACACCAAAAGCAATTGCAACAAAAGCAATAATTGACAAATGGGATCTGATTAAACTAAAGAGCTTCTTCACAGCAAAAGAAACTATCAACAGAGTAACCAGACAACATAGAAAATGGAAGAAACTATTTGAAAACTATGAAGCTGACAAAGGTCTAATATCCAGAAACTGTAAGTAATTTAAATTATCAAGCAAAACACAAAAAATAAAATGGGGAAGGGCATGAATAGATGCTTTTCAAAAGAAGGCATACATGTGGCTAATGAGGCACATGATAAAAATGCTCAACATTACTGATCATTAAACAAATACAAAGCAAAACTGCCAGTCAGAATGACTATTATGAAAAGTCAAAAAAAAAATAATAACAGGTTCTGGCAAGGTTGCTGAGAAACAGGAATGCTTATACACTACCGGTGGTAATGTAAGTTAATTCATCTACTGTAGAAAGCAAGAAGTTCTTTGAAACAAATGAGAACAAAGATGCAATGTGCCATAATCTCTGGGACACAGCCACGGTAGTGTTAATAAGAAAATTTATAGCACTAAATGATGACATCAAAAAGCTAGAAAGATCTCAAGTTAACAACCTAACATTACACCTAAAAGAACTAGAGAACCCAGAGCAAACAAATACTCAAACTAGCAGAAGACAAGAAATAATCAAAATCAGCTGAAATGAAGGAGATAGAGACATGAAAAAACATTCAAAATATCAATGCATCCAGGAGCTATTTTTTGAAAAAAACTAATAAAATAAATAGGTCACTAGTTAGAATAATAGGGAAGAAAAGAGAAAAGATTCAAATAAACATAATCAGAAATGACAAGAGGGATATTATCACTGACTCCACAGAAATACAATCAACCACTGGAGTTTTCTCAAAGAACTTAAAGGAGAACTACTATTTACTCAGTAATCCCATTACTGAGTATTTACACAAAGGAATAAAAGTATCTTTCCTAAAAAGACATATGCACTGGTATGTTCATTGAAGCACTATTCATATTAACAAAGACATGGAATCAACCTAGGTGCCGGTCAATGGTGGACTAGATGAAGAAAATGTGGTACATATATACCATGCAATACTATGTATCCCTCAAAACAGCAACATAATCATGTCATTTGCAGCAACAGGGGTGCAGCTGGAGACCATAACCCTAAGCAAGTTAACAGAAGAATGAAAAACCAAATCTTGCAAGCTCTCATTTGTAAATGGGAGCTAAATATTGAGTATACATGGACATAGATGGAAGCAATAGACACAAGGAACTACTTGAGTGGATATGGTAGGAGCACAGTGAGGGCCTAAAAACTACCCGTCAGGTACTATGCTCACTACCTGGGTGATAAAATTATTTGTGCACCCGACTTCAGATATGCAATTTAACTATGTAAGAAACCTGCACATATACTGCCAGAACCTAAAATAAAAGTTGAGAAAAAATATTAAAAATAAACAATAAATGATAAATTATGCAAGTAAAAAAAGGAAATGCCATTTGCTGAGTTTTTGTGCAGCACCAAAAATGAATATCTACATTTATTTAAAAAGGTTATTAAGATATTTTTATTGGGCAGGCATGGTGGCTCATGCCTGTAATCCTAGAACTTTGGCTAGCTGTGTTGGGTGGGTCATCTGAGGTCAGGAGTTGGAGACAAGTCTGGCCAACATGGTGAAACCTGTCTCTACCAAAAATACAAAAGAAATTAGCCGGGCATGGTGGCAGGTGCCTGTAGTCCCAGCTACTCGGGAGGCTGAGGCAGAAGAATCGATTGAACCTGAGAGGTGGAGGTTTCAGTGAGCTGAGATCACGCCACTGCAGATCATGCCTGGGCATCAGGGTAAGACTGTCTCAAAAAAAAAATACCCTTTTCACTACATACTTTTTTGAGGTATGATTTTCTTCATATAGCTCAACCAAAATAGCATTTGGAACATGCAGAAGATGAAAGAAGTTATGAGAATGTAGACATCTTTTATTAAGCCATACATCATGGAGTTTGCAAAAATATAAAACTGTGACAAGCTTCTCTCTAGAAATTTTGTTTTGCACAATATAATTTTGATAAATATATTTTATTTATGTTCACATTTGTTGGTTTTATAAATATGCATAAAATTGTTATTTAAAAATTGTTATATTAAGATTTAAGTGCCTTATATTTCTCAGCTTTAATTTCAAAAATGATTTATATCAACAATGTTTATCCAAATAAACAGAAGGTCTTTGAGGGCCTCAATAATTTATTATTATTTTTTAAATTGTGATTAAATACACATCACAAAATTTATTATATTAACCATTTTGAGTGTAATGTTCTGTGGAATTAAGCACATTCACACTGTTATGCAACTATCACTAAATCCATCTCCAGAACGCAGATTGAAACTCCATACACATTAAACTAAAACTCCCCATTTCAGCCTCCATCCAGTCTCTGGCAACCATCATTCTACCCTCTGTCTCTATGAATTTGACTATTTTAGGTAGCTCATATAAGGCGAATCATGCAGTATTTGTCTATTGGTGACTGGGTTATTTCACTTAGCGTAGTATGCTCAAAGTTCATTCTTGTTGCAACATGTGTCAGAATTTTGTTAAGGCTGAATAATATTTTATTGTCGTGGGCTTGGTGGGGTGGCTCACGCCTGTAATCCCAGTGCTTTTGGAGGCCGAGGCAAGCGGATCACGAGGTCAAGAGATGAAGACCATCCTGGCCAACATGGTGAAACCCCGTCTCTACTAAAAATGCAAAACTTAGCTGGGCGTGGTGGCACACGCCTGTAGTCCCAGCTACTAGGAAGCCTGAGGCAGCACAATCGCTTGATCCCGGGAGGCGGAGGTTGCAGTGAGTCCAGATCATGCCACCATACTCCAGCCTTGCAACAGAGCAAGACTCTGTCTCAAGAAAAAAAAAAAATCATTGTGGGTGTATATCACATTTTGTTTATCCATTTATCCATCAATGGACATGAATTGATTTCACCTTTGGGCTATTGTGAAAAAAGCTGCTAAGAACAAGGGTATACAAATATATGTTCAAGTTTCTTTCCATTTTTTGGTTATATACCCAACAAAGAGATTTGCTTGGTCATATGATGATTCCATTTTTAACATTTTGAAGAACTCCTACACCATTTGTTACAGTGGCTGCACCATTTTATATTCCCAAAAAATAGTGCATAAGGGTGTCAATTACGCTACACCCTTGCTAGCTACTCTTATTTTCTGTTGTTTTTTAGATATAGTAGCCATCCTAATGTTCTCATTGTGGTTTGGATTTGCATTTCTCTAATGATTGGTGATGATCAGCCTCTTTTCCTGTATTTATAGTTTGTTTCGTATATCTTCTTTGGAGAAATGTTTACCCATGGACTGTGCCTATTTTTTTAATTAAGTTGTTTTTGAAATTTTTTAGTTGTAGGTGTTCTTTTTGTATTCTGCATATGAACTCATTATCAGATAAATTATTTATAAACGTTTTCTCCCATCCAGTGGGTTGTGCTTTCACTCTGTTGATTATGTTTTTTGATGCACAGAAGTTCTTAATTTCAGTGCAGCTCAATTTACTTTGTTTTTCTTTTATTTCCTGTGCTTTTAGCATTATATCCAAGAAATTATTGCCAAATCAAATGTCATAAAATGTTTCTGCTATGCTTTCTTCTAAGAGCTTTATAGTTTTAGTTTTTTACACTGATGTCTTTGTTCCATTTTGAATATTTTTTTTTATCTTGTAAGGTTAATTGTCTGGCTTCATTTTATGCATGTACAGATACAGCTTTTCCCAGCACTATTTATTGAAAAAACTTATTTCTCCCACCGAATGTCCCTTGGATGGCATACTATGCAGCCATAAAAGTAACAAGATCATGTTCTTTGCAGAAACATGGATGGAGTTTGAGGCCATTATCAGTAAACTAGTGTGGGAGCAGAAAATCAATTACCACATGTTCTCATTTATAAGTGGCAACTAAATGATGAGAACACATGGACACAATGAAAGGAACAATAGGATGGAGGCAGCAAATCACCATGTCATGTGTATACCTATGTAACAAACCTGTACGATCTGCACATGTATCCCAGAACTTAAAATATAATTTAAAAAAAGAAAGGAACAATAGACACTGGGATTTATTGGGGGGTGGTGGATGGGAGAAGGAGAAGATCAGAAAAAAATGACTAATGGGTAATAGGCTTAATACCTGAATAATGAAGCAATCTGTAAAACTAACCCTTGTGACACAAGTTTATTTCTATAACAAACCTGTATATGTACCCCTGAACTTTAAAGTTAAAATAATCATTTGGCCATGTAGGTGAGGGTTTGTCAATAGGCCCTCTATGCTTTTGGGTTAAGTGATTATCTTTATGCCAGTAATTTACTATTTTGATTACTGTAATTTAAGAGTAAAGAGATCCAGAATGTAACTTTATGACATAAAAATTACTTTTAAGCTGAAAACATTTATGATTCAATAGATGCAAAAATAAGCTTTTTAGAGTCTTTCTTATCTGACTAGAGATAGAAACTTCTGAGGGTGAGGATTTCCTAAATCCCCTTTCAAGGGAAGTTTTATTGTCAATGAAGACAGAGAGGACCACTCACACCTGCATAAACACCCTTTATCACAAATTTTCTTATCTGTTTGTTCTTCTAAAAATACATTTGTCTTTCCTTTGAAAAACCAAACAATCTTCCCATAGAAGCCATTTTCTTCCCAATTCCTTTTTCCTATTAAGTTAGATACATAAAATCATATTTTCAAAAATTTTACTTTAAGTTCCAGGATACAAGTGCAGAACGTGTAGATTTGTTACACAGGTACATGCCGTGGTGGTTTGCTGCACCTATCAACCTGTCGTCTAGGTTTTAAGCCCTGCATGCATTAGATATTTGTCATAATGCTTTCACTTCCCTCAAAATCCACCCCCACGACTGTCCCCGGGTGTGTATTGTCCTCTTCCCTCTGTCCAAGTGTTCTCATTGTCCAACTCCCACTTGTGAGTGAGAACATGCTGTATTTGGTATAAAACCCTATTTCTAATTATTGAGCAAGCCACTTCTTTTATATACTGCTACACATGTGAATAAACCTCAAATTTTCTCTTGTTAATCTATCTTCTGTCAATTTATTCACAGGCTCTTAAATATTAACTAAGCGAGTAGAGGAAAAGTTTTCCCTCCTAGAAAAGAGTAAATTTGAAATTCAGGAAGTATGAGATCTCTAATTTTATTATTTTTGGTTGTTTTACTATCCAAAGTCCTTTGAGTTTCCATATAAATTTTAAGATGAGTTTTCCTATTTCTGCAAAAAGTGTCATTGGGATTTTTGATAGGCATTGCATTGAATTTGTAGATTACTTTGGGTAGCATGGATACATGGCATTAAATTATCCAATTCATGAATATCATATATTTTTCTACTTAATAGTGTCTCCTCTAATTTCTTTCTGTAGTGTTTTACAGTTTTCAGCGTACAAGTCTTTCATCTCTTTGGTTAAGTTTATTCCTAAGTATTTTATTATTTTGGATGCTATTGCAAATGCAATTGTCAATTTTCTTTTTGTTTATTTTTAGTGTGTCAAAATGCAACTAATATTTTTGTGTTGATTTTATCCTTGTGGAATTCATTTTTTAGTTATAACCGTCTCTCTCCGTGGTGTGTGTTTGTGTGTGTGTGTGTGTGTGTGTGTGTGTGTGTGTATAATCTAAATATAAAATGATGTTATCTGCAAACAGAGTTAATTTTACTTCTGTTACCAGGAAGTGCGGGAATCCCCAGCTCTTGTCTAACTTGTAAGAAATTATGTAGCCAAGAGATACATAGCAAAGATTAAGTAGCAGAGTTTATTGAAGGAAGATAAAATACATTCCTAGAAAGGTGTGAAAAACAGCTGTTCCATATGGAAAAATAGTAGTAACAGTGTTTATTTAAAGAGACAGTATACTTTGAGAGATGAGATAGAGTGGGCTGTTAGAATGAGCCAGCAGAAGCAAATTCTGGGAACTCTGTTTATGAGAATCTTACATGATTATTCATGAAGGGTAAGAGGGGGTGTTACTTACAAGCACGTTTCAGGAAGTCTTTTTGGGCACACGTATGCTCCATGGTTGTACATGCTAGTAAACACATCGTTTGTCTCATTAGCATTTAAAATCTATACCCAGAGGTGTCTTTTTTATTATTATAATGAGCAAAAGACTATGCCAGGGCAAGGTTTTGGAGGAGTGTACATTCTCATCAGCAGAGAAAATCCCTACCATGGTTATTTCAAGCTAGAGCCTGAAAGGTCCCGTTTAGGGCTGAAGGAAGCCAACAACAAGGCCAGATGTAGCTAGCATAGCCATTGTTCTTTTTTGTTTGTTTTGTTTTTGTTTTTTACGGACTGTCAGCGACAGTGCTATCATTGGGCAACATCCTCAGGGTTTCTTTTCCCAGGAAGCTCCCTTGCCCGGTCATTTCTGGCTATTTGCTTACTCTAACACTTCCTTCTTTCTGATTTGGATCATGTTTACTTCTTTTTCTGGCCTAATTGCTCTCAATGAGACTTCTAATACAACATCAAATAGAAAGAGTTCTCAAGTATTTTTAAAGTGCAATATTTTTTAAAGTTTTAAGTGCAAAAATTTTAAGAGAGTCTAAGAGGAAGAAGACAAGATGGTAAGAAAAAAAAATCTGCTCCTCTTTCCCTTAAACCATAGTTATCTTTTTTTATGCAAAGTAAATCTTCTTTTAACTTCAACATTTTACCTATTTCTTAAAAAAAAATGGAATAGAGTGTGGCTGCGAATAATTAACAAAAGTTAAATGAGGAATTTTTTTTCTTGTTTTATTTTGTATATTAACAATCATTATACTTAAACATGTATGTATAATACCAAAATAGTAAATTCAGGGTCTTAAACTCTACCTGTCCTATATAGTTTAAGTTCACAATATGAGGAAAACTGTGTCTTAATGGGTTGCTTGGCACTTTACACTTGCTTTTTAGCTTTCTCTTTCCAGAAATAAATATTCCCTTTTCAAACGCTATGCTTTTCACTGTTACTCCTAGAAGGGCATTCATTACGTCATGTGAAATGTCATTTAATGGCTTGCTTTTGAAAGCCTCAGCTATTTGTTGCTAATGTACTTATTTCGTAAATCTTCTATGTTGAAAGTCAAAATGTGCCTTGTGAAATGAAATTAAAATGAGAGAACCATAATAACAGTGCATTTCTATAAATGTAGCTCTATTTTTGACACATTTCTTTAATATGGAGAACTTCTATAGATGCTATTTTGTGGGGAGTCATTTAAATTAATGGCACTGTCAATACCCACAATTCATTTGAAAAATATCCAGTCTAGGAGTTTTCTATAGGAGGGCACTAGGATGGCTGTATTGTTGGTCAGGATAATGTCCTGGCACAGTCTATAGTTAAGTACAAAATTTACCAGCACCATGACTTTAAACGGAGCACACCAAAGGGAAGAGTGACACTGTAGAGAGGACCAACAATATTGAGTGGAAGACATAGTCTTTGCTTTTTTTTTTGAGCAACCTTACTGAATATGTATAAATTTTTTTTAGTTTAATTGTTGTGGAATATTACTTTCAAAACAGACGAATCATTTCCCAAAACATACCTCTACCTCCTAAAAAAAGATAATATAGATGTAACTATTTAAACAATAACATTTATATTTCAGATGTTTTATAAGTTGTATTGCTAATATTACTGATGCATTAACAGATATATAAAAAAGAAGATAAATTTATAATGAATCAGTATAATGGAATATATAGAAATGACTTAAATATATAGTATTTAAGCTAATGAAGTATTAAAAATTGCCCTAGACTTGGAAATAAACTGGAGAGATTCCTGGGTGTTCTTTTAGAGTATTGTTACTAATTGTCTAATGAATTATTTGGGGTATTGTTTAAGAGGAATGTTAGCTTTGACTGATTTTTTTTAATTTGCTAGGCTCTTTCCTATTTTGTAGTGTAAGGAGTTAATCTTGTAGTTATCTGATACTAATGTAGATGTTTGTTAAAGCTATGCAAATGGATTTGATTCTGTAAAAATACCTTTGATTGGGACTGGCGCAGTGGCTCACACCTGTAATCCCAGCACTTTGGGAGACCGATAAAGGGTGGATCACTTGTGGTTGGTAGTTCGAGACCAGCCTGACCAACATGGATAAACCCCATCTCTACTAAAAATACAAAATTAGCTGGGCATGGTGGGACATGTCTGTAATCCCAGATACTTGGGAGGCTGAGGCAGGAGAATCACTTGAACCAGGGAGGCTGAGGTTGCAGTGAGCTGAGATTGTGCCACTGCACTTGGGCCTGGGTGACAGAGCAAGACTCCTTCTCAAAAAAAAAAAAAAAAAAAAAAAAAAGAAGTACAGTTCCCCAAATACGGCATACCTGTTAGCAAGTTAAAAATACTCTACTGAAAAAAGCACCAGATTTATATCAGAAGACTTAGTTATTCATTCTGGATCAGCCATCTATTGGTGCTATGGGCTAGGTAAAATTGAATTTCATGAATCTGTCAAGCCAGCTTAATAACTCTTGTCCACCTCGTGGTTTCCTTGTAAGATCAGATATGTGGCAACAGATTTGTAACTAAAAGTTTTATAAATATAAATACTATAAATAGTTAGGTCAGGTTGAGACATTACTTTAAAACAGCTAATGAAACTGAAAATTTATTTATCTTTCATAAGTACTAGGTTCACTAAACTCATAATAAACTAAAATTCTATTTGGATTAACTATGTTCTAGATCCTGGGTGAATTTGGTCCTCTAATTGGGCCATAAGAATCTTTCCCTAGACTATGGATCTTGCTTGCATCTCATTTACGGCCTTGTTGTTTTATAGATATGACAAAAAAAATCCCTCCATGAATTTAAGATATCTTTAGAAGTATTATTTTGCCATGCTCTCTGTTTACTGAAAGTGACTTCAATACAAGTTTTTAGATCAGGTCAAAAGTTCTCATTCCTTACCACCAATGTTTCTTCTTTATTCTTTCTGTGATAAAAATGGCTGCTGGGATGAGAAAGGGTTAACAGAAAGGATAATTATGTTGACAAATAAACCTACCATTCAACAATAAAGGATCTCTTTCTGAATGTTTGCGTTGAAATTACATATACTAATTGCTGAAGCATTGGGAAATTGTAAAAGTAAGTATAAATGTTTGTAAAGACAGATCTGTAAATAGTATTGCCAAAGTTCGTGAATAATAATACTGGGTGTCCAGTTCAATCTGAATCTTAAAAAGTTTATATTTTTAGTCTAAGTATATCTAATATGTGGTATGAGACACAGTCTTAAACGTTATCTGTTGTTTATCTAAAGTCAAATTTAACTTGCTCTCCTGTATTTTCCACTGGTTGCTCTATCTGCAATCCACTTGTTGGTTAAAAATTTTCCACAAGGGAGCAGCGTTCAAAAACCAGAATCAACACTCATTCAGTTTAACATGTGCCAGTAACATTTTATAGACCAATGAGAATGTGATTAGGACAGAGGCATTACTAAGCGTGCTGTTCCTAGTAGGCTAGTTAATAGTTGAAAGAAGATCCCGGCATTTGGTAAAAGGAAAGAAAGATCAAAGACAGGATAATCTGCTGGTTTAGCTAAAATATAATCCTTTTTATCTTGGTAATAGCTGATTATACTTGATTATACTTTGTGAACAAGATTATATTTAATAAAGAAGTGAGCCAATTATTTACCACCTGCTTAGTATAAATCCTAATTGACCAAGGAAAGGAAATGATGTGAGAGAGTAAATCCCTGGAGATTGATATGCATAATGACCTTAGGGAAAGTTAAGCAAGGTAGACTAAGCCCCATGTGCCATTTATAGTCTAGGGAGGAATCACAGAGCCAAATTAAGAACAAAATTAACCTAAAGTCTGGAGACCGGACAAAAATAGAAGGAAACACCTAAGGGAAATTTTCTGAAAACTAAACCTAGATGATGAAAAATTGGATTGTAGACTAAATTTCAACTCCACAGTGAGTAAAAACTGGCTGTTCTTGATAATGGTATCAAGCAAAAAAATATAATAATAATATAGAGTTTTGGTATATTTTCCAGGAAAATAAAAAGAAGTCATGAATGTGTGACTGGATTTTTACTCCCTACTCCCCATTTCCTTTTTGTTTCTCTTTAAAAATTTCCTCTGAAAAATATTGGTCTAAAGAATTCCACAAAACTTCCTGTGAGGTTAGCTTTTAAAATGCTTGTAACAATTCCAGAAGTAAAAATAGAGGGGCAAAACTTCTGGAAAGAAAACTACTTTGCTTTATACTGAATCTGTTTTCCTACATCATAATTTTGCTATACTAAAAACCCTAGGCCTACCTAGATACATTTTAACTGTAAAGGACTGCAGTAGATAAATGAATATCTCTTAGATTTTCATACATAGTTCCTGTAAACTTAGACAAATATATTTAAAAATTTTTATATAAGACGAAGCACATCGATGAGTTAAAATATAGAGTTTGTAGTTATTTACTTTGTCTAAACATTTCCTCAAAATCAGGTAAAAGCATTTATAGTTAATATAAATTCTCAAATGCAAATGTAATCCTCTGCTGCTTGATTGTGACATCTACTTGGTGAAGCTTTGTTCACTCTTTAATGATATCTATAAAATGCATTTTAATGTAAATTGTCTTGCTGCTTCTCATTTTCCCCTGAGGTGTTATGCTCTATACCATAAGAAACAGAAGTGCCAACAATTGCTTTTTTTTATGCTTGATAAAGAGAAGTGCTACAAAGTGGAATTAAAAACAAACATAGATGACTTGCAGAAAGCATAGTGTGAATAAAGTTTTTCATCACTGTTTTTGACTATACTGTGGGAGAAGTTTATCAAGAAAGGTGAAATATTTCCCCCTTCTATTTTACTTAATCTGTTATGCAAGTCATTCTACTTAGAAAACATTTATTTTTGAGTTTCTATATTAGATATATTTAGAAATTTTGGGGGATTTAGGAATTGAGAGAGGTATCTTATTTTTTTTTATATGTCTTAAAGCAGATTTCCCATATTACTCCTTTGGCATTTGGGTATCATTAGAATGAACTTCCAAATGAATCCACTTAATCCGAAGCCCGGCCTTTTTAGGAAGGGAAGAGAAAGCACTTCCTCTGTGACTGAGGTATGATATCATCATCTCTGGTCCTAAATATCATTGTCCTTCCTTATTAGTCATGGCACGTGAAATTACAAGTCTTATCTTTCCTTTATATTAAAAGAGTAATAGTCATACACACCCAGAGGGAGAGTGGGTGGGCAATATCATATAAGAATCTCAGGAAATAAGTGAAAAAGAAAGATGAGAGTTACGTATTTATTTAAAGAGAGCATAGGAAAGGATGGAGTATTCAACGTTGTTTGACCCCAAATGGCTTGGGGTCAACCAGCTATGGATTGGCAGAAAATAAAAGTAGAAACCAACCTGACACCATTTATACAGTACGTTACAAGAAATTAAAGGATAATATTTGTTTATTCTTTAGATAGAGGAGGCCTTCTTAAGCAGGACAAGGATCACAAAAGCCATAAGTTAAAAAAAATTGATTTCTTATTTCTGTATGACGAAAGACAATATCATTTAAGTCAAAAGACAAGTGACACTCTGAAAGAAAATGATTGCAACATAAAACAAAGTGTTTTTCTTGTAAATACTGGTTGCAATAAATAGTAAAAGGTATGCACAAAATGCTATGACTAAAACAACAAAGGCTGGAAAATAGGGAGAATATAAATAAGCAATTCATAGTAGAGGGAATGAAGAGAGTAGATCAGAAATTCTAAACAGCTCTAATAATGAGAGGAAGAAATTTTTTATATACTTCTGGGGTCCATTTGCAGAACGTTCAGGAAGAACATTTAAAATAACTTTTCTTCCATCAGACTCAAGAGAAGCTGCATGGGTTTGAATAATAGGTCTCTCACTTGCTAATTGTGTAACCTTGGGTGAGTTAACAAATCTATAATCTTGATTTAGTTGCTTCATCTATAAAAATAGAGATAATCATTCCTATGTCACAGAATTATTTTGGTATTGATCATGTCCTTACAGTAGTTTCTAGAACATTGTGAGTCCTCTTAAGTGTGAACTAATATTATTGCTATTGTTATTATTATTGGGAATAATGTTAGTAAGTAATCCAGCAATATTTTTTTTAATTATGTATTTACATCTTTTTTAGCCAGCAGCCTCATATTCAGGAATTTATCAGAAGCGAAAGTTATCTCTATGTAGGAGATTTATCCAAAGTACTTATTTCTGCATCTTTGATGCAATAATGATACTTTAAGTGACTTTGAAGATTATTAATAGGGAGATAATACAATAATATATATGGTATAGTGGCAATGGAATCTAATGTAGCTAAGAACAAGGAAAGGCAAATTTATATGAAAATACTTAAAAGAATGCCCATGATGTTTTCTTAAGTAAGCAAAGCCAGTTAGATAAATAGATTTAAAGTACAATTTGCACAAAACACAAACAAGCATCTATGTGTGCACATATATTTGTATAAGGAAAAGGAACAGTATACAAGAAGAGAGACCAAATTTTTCACAATAGATATGTTCAGGGCATGGAATGGGAGTATAAAAGGAAGCTTACTGGTTTGACTTTAGGTACATCTGACCTCTTAGGACTTGAATGTCAGTTCCCTCCATGATGGCAACACCATATATGGCTTATTCACTGCTGCATTTCCAGTGCTCAGAAATAAATATTTTTAAATGAATAAAGAATCAACATTTAAATTCATATAGGTCAGGGTAGACACTATTTATAGACATAATAATGTTTTCTCATCACACAAATTGTCAGCAATTTCACAAAGTGTTTAAAGATTCAGACATTTCTTACTGACCTGAAAGCACTTTATGATATAAGGCTACGGAAACTTTATATTTTGCTTTTATTGTTTTGAATGGCATTTATTTTGATCTGTACGTCATTTAATTTGGAGTTGAGTTTATCAAAGGGTTGTGCTTTATCATGATGCATGAAGCAAGTTAGGAAAATGCTTATATTCATTAAGAAAAGTCTCAAAGGCTTTGCAACTATTCAAGGCAGAAGTATGAAAATAACCATTGAGAATCAGGAAGCTCTGGTTAAGTGGTTGTAATTTTTTTTTTCCAGAGCAGATTTTCAATAAAAAGGTACACCTTTAACGTTCTGAAAGGACGAGGTGTGTCTTTGCCTGCAAAGGATACTGAGCTAAAGATATAGATGGTCTTTCAATTGTCTGTCTTTCCCTGTTAGGGTTCAGGAAGAGGTGCACCTGTGCTCCTGGAAGGCAGGGTGGAGGAGAATTCAGGTAAGTTTAGGCAGGTAAAGCCATGAAGAGCTCTGTACCTAACTGAGAGTACATAATACAACTTTATTTCCTTTTTCCATCACAGTCCCCCCTCTAGCCTGTTCTATTACCCTCTTGATATCTATGTTTCTGGCCACATTAAGGCAACTTGACTTTGATTAGTGCCGCTGCTTTAACAGTTTGGTTTGGTGGTGTTTTTCTCAGATAATTTCATGAGATCAATTAAGTTTGCTCTCTTGTTCAGCTATCAGAGTCTAAGTCTCTCCATCACGTTTTAGTGGTCAGACTATTTAATGTAACTCCTTTTTCACTCTAAACATTTAAACAAATTATATTTTGCATTCATGTGTTCCCCATGTCACGGAAAGCAGATTAATATTGTGAAATGAGAACTGGAACAGGGATTACATATTTGCTGAGAGTAGGATCAAGTTATAATTTTGTCTCCTGCTGATTTTGGGCAAGAGCCAATTGGAGGCAGTAGGGCCCAGCAGTTTATACCATGGACCCCAGAGTCAGACTTACTTCACTGAAATCCTGATTGTGACACTTACAAGCAATGTAACCTTCGGTAACTTACTTAACTTCTTTATCCTTTAGTTTTGTCATATGTACAATGGAGATAAACAGGATCTCATAGAAAGCTAGTTCTGCTTTGTCAAAAGTCCTTGTTATTTCCATTACATTATGCCAAGATATCTCATGTGAAAACTCATTGAGATGGACAAAGTAATATACACTTAAAACATCTGCAGAATGAGAAAAAAGTTTTAATGATCAAAATAATGAATAAATCAATATAAAACAGCATTTCTAAAAACTCATCCTGACACCTCACTGGCATAAGCCAGCTATTTCAAAAGAGATCTTGTTTTAAACTTCTTTTTAAAACAAAAAAACAAAAGAGAGTATCTGTCAAACCATGGCAGGCAGGAAACATCAAAGATACTGACCTTCCCCTGGAAACATGTGACTTCCATTGTTTGTAGTGTCTATCTGGGAACCTTTTTAGGAAAGGACATGAGCCTATCTTAGGTATCATATGGCTCCGTAAGTATCCATGTTTAAATAATATGAGACTCAATACAGCTGCTTAGTCGCAGAGCTCGCAAATTAAATGATAGAGAGAGGGAGCTTCCTTTTGTTAGTATTTGATCTCCTTACCTAGTAAAGCCTAACTCCTAAAGAGGTCTAACTAAAATGAACAATTAAAATAGACATGTTTCTATAACTGTAGAACATTGAAACCACAGATTGATTCAGTCAAATAAGAAAATAAAATGTTAATTTAAAAATTCTAAGACAAAACAAAAAGTAAAGGAAACTGCTTATTGGCATTGCGTTGATGAAACTGGGTAAGCGAATCTTTCTACTTTTTAAACTATAAGCATGGACTGACTGTTTATAAAACATTTTGACAATAACTTTTGGTCAGTGTAATAAAAACATTGATCTATATGGTAGCATGGTCATCAGAAGACTGCAGATGTCAAGCACACTGCCACAGACATTACTAAAAAAACGAACTCAAGTTCTTTGCTGGCCCCTCTCCTAGGTGATCTCATTTATTCTCTTAGTTGAGAGTATCTAAATGTTTATTAGATCCAAATCCCTAGCTTCAGCTCTAACTTATCTAACTGTGATTTGTATGTGCAACCATCTACTTATCCAGTTAGTTGATTTGTCGATCTCCAGTTTTTCCAAAAAGATACTTTATTTTTTCTTCTGTGCTTGCCTTTTTTTATTGCAGTAAATGGGACCACCATCCAGTCTGTTGATCAAGACAGAAACCTAGAAGGCTAATGTGATTCCTTTGGTTTCTTCACTCTGTAGCCAATACCTCATTCTTCAACAAGTCTTGTGGATTGTACCTCTGAAACATATATCTTTATTCTGGCCATTACTTTTCATCTCTGTTGCCACTATCATAGCCTGAGCCACTTTCGTCTCTAGCCTGGTATATCTCGGTAGTCTCTTATGTGGTCTCCCTGCTTCTATCCTTCTACCTCTGGCTTTCTCTGATCCATTCTTCAAATAGCAGAGAGATCTATTTTAAAGGATAAATCAGATCAGGTCATTTCTTCATCTAAAAATTGTTTTTCCATTGCAATTAAAATAAAATCCACTTCTCACTCTGATGATCTACAAAGCCTTGCTTGATGTGGCTCCCGCTTATTTTGCGATCTCATTTCATATGACACCATCTTTTGTTCTCTTTGCTCTAGCTTTCTTTCTGTTCTTTGAGCACATCAGACTTTTAGGGACCTTTACATTATGTTTCATTTTTTTTTTCCTTCTGCAGGTGCTTCTCATGACATAAATGTGTCTTTGGAGATTCTTGGGTCTCAGCTTAAACTTCACGTCTTCCATAAGGCTTTCCTAACCATCTCATCTAAAGTAATCCCTGCCCATTATTTTCTACAGCATACTCTTTGCTCTCTTCATAGTTGAAAAAAGGGGAATACTTACTATAACCTGTAATTATATTTGAGAATATTTATTTATTTACTATCCTTCTCCACCAGAACATAATCTCATAAAGGCAGAGTATATGTCTATTATTTAACTGATGGTTCCCCAGTGCTTAGTACAATGTTTGTTATAAGTAGACAATCAATAATTACTTGTTAAGTGGATGTATTATTGTGTTTAATTTTTGGTCTTTTAATTTATTCATTCCAGCCTCAGAAGCCTCTTAGGAGAAGACAAACTTTCTCAGGGTAACATAGTTTGGAGGCAAAAGTGACCAACTATAAAAGAATTGTGTGAAGTGCCAAAACATATGATTCACCAAAGGTCTAAGGAAAAGTTGTTTTGAGGGATGAATTCATGTCCACATCTATATTAAAAACCTATCACAATTTAAGGGATAGATCCTAAAAGTCAAATAATATTCTATTATTATTGGATTATACTTGCTTGAGGACATGCTTCTCCACTCTATAAATCCTAGGTCATATTTTGGGGCATCAATAATATCCCAAAATAATAACATATCATCACTCTGTAGTTTGGCATCAACTAAAAGGGGTAATGGGAAAAAGGACTAGGAAGAATAAATATTTTAGTATGGATAACATATGACATCATTACTCCATTGAAAGAAACTCAAAGCCCAAGAAAACAGAGAAATGTAGAGTTATGTAGAGTTTTAATTATAATATGGCAAAATGCATACCTTTATTTCAGGCTTTCTATGACCTTCACTAAAATAAAGAAAAATTCAAAATCAAGAGTAAAAACAAATACTCATGGAAAACACTGTTCTCCATCTCCTCTCAGTAATCAAATTCATTCTTGTTTTAGTGAGAAGAATAGGAATTCACCTAATGCAAAGAAATATTTTCTGCCAGAGCAATTTTTATGTATACAAATAAAATGGAGTTCAGCAGAGGAGATATTTTGGAAAAGAGCTGTATAAAGCACAAACAACTCTGAGAGTATGAGATAGGACCAGAGTTACTATCCTCGAGGATCAAGTTAATGTGAATAAGTATAACCTGAAGAAGAGGGCCTAATGAAAAGGAGATGTGTTATGAACTGATTCTGAATTTCAGAGGCTAAGTGCTTATTTAACAATTTTGGAACCAGAATCTACAAAGAACTTAAACACATTTACAAGAAAAAAAAACAACCCCCTCAAAAAGTGGGCAAAGGATATGAACAGACACTTCTCAAAAGAAGACATTTATGCAACCAACAAACATATGAGAAAAAGATCATCATCAGTGGTCATTAAAGAAATGCATATCAAAAGCATATTGAGATATCATCTCACACCAATTAAAATGGTGATTCAAAACCAGGAAAAGTCAGGAATCAACAAATGCTGGAGAGGATGTGGAGAAATAGGAATGCTTTTACGCTGTTGGTGGGAGTGTAAATTAATTCAATCATTGTGGAAGACAGTTTGGTGATTCCTCAAGGATCTAGAACCAGATATCCCATTTGACCCAGCAATCCCATTACTGAGTATATACCCAAAAGATTATAAATCATTCTACTATAAAGACACACGCACAAGTATGTTTATTGCAGCACTATTCACAATAACAAAGACTTGAAACCAACCCAAATGCCCATCAATGGGCACATATACACATGGAATACTATGCAGCCATAAAAAAGGACGAGTTCATGTACCTTTGCAGGGACTTAGATGAAGCTGGAAACCATCATTCTCAGCAAACTGACATAAGAACAGAAAACCAAACACCGCGTGTTCTCACTCATAAGTGGGTGTTGAACAATGAGAACACATGGGTGCAGGGAGGGGAACATCACACACCGGGGCTTGTCAGGGGGTTGGAGGTGGGTGAAGGGATTTGGAAGGGCTAATATTAGGAGAAATACCTAATGTAGATGATGGGGCAATGGATGCAGCAAATCACCATGGCACGTGTATACCTATGTAACAAATCTGCACGTTCCGCATATGTACCCCAGAAGTTAAAGTATAATAATAATAATAATAATAATAAAATTTTACAAACATTTTCTCCAGCATGTTTTTCTCAATCATTTCCCAGCTAGCAGCTGGATCACTGAAGTGACCTTCTTTGTCTCTTCTTATGATTTTTGTCTTGAATTACATTTTGTCTGCTATAAGTATAGCAACTCATGCTCTTCTTTGGTTCCCACTACCTGGAATATCTTTTTTCATACTTCTATTTTACGTACATATGTGTCTTTATAGGTGAACTGTGTTTCTTGTGGGAAAAAAGATTATTGGGTCTTGTTTCTTCATGCATTTAGCCAGTCTATGTCTTTTGATTGGACAATTTAGTACATTTACATTCAATGTTATTATTGGTAAGTCAGGACTTACTCCTGGCATTTTGTTATTTGTTTTCTGGTTGTTTTCTTGTCATTTCTTTCTTCTTTCAATTCTCAAAAAAGCAAATTTAAGAGTTATTGGCCTTAAAGAGGAGGTAAAGAAAGAGATAGGTGTACAAGCTTTATTCAAAGGGATAACAACACAGAACTTCCTAAACCTAGAGAAAGGTATCAGTATTTAAGTACAAGAAGGTTATAAAACACCAACCAGATTTAGGCCAAAGAAGACTGCCTCAAGGCATTTAATAATCAAACTACAAAAGGTCAAGGATAAAAAAGGAATCCTAAAAGCAGCTAGAGAAAAAAAAATTACAATAAAGCTTCAATACATCTGACAGCAGAATTTTCAGTGGAAACCTTACAGGCAGGAAAGTGGCATGACATATTTAAAGTGCTAAAGGAAGAATCTTTTACCTTAGAATAGTAAATGTGGCAAAAATACACCTAAACCGTGAAGGAGAAATAAAGACTGTCTCAAATAGAAGCTGAAGGATTTCATCAACACCAGACTAATTGTACAAGAAATACTAAAGGAAGTACTTCAATCAGAAAGAGAGGATATTGATAAGTAATAAGTAATCAACTGAAGGTACAAAACTTACTAGTAATAGTAAGTACACAGAAAAACACAGAATATTCTAACACTAAAACTGTGATGTATAAGCTACTCTTAAATAGAAAGACTAAATGGTGAACAAATCAAAACTAATCACTACAAAATCTTTTTAAGGCTTAGTCAATACAATAATATATAAATAGAAACAATGAAAATACACAAAGCAGGAAAACAAAGTTAAGGAATACAGTTTTTATTATTTTTCTTTCTGCTTGCTTGGTTATGCAAAGAGTGTTAAGTTATAAGGTTAAAATACAGGGTTATGACATAATGTTTGCAAGTGGCACGGCAAACTCAAACCAATAAAACATACAGTAAGGAGACAAAAAATAAAAAGCAAGAAACTAAAACATATCACTAGAGAAAATCAACTCCACTAAAAGGAAGACAGAAAGAAATTCCTTTTTTTCTGGTGTGATGCAGGAGAGGATTTTTCTCTAATTTTCACTGTGGGAACCTGGTAGGGTTACAGTAGGTAAAACTTACACAAGTGTTAGACCCTTACTGGAAATTTTAACTCTCACACTTGTTGACACTGAACATTCAACAATTATTCAAGTAAAGTTTAAGTTTTCCTTTCCTTGTACTGGTTCTTATACATTGTGAGCATTGTTAGTCCTCTGGAGAATTTCCATGGGAAAGAAAAAGAAAAAGTAAAGATTATCAATAAAATCAAAAGCACTGCATATTCTCACC
Organism: Cebus imitator; assembly: GCF_001604975.1. NCBI lineage: Eukaryota > Metazoa > Chordata > Mammalia > Primates > Cebidae > Cebus > Cebus imitator. Next base: position 384,870 of record NW_016107783.1, on the reverse strand, counting down.
CATAAGTGGGTGTTGAACAATGAGATCACATGGACACAGGGAGGGGAACATCACACACTGGGGCCTGTAGGGAGGTGAGGGTCTAGGGGAGGGATAGCAGGGTATGGGGGGATAGGGGAGGGATAGCATTAGGAGAAATACCTAATGTAGATGATGGGGTGATTGATGCAGCAAACCACCATGGCATGTTTATACCTATGTAACAAACCTGCACACTCTGCATATGTACCCCAGAACTTAAAGTATAATAACAATAATAATAATAATAAGCCCATTGGGAAAAAAAATAAAAGCTATTTAAAACATTAAGCTATTAACTATTGCCATGTCTGATCTAATTAATAAAGAGAAAAAACACAAATAAGTAACTTTAGGAGAGGATAATGTTTCCTCTCCTCAGCTTCAACTCCATTAAGTTGTAATTCTTTTTACCCACTTGTCTGTGCTTCCAGTTTTGGGAGCACAGTTGTTTGTCCCGTGACCTCAATTCTCTGATGAATCTAGAAACAATTGTTGATTTTTAGTTTGTTCAATGTTTTACCTAATTTGAGAATGGAACTGGTGATTCCTAGATACCTTAGGAAGTAATTTTGTTTTCTTTCTTTTTTTTTTTTTTTTTTT
>NW_016107783.1:379942-381717 GCF_001604975.1 Cebus imitator | reverse complement strand
AAAGTTGGGAGCTGAACCTTGGATGATTAAAATATCCTAGAAACAAAGCCAGTCAACTAAACCATCTTATACAACAATCAAAATGCAAAGCAATTTTCCGTATTAATTTTGAAAAACAATGTGCAAGTTTTGGTTTTAGAAAATTAAAATACATGTAAAAAAGTAGGCAGAAGCTTGCAGTTAGAAAATAAGCCTTTAATAGCCCAAATAAAATAGCTCTCCAGAGCTTTTCAAATAATGGTAATAGTTAATTGATAATATATCATCTTCACCAAGGAGTTATGATGATCCATACAGCTCTGGGTGCCCATGGAAGTTTTTCAGGGGTGGAGAAATGCTCATTAAGGAGCTATTCAAGTGTTAGTATGATTCATGGATTAATCAAGGCAAGCTAAGTTGATACTAATTATTTACTATGTTATCATAATGAAATCATGTTCAACATTTTCAACTACCATGTACACTTCTATTTTTGTGTGTATAGACAGGCTCAGAGAAAGTGTTGGCATTGACAGCTATATGCAGGTGACAAGCTGCAGCTCATAGTTCTATTCCTGAACTTAGCATCAACACAGCATGGAGAGAGAGACGGGTGAGAGAAGGGAGAGGAAAGTGTTTTCATTTCACCAAACACATTTTATGTCATTTGAATATCAGGAAATGTTCCTCAGCTATTGTTCTAGAAATAATATTAATGTTTCTGAATAGTAAGATTGTTCTTGAGACTCCTTAGCTTATTTTAGTTGTAATGTATTTCTAAGAATTAGAAAGAACATTATTCATTTAATGTTCTAAGATTATGTTAGAACTAATTTTTAAAAGAGGAAGAATCTTCAAAATAAAATATCTTAATTAGAAGCAGCATAATTCTTATTATTTATTCTATAAATTACATGTATGTTATTTATGTGATTTAGCCCTGATATCCGAAGAAGAGACTAAATAAAATAAATCACACCTACAAAAAGTACAAAACACACAATACAGGAAGATATATGAGATATCAGCATATGTAGAAATTTCTCAAAGGCACCCAGTGAATGAGCAATTTATAAATTCTCAATAGACTTTGTTAGGAGAAGCTAAATATGGAAATTCTGACTTTCAGTTCTAGTAGAGATTGAAGTATAATTTGATGTTCTGTTGTATGTGTAGCCCAAACTAATGTACAAGAGAAATATAATTTCAAAGGTTTGGGAAATTTACACATTGTAAATATAATTGCATAGCATATGAAGTAAGTAAAAGTTATTATTATATTTTTTGAGGTGTGGTTTCACTCTTGTTGCCCAGGCTGGAGTGCAATGGCTTGATGTAGGCTCACTGCAACCTCCGCTTCCTGGGTTCAATCGATTCTCCTGCCTCAGCTTCCCAAGTAGCTGGGTTTACAGGTGCCTGCCACCATGCCTGGCTAATTTTTTTAATTTTAGTAAAGACAGGGTTTCATTTTGTTGGCCAGGCTGGTCTCGAACTCCTGACCTCAGGTGAACCACCTGCCTCGATGTCCCAAAGTGCTGGGATTACAGGAGTGACCCACCATGCCTGGCCAAAATTTATTAATTCTATATCTAACTTTAACTAGCTGTGTGATCTTGGGCAAGTCACATCATCTATTTTCTCCAATATTACTCCAGTTATAAAGTTCTGTGGTTTCCATATATTTTTAAACTTATGTGTTATAAAACAGATGCTATTATCCAGCCTTAGCATCCAGTCAGTAGCTAATGTAAATGAAAACATAGGTAAATTGCACCACAATTCTCTAAATATTGAGC
>NW_016107783.1:372797-379817 GCF_001604975.1 Cebus imitator | reverse complement strand
ATACATTTGAGATAAATTATGCAGGTAAACCCTTATAGTTGACAAAATACCTCAACCTTCCCTAAACTCCACTTTCTAAATAGTCCACCTTCCTGTTGATTGTCATGTCTATAAGCTATGGAAATGTGCTGTTAGATAACCCACTAGAAGAAGCAGCCTTGTGGAAAAAGGTACAGGGACAACCGGTGCACTTCTAACAGATCTTCAGAGGGAAGGCACTGACAGTGAACAGAGGGAAGATACAGAAGCTGCGCTAAAGCAGGAGGAAGCTGGGAACCTTGCACAGGACTACCACACGAGGACTTGTTCCTGGTCCCTAGTGACTCTGGGAGAAGAGGTGAGTTGAACTGTCAAGAAACAACACACTTTCATCATGTGCCTATGAAATGCTGGCATGGGAGACCCCTCAACCACCATGGACACATGAGTTGTCATGGAGAGCTGCTTAGAAAACTGGTAGGGATAGCAACCTGCCAGTGTGCAACCCAGAGAGTTTGGTTTGAAAGTGTCTGTAGTGGAGCACACCCAGGATCCACCCATCCACCCAGCCCTGCTAAACACCACTTGCTCCCAGAGAAGAGTTTAGCCTTAGGGGAACTATCTGGAACTAAACTCTGAAGGGCATTCTTGCCATCAGATGGGGCCAATCTGACCTGAGTATCTGTTGGTCTGCTGCCCTCTCCCAGGGTCTCAGCCCAACTGTGCCTGCTAGCAGTGCAGACTCAGGTGTCCTGGGGGCCTACATCATAGCTCTTTCAAACTGTTGGACATTGCCTGACTAGTGGAGAGCTCCAGTGGGGTAGTCTGCATGGCAATACACCAGCTCGCCTACTCACTCCCCTGACAACAGCTTTCTCCAGGTTCATAGACATTCCCCACATTGCTTTGCCAGCAAGTGTGTGTGTGAGCAGGCACCCTGCCCCATCATTACCGCTAGTGGGAGTGCACTCCATCCCACTTCCCTACCATATCATCATTGCAGTCAGAGCCTTGTTAGGCACAGAGCCCACCATGCTCACTCCCACCAGCGCCCCACCCTCATGCCAACACTGCCACCAGAGTGAAACTAGGCATGAAGAACAACAGATTCCTCCCACCTTGTGCAGCCACCCCTGCCTGTGTGAATGTGCACAAAGGGCATACTTAGACCTGCACCCACCAGTACCCTGACCCTGTGGTAACACCATCACCAATGCAAATGCATGCACAACCACTAGCAGGGGACCCACAGATCCACCTAGCCCTGTTGCCTTCACTACTGCTATAATTACCTGCAGGGAACACAACAGCACCCACTACACCCTGCCACAGCCAATGAGCCTGCACCCCATTGTGCTGCTGCTTCTGCTTCTGCTGACATATGTGATCAAGAACACATCCCACTTCCACTTCCCTACAAATGCCTTGGCTTGCACCACCCATTGGAGCATAGATCAGTGGTCTGAGAGCACCTCACTCTCAGCCCCAGTGCAATGGGTTCTTAACCTCAAAGAGCCAAAGAACAAAGTTGAGATCTAATACCAGTCTCCTAGAATTAAAACACACAGTCCAGAAGTTGGGAGCTAAATCTTGAATGATTAAAATATTCTAGAAACAAAGCTAGTCAATTAAACCATTTTAAACCACAGTCAAACAGTCAAGGGCCTCAAATAAGTTTTAAAAAAAATCCAAGGCAAGAAACTACAAAGATTGAAGGAAGGTAAGCCCACAAAAATGAGAAAGAACTAGCATAATAACACCGAATAATGCAAAAAGTGAGAGTGCCTTTATTCCTCCAAATAACTGCACTACCTCTCCAGCAAGGGTTCTGAACCTGACTAAGATGGCTGAAATAACAGATATAAAATTTAGAATATGGATAGGAACAAAGAACATTGAAATGTAGGAGTACAGTGAAACCCAATCCAAGGAAGCTAACAATCACAATAAAACAATATAGGAGCTGACAAACAAAATAACAAGCACAGAATAGAATGTAACCAACTTGTTAGAGCTGAAAAATACACTATAAGAATTTCGTGATGCAATTAAAAGTATTAATAGCAGAATAAATGAATCTGAGGAAAGAATCTCAGAGCTTAAAAACTGGTTTTCTGAAATAAGATGGTCAGAGAAGAATAGACAAAAAGGAATGAAAATGAAAGAACAAAACCTCTGAAAACTATTGGGTTATGTAAAGAGACCAATATGACTCTCACTGGTGTCTCCAAAAAACATGGGGAGAATGAAAGCCACTGCAAAAACATATATTAGGATATCATTCATGGGAACTTCCCCAACCTAGCTAGAGAGACTAACATTCAAAATCAGGAAATACAGAGATCAGCAGTAAGATACTTCGCAAGAAGATCATCCCAAAGACACATAATTATCAGATTCTCCAAGATCAAAATGAAAAAAAAAAATGTTGAAGGTAGTTAGACAGAAAGGTTAGGTTACCTACAAGGAGCAGCACATCAGACTAACAGTGGACCTCTAAACAGAAACCATACAAGTTAGAAGAGATTGGTGGCCAATATTCATCATTATTAAAGAAAAGAAATTCATATCCAGCTAAACTAAACTTCGCAGAGAAGAAATAATATTCTTTTCAGACAAGCAAATTCTGAGGGAATTCATTAGCACCAGAGCTGCCTTAAAAGAGCTCCTGAAAGAAGCACTAAATAGGGAAAGAATATATTGTTACTAGCCACAACAAAAACACACTTAAGTGCACAGACCAGTGATGCTATAAAGCAACCACACAAGAAAATCTTCATAATAATGAGCTAACATCATGATGACAGGATCAATTTCACACATTAGAATACTAATCTTGAATGTAAAGAGGATAAATGTCCCCAATTAAAAGGCACAGAGTGGCAAGGTGAATAAAGAACCAAGATCTGATGGCATGCTGACTTCAAGAGGCCCATTTCACATGCAATGGTATCTATATTTTCAAAATAAAGGGACAGAGAAAAATCTACCAAGGAAATGGAAAACAGAAAAAAGCAGGGGTTACAATCCTAATTCCAGACAAAACAGGCTTTAAACCAACAAAGATCAAAAAAGACAAAGAAGGGCATTACATATTGGCAAATGGGATAATTCAACAAGAAGACTTAACTATCCTAAATATGTACATAAACATAAAAGGAGTGCCCAGACTCATAAAGTTCTTAGAGATCATCAAAGAGACTTAGGCTCCCACCCAATAATAGTGGGAGAGTTTAACATAAAGTATCAGATAGATCATTGAGACAAAAAATTAATAAACATATTTAGGACAAACTCAGAAATGGATAAAATGGGCCTGATAATATGTCTACAGAACTCTCCACACCCAAACAACAGAATATACATTTCCCCATTACCCCATGGCACATACTCTAAAATTGATCATATAAACAAACATAAAACTCTTTTCAGCCAATGAAAAAGAAGTGAAATGATAAAAATCACTCTGTCTAACCACAGCATAAAAAAAGAAAGAGAGCAAGACTAAGAAACACCAAATAATTACATGGAAATTGAATATCCTGCTCCTGAATGACTTTGGGTATATAATGCAATTAAGGCACAAATAAAGAATTTCTTTGAAACTAGTGAGAACAAAGACACAACATACCAGAATCTCTGGGACACAGCTAAGGCAGTGATAAGAGGGAATTTTATAGCACTAAATGCCAACATCAAAAAGTTAGAAATATCTCAATTTAACAACCTAAGAGCTCCTTCAGCTGAAAAACAACTTCAGCAAATTCTCAGGATACAAAATCAACATACAAAAACTACTAGCATTTCCATACACTACAAATGCAAGCTGACAGCCATATCAGGAATCTAATCCCATACACAGTAGCCTCAAAGAAGAATAAAATACCTAGGTATATAGATAACCAAGGAGGTACAAGATCTCTACAATAAGAACTACAAAACACTGCTTAATGAAATCAGAGATGACACATAGAAATGGAAAAATCTTTTATGCTCATTGATAGAAAGAATCAACATTATTAAAATGGCCATGCTGCCGTCTATGGAATAAATTCTATTTCTATCAAATTACCAATGACATTCCTCACAGAACTAGGCAAATCTATTTTAAAATTCATATGGAACCAAAAAGAGCCTGAATAGACAAGATAATCCTAGGCAAAAAGAACAAAGCTGGAGGCATCACACTACCCAACTTCAAATTATGTTACAGGACTACAATAAACAAAGCACTGGTACAAAAACAGACACATAGACTAATGGAACAGAATAGAGAGCCCAGAAATAAGGCCACACAGTCACAACCATCTGATCTTCGACAAGGCTGACAAAAATAGGCAATGGGGAAAGCCTTTCCTATTCAATAAATGGTTCTGGAATAACTGCCCAGCTGTACACCGAAGATTGAAACTGAACTCCTCCATTATGCTATAAACAAAGGTCAACTAAAGATGGATTCAAGACTTAAATGCAAAACCTAATACTATAAAAACCCTGGAAGACAACCTAGGAAATACCATTCTGTACATAGGAAAGGGTGAAAAATTTATGTGTAAGACACCAACAGCAATTGTAACAGAAGCAAAAAATTACAAATAGAATCTAATTAAGCAAAAGAGCTCTGCAAAGCAAAATAAATGATCAGTAAAGTAAACAGACAACCTACAGAATGGGACAAAATGTTCACAAACTATGCACCTGACAAAGGTATAATATCTAGCATATATAGATAATAAAAACAAATTTTCAAGAAAAAATACTTCATAAAATGTGGGTAAAGGACATGAACAGACACTTCAAAAGAAAGCACACATGCAGTCAAAAAGTCTATGGAAAAAAAAATACATCATTGATTAATGTAGAAATGCAAATCAAAACGACAGTGAGAAGCCATCTTACACCAGTCAGAATGGCTATTATTAAAAAGCCAAAATATAACAGATGATGGTGAGGTTGTGGAGAAAAAGAAATGCTTATACACTGTTGGTTGGAGTGTAAATTAGTTCTACCATTGTGAAAAGCAGTGTGGCAATTCCTCAAAGAGCTAAATAGAAAATTATAATTTAACCCAGCAAACCCATTACTGAGTAAATACCCAAAGGAATATAAATCATTCTATTATAAACATGCATGTGTATGTTCTTTGCTGCACCATTCACAATAGCAAAGATATAGAATCAACCTAAATGTCCATTGATGGTAAACTGAATAAAAATGTTGTACATATATACCACGGAATATTATGCAGTCATTAATAAGAATAAGATCATGTTGTTTGCATGAATGTGCATGGATCTGGTGGCCATTATTTTTAGCAAGCTAACACAGGAACAGAAAACCAATTACCAAATGTTCTCACTTTTAAGTGGAAGCTAAATGATGAGAACACATGAACATATAGAATTATTACAGATTCAATATAACTCGGGAAAAATATTCTCCACAGAAATAGAAAAAACAATTCTAAAATCCATATGAAACATAAAAAGAGCCCACATAGACAAAGCAATACTAAGCAAAAAGAATGAATTTGGAGGCATAACACTACCTGACTTAAAACTATACTACAAGGCTATATTTATAAAACAGCATGGGACTGGTATAAAAATACTCACATAGACCAATGGAACATAATAGAAAACCCAGAAATAAAGCCAAATACTTATAGCCAGCTGATCTTTAACAAAGCAAACAAATGCATAAAATAGAGAAAGGACATCCGATTCAAAAAATGGTGATGGGGTAATTGGCAAGCCACAAGTACAAGAATGAAACTGGATCCTCTTCTCTCACATTATAGAAAAATCAACTCAAAATGGATTAAGACTCAAATCCAAGCCAGAAGTCATAAACTTACAGAAGATATCATTAGAAAATGTCTTCTAGAAATTGACTTGGGAAAAGAATTCATGACCGAGAACCCAAAAGCAAATGCAACAAAAACAAAAACAAATAAATAGGACCTAATTAAACAAAAAAGCATCTGTACAGCAAAAATAATAATAATAATAATTTGCAAAGTGATCAACCCACAGAGTGGGAGAATATATTCACAAACTATCCAACAAAGGACTAATATGTAAAGCCTACAAAGAACCCAAATTAATCAGTAATAAAACAAATAATCTCATTAAAAATGGGCAAAGGACCCATGAATACACAATTCTCAAAAGAAGATATACAAATGGCCAGCAGGCATAAAAAATACTCAACATCAGTAATTATCAGAAAACTGCGAATTAAAAGCACAATGGGATACCACCTTACTCCTGCAAGAATGATCATAATAAAAAATTTTAATAAATAGGTGTTGACATGGATGCGGTGAAAAGAGAACATTTTTACACTGCTGGTGGGAACGTAAACTAGTACAACTGCTATGTAAACAGTATGCAGATTCCTTAAAGAACTAAAAGTAGAAACACCATTCAATCCAGCAATCACACTGCTGGGTATCTACCTAAAGGAAAATAAGTAATTATATGAAAAAGACACTTGCACAGGCAGGTTTACAGCAACACAATATACAATTGCAAAAATGTGTAACCATCCTAAATGACCATCAACAAATGACTAGATAAAGAAAACATGGTATATATACACCATAAAATACTACTCAGCCATAAAAATGAATAAAATAATGGTATTTCCTGCAACCTCAATGGAGTTGGAGACCATTATTCTAAATGAAGGAACTCAAGAATGGAAAACCAAACGTTGTATGCTCTCACTTGTAAGTGGGAATTAAACTATAAAAATGCAAAGGCATAGAAATGATATATGGACTTTGAGCACCCAGGGTGAAGGGTGGAGGGGGAGGGTAAGGGATAAAAGACTACACGCTGGGTACAGTGTATACTGCTCAGGTGATGAGTACACCAAAATCACAGAAATCACTACTAAAGAACCTAACCATGTAACCAAAGACCCCCTGTTTCCTACAAAGTATGGAAATAAAACACAATTTCAAAAAATAAATAAATAGAAACCAAGTAGACATAATGCAACAAAAGACCAAATAATATCTCAGTAGCTGACCCC
>NW_016107783.1:370378-372637 GCF_001604975.1 Cebus imitator | reverse complement strand
ATTTAAAATAATTTTGTTTTAAGAAAAAATTGGTGAAATTTCAGAAAACATGTAAAAACAATTCAAGAAAATCAGGGTAACAATAAATTACCAAAATGAGAAATTTAGTAATTTAAACTATTATTATTATTATTATATTGTACTTTAGGTTCTGGGGTACATGTGCAGAACATGCAGGATTACTGCATAGATACATACATGGCAATGTGGTTTGCTGCTTCCATCCCCCTGTCACCTATATCTGGCATTTCTCCCCATATTATCCCTCCCCAACCTCCTTACCCCCCACTGTCCCTCCCCTCTTCCCCCCCAATGGACCCCAGTGTGTGATGCTCCCCTCCCTGTATCCATGTGTTCTCATTGTTCATTTTAAGAATCAAAAGAAATTCTGTAGCTTAAGAATATAATAAATAAAATTTAAAAATCAATAGTCACCATCATTAACAGAATTGATCAAGCAGAAATAAGAATCTGTGAACTGAAAGACAGGTTATTTGACAATATATAGTCAGAGAGATAAAAAAGAAGGAATCTTATGGAATTTCAGGGATATCATCAAAAGAGAAAATAATTATTTTATGAAATTTTAAGAAAGAGAAGAGAGAGATAAACGGGTACAAAGCACATTATAAAAATAATTGCAGAAACTTTCCAAATCTAGAGAATAATATAAATATTCAAATACATCAAGGAGGTCAATAGTCTCCAAAAATATTTAATCTAAGCAAGAAGACACCAACACATTATCAAAATGGCAAAAATCAAGGACAATGAGAGGATCCTGAAAGCAGAAGTAAAGAAGCAAATTATATATAAGGGATGAGAACATTTGAGAGTTACTCTCATCAATATTGAAATGTGCCGTACTCAATTATCAGTTATATTCAACCTGTTGTACAATAGATCTCAAATAAATCAAATTCATTCCTCTTATATAATGGAGGATTTGTATACTTTGATTAGTATTTCCTCATTCCTCCCCCCTCTGTAATCTCAGTCTCTAATGACTCCAATTCTACTCTCTGCTTCTATAAATTCAATTGTTTTAAATTCCACATGTAAGTGAGAATATGTGGTATTCTTTATCCTGTGTTTGGATTATTGACTTAACATACGCTTCTTTAATTCCATTCATGTTACAAGTGACAGAATTTCTTCCTTTTTGAGGTTGAATAGTATTCCACTGTGTATGTATATAACATTTTCTTTATCCATCCATCCACTGTTGGGCAGGATTTTCTTCTTTTTTAAGGCTGGATAATATTCCATTGTGTATATATACCAATTTTTGTTATTTTTTCATCCACTGCTGAACACGTACATTCATTCTATATCTTGGCTATTGTGAATAATGCTGCAAAAATGAGAGTGCAGATATTTCTTCAACATACTGTTTTCAAATCCTTTGGATATTGACTGAGTAGTTGAATTGCTGGATCATTGATTAGGTCTATTTTTAAATTTTTGAAGAATATCCATACAGTTTTCCATAATAGCTGTAATAATTTACATTTGCCACAACAGTGTATAGGAGTTCCCTTTTCTCCACTTCCTTGTCAACTCTCATATTTTCTCTTTTTAATAATAGCTTCCCTAATAGGTGTGAGATTATATCTCATTGTGGTTTTAATTTGCATATCTTTTATGACTTGTGATGTTTAGCATATTTTAATATACCTGTTGGCCATTTGTATGCCTTCTTTTGAGAAATATCTATTCATGTTATTAGCCTTATTTTTTTTCTTGAGACAGAATCTCACTCTGTCACCCAGGTTGGAGTTCAGAGGCACTATCTCAGCTCATTGCAGCCTCAAGATCCCAGGCTCAGGTGATCCTCTCACCTCAGTCTTCCAAGTAGCTGGGATTACAGGTGCATGTCACCATTCTCAGCTGATTTCTTTATTTTTAATTTTGTAGAGACGGAGTTTTGTCATATTGCTTAGGCAGCTCTCGAGTTCCCAATGTGCTAGGATTACAGACGTAAGCCCTCCATTTGTTTCCTTGATATTGAGTTGTGTGAGTTCTTTTTTTTTTTTCCCCATTTATTTATTTTATTGCATTTTAGGTTTTGGGGTACATGGGAAGAACATGCAAGATTGTTGCATAGGTACACATGTGGCAGTGTGATTTGCTGCCTTCCTCCCCATCACCTACTGCTAGCATCTCTCCCCTTGCTCTCTCCAGCTCCCCAACCCCCACCGTCCCTCCCTTATTTCCCCCCAACTGACCCCAGTGTGTAGTGCTCCCCTCCCTGTGTCC
>NW_016107783.1:363424-368343 GCF_001604975.1 Cebus imitator | reverse complement strand
CAGTATTTTATTGAAGATTTTTGCATCTATGTTCATCATGGATATTGGCCTGAAGCTTTCTTTTCTTGTTGAGTCTCTGCCAGGTTTTGGAATCAGGGTGATGTTGGTCTCATACAATGATTTGGGAAAAATTCCCTCTTTTTGTATTGTTTGGAATAGTTTCAGAAGGAATGGTACCAGCTCCTCTTTGTATGTCTGGTAGAATTCGGCTGTGAACTCGTCTGGCCCTGGGCTTTTTTTGGGTGGTAAGCTCTTAATTGCTGCCTCAACTTCAGACCTTGTTATGGGTCTGTTCAGGGTTTCAGCTTCCTGGTTTAGGCTTAGCAGGAGGCAAGTGTCCAGGAATTTATCCATTTCTTCCAGGTTTACTAGTTTATGTGCATAGAGTTGTTTGTAATAATCTCTGATGATTGAATTTCTGTGGAATCTGTGGTGATATCCCCTTTATCGTTTTTTATGGGTTTATTTTGGATATAAGCCTCTTATCACAGCTGTGGTTTTGAAATATGTCTTCCTATTCTGTAGGGTATATTTTTACTCAGTTAATTGTTTCCTTTGCTGTGAGAAATTTTACAGTTGTTATGATCAATAATTAAATATTAAGAAAATTTAAATATGAGAAAATATATTTACTATGTATTGAGTGAAAATGAATCATCACTCCTGGTTTCAAACAATCCCCACACCTTGACTTCCCAAAGTGTTGGCGTATCAGGCATGAGCTACTATAACTGGCCTATGATCAAAAATTCTGGATGATAACCTGGAAAAACCCTTCTGGACATGGGCCTAGACAAAGAATTCCATGACTCAGACCCCAAAAACAAATGCAACTAAAACAAACATAACTAAATGAGACCTAATTATACTAAAAAGCTTCTATACAGCAAAAGAAATAATCATCAGAGAAAATAAACAACACACAGAATGGGAGAAAATATTTGCAAACTATGACTCCAAGGACTAATATCCAAAATCTAAAATTAACTCAAATGAATCAGCAAGATAAAACAAATAATCCCAACAAAAAGTGAGCAAATAACATGAATAGATATTTCTCAAAAGAAGATACACCAATGGCCAACAAACATGAAAAAAATAATGCTTGATATCACTAATCATCAGGGAAATACAAATTAAAATTACAAATAGATATCTTTTTACCCCAACCAGAAAGCCCTTTATCATTTGTTGCTAAACTTTTAAGTTTCAGGGTACATGTGCAGGATGCACAGGTTTTTTACATAGGTAAATATCTGCCATGGCAGTTTGCTGCACAGATCAACCATCATCTAGGTATTAAGCCCAGCATCCATTAGCTATTCTTCCAATCGTCTCCCTTCCCTCCCACCACATAGGCCCCAGTGTGTGTTGTTCTCCTTAGGTGACTATGTGTTCTCATTTCTCAGCTCTCACTTATAAGTAAGAACATGTGGTATTTGGCTTTCTGTTCCTATGTTAGATTGCTGAGGATAACGGTTGCAAGCTCCATCCAGGTCCCTGCAAAGGACATGATCTCGTTCTCTTTAATAGCTGCATAGTATTCCATGGTGCATATGTACCACATTTTCTTTATCCACTCTATCATTATGGGCATTTAGGCTGATTCCATGTCTTTGCTATTGTGAGTAGTGCTGCAATGAACATACATATGCATGTATCTTTATAAAATAATGATTTATATTTCGTTGGGTATATACACAGTAATGAGATTACTGGAACAAATGGCATTTCTGCCTCTAGATCTTTGAGGAATCACTACACTGTCTTCCACAGTGGTTGAACTAAATTTAAAGTCTTACCAATAGTGTAAAAGTGTTCCTTTTTCTCTGAAACGTTGCCAGCATCTATTGTCACTGGACTTTTTAATAATCACCACAGAATGGCCATTATGAAGTAAAGAAAAAGTTCATGTTGGGATGAATGTAGTGAAAATGGAATACTTATACACTGCTGGTGGCAATGTTAATTAGTACAAGCTCTATGGAATACAGTAGAGAGATTTCTGAAAGAACTAAAAGTAGATCCACCATTTGATCCAGCAAGCACACTACTGAGCATCTACTTAAAGGAAATAAGTCAATATATCAAAAAGACACCAGCACATGTATTTTAAAATTGCAGAGATATGAAACCAATCCAAGTACCCAATGGCCAATGAGTATATAAAAAAAGAACAAAATAACGTATTTTGCAGCAACTTAGATGAAGCTAGAGGCCATTTTTCTAAGTGAAGTACCTCAGGAATGAAAAACCAAATATCATATGTTTTCACTTATGAGTGAGACCCAAGCTATGAGAATACAAAGGCATACCAAGTGACATAATGGACTTTGGAAGCTCAAAAGATTGATGGTGGACAAATGGTGAGGGATAACACAAGCAACGTATTGCATACAATGTACGCTACTTGGGTGATGGGTGCACTGATACCTCAGACTTCACCACTATACAATACATTCATGTAACCAAAAAACCACAAGGACCCCAAAAGTTACTGAAATACAAAATAAATAAATAAATAAATAAAACATTCCTATTTTTTTGCTGCTTGAACTTTTGAATTTATATGCGAGAAATTATTGCTCAGACATATGTCATCAAACTTTCCTCCATGTTTCCTTCTGGCAGCTCTCTATTTTTTTTAGTTCTTACATTTAAGTAATTTACCTACTTTGTGTAGATTGTTTTGTATGATGTGCAATGAGCGCATGTGGATGTGAAACATTTCCAACATCATTTATTGAAGAGACTGTCCTTTTCCTATTGTGTAATCTGGAATACTTTTGGAAAATCCATTGAATATAAGTGTGGGGATTTATTTCTCAGGTCTCTATTCTACTCCATTTTACTATGTGACTTTTTTTATATTACAATAGCACCATGCTGTTTTGGTTACTATAGCCTCATTGTAGATTTGAAATCAAATGCTATGATTAGGATGTCTCTGGCTTTGTTCTTTCGGCTCCACATTGCTTACCTATTTGGGGTCTTTTGTAATTTCTTATGAATTTTAGGTTTACTTTTTCTATTTCTTTGTCAGGTATTATTGGAATTTTGGTATAGGCTGCATTGAATCTGTTCATTGCTTTGGATAGCAGGGGCATTTTAACATTGTTATTCCATTTCATCAACGCAGTATATTTTCCTGTTTATTTGTGTCTTCTTCAATTTTTCTATCTCTTTCATAGTTTTCAGTATACACGTTATTAATCTCCTTGGTTAAGTTTATTCTTAAATATTTAATTTTGGAGCTGTTATGAATTGCATTGTTTTCTTGATTTATTTTTAGGATAATTTGTTGTTAGTGTATCAAACTTATTTTTAATCACGTAATTCTTAAATCACAAAATCGTAATGAATTCTTACTGATCCTGTTTTTAATTATCTTTTTCTTTTTACTTTCTTTGAGTTTAATGTATTTTTTTCTGTCTTTGTAAGATGAGCATTTAACAAAGTAACTTTAAGCACATGAGATTTATCTTAATATATTTAAGGCTGTAAACTTTTCTCAAAAATGCTGAGAATCAGTTCTGTTGCAGCCCACAGGTATTCATAAATAATACTTTCATTAACACTTATTACAATGTTGTTTTAAATTTTTTATTGTGATTTATGTCTTTAAATCATGAGTTTTTTAGCAGCACATATTCCTTCTAATTACCAAAGGGTGGGAGTGTTTATAAACTTTATAATTTCATCACTAATGTCTAAGCTGTGTTGCTTAGACATTGTAATATGCCTGATATTTATTCTCTGATATTTTCTAA
Organism: Cebus imitator; assembly: GCF_001604975.1. NCBI lineage: Eukaryota > Metazoa > Chordata > Mammalia > Primates > Cebidae > Cebus > Cebus imitator. The sequence goes on along the minus strand of NW_016107783.1, from coordinate 364,573 downwards.
GGCTTTCTTTATGGCCTGGTACATGACCAAGTTTTGGAAATATTCCATGGATGCTTTAATACAAGGCTATCAAGTAATTTTTGGTTGTATAACTCTATATGTTTGTTTATACATTTATTGCTTGTGTTTTCCAGATCATCATTTTTGTCTTTTTAACTTATCAATAATAAATAAACATATATTTAAATCTTTCAACATGACGGGGATTTATATTAAGGCTATTTTTCTTACTACATACATGGTTAATCGGTTTTTTCTTATAATTTAATAATCCTTTGTATATTCCAAAATACTGCATTGTCTTCCAGTCTACTCAAGTTACACTTTATTTTGATTAGTGGTGGTCTGATATGTTTTGCTCTATTTTTTTTTAACTTTCATTATATGGGTGTTAACTGAAAAGAGCATATATTTAGATTTTTTTTCCAGTTTAACTTGTGTGTACTCTACTGCATATCAATACTTTGTAAAACTCAAACTTCTTAAATAAGGCCTTTTCTAATTGCACTTCAGACTCTAAATTTACCAGTCTTATTTCTGTTTTTATCAGATTCATTGGGAAAAAAATTGGTATACATAACACATACCATAATATATACTGTTTGGTAAGTTGGTACATACACATACACTCGTGCTACTGTGACCACAATGCAGGTAATAAACGTATTCCTTACCACCAAAAGTTTCCTCGTGTCCCTTTGTTTATAGTTTTGTAGTTTTATCATGGTAAGCACACATATCATGAGATTTTTCTTGTTGAAATTTTAAGAACATAATATTTACTGTAAACTTTAGGCATTACGTTGTATAGCAGAGCTCTGGAACTTACCTTGTGTAATTGTAATTTTTTACTTGTTGAGCAACTCCTCTCACCCCATTTCCCCCATTTCCAGCTAACCATTCTCTTACTGTCTACTTTTGTAACTGTTTTGACTACTTTAGATGCTACATATAAAAGGAATCACAAAGTACAGTTGGCCTTTCAAACAATGTGGAAGTTAGGTGTGTTGAGTCCTCATGCAGTTGAATATCTGTGTATAACTTTTTGCCACTCCCAAAACTTAACTACTGGTCAGGGGTGGTAGCTCACACATATAATCCCAGCACTTTGGGAGGCCAATGTGGGAGGATTGCTTTAGCCCAGGAGTT
>NW_016107783.1:343959-363318 GCF_001604975.1 Cebus imitator | reverse complement strand
TCAGGAGGCTGTGGCAGGAAGACCCCTTGATCCTAAGGAATTTGAGGCAGCAGTGAGCTATGATGGCACCACTGCACTACAGCCAGGGCTACAAAGTGAAATCTCATCTCTAAAAAAATAAAATACAATAAAAAATAAAAGGAACAAAAACTTAACAACTAATAGCCTACTGTTGACCAGAAGCTTTACAAATAACACAGTCGATTAACACATATTTTGTATGTTATATGTATTATATTCTGTATTCTTACAATATCATATTTTAGAGAAAAGAAAATATTTAAAAAAATTTAAAGAGGAGAAAATATATCTACTGTGGATTAAGTGAAAATGAATCATCATAAAGATCTTCATCCTCAATGTCTTCATGTTGAATAGGCTGAGGAGGAGAAAATAGAGGAGGGGGTTGTCTTACTGTCTCACTGGTGGTAGAGGCAGAAAAAATCCATGTACAAATAGACCTGCACCGTTCAAGCCTTTGTCGTATAAGGGTTGACTGTATTTATTGTTGTAACTGGCTTATTTCACTTAACATATCTTTCAGGTGGTTGTAGTTTTAAATGGTTAGACTCCCTCTCTGTTAAGGCTGAATATTTCATTTCATGCATATATATATATATATATATATATGCCACATTTTCTTTATGCATTTGTTTACTAATGGACACCTGGGTTGTATCCATATCTTGGCTACTGTGAATAATGTTCCAATGAAGAAAGAAGTAAAATATATCTTCCTGATGCTGATTTTAGTTTTGGGGGACATATATACCCAGAAATGGGATTCCTGGATCACATAGTAGTTCTATGTTTAATTTCTTGAGGAATCTTCATACTGCTTTCCATAGTGGCTTTACCATTTTTTGTTACCACTAACAGTGAACAAGTTTTTAAATTGATTCACAGTCTCACTTACACTTGTTATACGTTTTCTTTTTTTATGTTATACATCCTAACTGATATAAGGTGATATTTCATCATGGTTTTGAGATACACTTTTCTAATAATTAAGAATATTGAAGAATTTTTCATATATTAATTGGCCATTTGTATGACTTCTTTAAAAAAATGTCTCGTCTGGCTTTGCCCATTTTTAAATAGGGCTAACTTGATATTTTTGCTGTTGACTCTCAGATGTTCATTACATATTTCAAAAAGCAACCCTTTATCAGATATATATTTGGAAAATGTTTTCTCTCATTTCTCAGGTTGCCTTTTCATTCTGTTGGTTGTTTCCTTCACCATCCAGAAGTTTTTTAGTTTGAGGCAGTTCCACTTATCTATATTTTCTTTTTTGTCTGTGTTTTTGGTGTCGTAAACAATAAATCATTTGTAAGATAAATTTAAGAACATTTTCCCCAACGTTTTCTTCTAAGAGTTTCACAGTTTTGGACCTTATGCTCAAAACTGTAACTCATTTTTGAGTTAATTTTTGTGTACCTGCAAGATAAGGGTGCAATTTTTTTGATGTGGTGTGATGGTCACTATGGAGTGTCAACTTGATTGGGTTGAAGGCTGCAAAGTATTGTTCCTGGGCACAACACAAAGTATTGTTCTGTGAAGGTGCTGCCAAAGGAGATTAACATTTGATTCAGTGAACTGGAATAGGTAGACTCACCCACAATCTGGGTGGGCACCATCTAGCACTATCACATCTAGAATAAACCAAGCAGAAGAAATTGGAAGGAGAAGACGTGCTGAGTCTTTCAGCCTTCCTCTTTCTCCCATGCTGCATGTTTTCTGCCTTCAAACATCAGACTCAAAGTAGTTCAGCCTTGGACTCCTGGACTTACACGAGTGGTGTGCCAGGGGATCTTGGGCCTTTGGCCACACAATGAAGGCTGCACTGTCAGTGTTTCTTTACTTTTGAGGTTTTGGGACTCGAACTGGCTTCCTTGCTCCTCAGCTTGCAGATGGCCTATTCTGGGACTTCACCTTGCGATCACGTGAGTCAATACTCCTTAATAAACTCCTTTATAGATATACATGTATCTTATTAGTCCTGTCACTCTGGAGAACCCTGACTAATACAGATTTTGGTACCAGGAAGGATTGTAGAGAAACAAAATTTTGAGGATGGAGTTTTTAAATTGGTTTGGGTTTTTTTTTGGAGTTGGCTGCTTCATATGATTAGATCCAAAAATGCTAAGGCCTCTACTTCTAATAGTATGGAGAACACTGATAGTCCTTGGCATAAAAGATTTAGAGAGTTGTTCAAAGTAAATGCATTTGATACTCCTGATTCATCACTTGTTAGAGGCAAGGAGTTTAGTGATTCTATACATAATACATAGTGCATAATATCTTTGGCCATATGTGGAAAACCAAAGAATATAATAAAGTTGGTTGGTTGCTCCTAAGTTCAATGGACAAAGTGATGAAAGAAAAGAATGGGCTCAGGGATTCCACCTCCTGGCTCCCTAAGCACATACTGAGCCACAGGTCTTATAAGATTGCCCTGAGTGAGTCTAATTTCCAGTAGACAAAGGGCTGAAATTGTAAAACATCAGACACAAGCTCTTACCATGTGAGTGGCTGACCTGCAGCAAAAGGCGCAAACTCAGTCTTGCCAGATATTTACTGTTAAAGTACTTTCTGTACATATATTGAGATGATCACAAATTTTATTATTCATTTCGTTAATATAATGTATCACATTGATTGATTTGTATATGTCGACCCATCCTTGCATTTCAGAGATAAATCTCATTTGATAATGGTGTATGATCATTTTAATGTACTGCTAAATGTTACTAGCTAATATTTTTGTTGAGGATTTTTGCATCCATATTCATCAAGTAAGGATATTGACCTGCAGAGTTTTCATTTGTTTTACTGTTTTTGTCTGGCTTTAGTATCAGACGCCAATAGCAAGTAACAATATAAATACCATAATAAAAAGTAATTCAGAAGAAAAAAAGTAAAGCCCTAGACCTGACAGCTCCACTGCTGAATTATACCAAACATTTATTGAAAAAATAATTCCAGGCCAGGCACGGTGGCTCATGCCTGTAATCCCAGCACTTTGGGAGGCCGAGGCGGGTGGATCATGAGGTCAAGAGATCGAGACCATCCTGGTCAACACGGTGAAACCCCGTCTCTATTAAAAATACAAAAAATCAGCTGGGCATGGTGGTGCGTGCCTGTAATCCCAGCTACTCAGGAGGCTGAGGCAGGAGAATTGCCTGAACCCAGGAGGCGGAGGTTGCGGTGAGCCGAGATCACGCCATTGCACTCCAGCCTGGGTAACAAGAGCGAAACTCCATCTCAAAAAAAAAAAAAGAAAATATAATTCCAATCCTATTCATGCTATTCAGAAACATATAGAAGGATAAAATATTTCTAACACTTCTAAAAGGCCAGTATTACCCTGATACCAAAAGGCCTGATTCTAAAAGGCCAGTATTACCCTGATGCCAAAACCAGACAAAGACACATCAAAAAAAGAAAACTGCAGGCCAATATTTCTGATGAATATTGATGCAAAATTTCTCAACAGAATGCTATCAAATCAAATTCAACATTATATTAGAAAGATCATTCATCATAACCAAATAAAATTTATACCTAGGATGCAAGGATGGTTCAACATATGCAAATCAATCAATGTAGTATATCATACCAATATAATAAAAGATAAACCCATATGATCATTTCAATTGATGCTGAAAAAGTGTTTCATAAAATTCAACATTTCTTCATGATAAAAATGCTGAAACAATGAGGTATAGAAGGAACATACCTCAACATAATAAAAGCCATACATAACAGACCCAAAGTTAGTGTCATACTGAATGGGGAAAATCTGCTGTAGTTCTTGCAGATTTGTAGAGGTACTACCTCTGTGGTCTCAAACAAGATCAGAGCGAATTATATGGACTATCAGTCAGAGAATATTATTCTTTATCTTATTTTATTCCACACAGAGTATCTCTCTGTTCCAGGCATCTGAAAGCTGGGGGTAGAGTGACATAAGCACCTCTGTGGCTACCATCACTATGACTGTGCTGGGTCAGACCTGAAGAAAGCACAGTACTCAGTCTTGCCCAAGGTCTGCTGTAACCACTCCAAGGCTACTGCTATGTTTCCAAGGCCCTGGGGATCTACAAGCAGCAAGTGGCAAAACCAGCCAGGTCTGTGTCTTTTACTTCATGGTAGCAAGTTCTCTCAAGGCCTGTTCAGTCCAGAGGTACCATTCAGTAGTAAGCCACTAGAGTCAAATAACTTAGAAAGCTACCTGGTGTTCTATTGTACTGCAGCTGAGGTGGAAAAAAACAAAAAACAAAAAACAAAACAACAACAACAAAAAAAACCACAGGGTGCACGTCTTCCTTCTCTTCCCTCCCCTTTTCAAAGGCAGAGGAGGCTTACCACATAGCCACTGCTATCAGAGTCCATGAAGAGTACTGCCAGACTACCATTGATGTTTCTCTTAAGGCTCATGGTCTCTTATTTCAGCTTGTGTTGAATACTGCCTGACCTGGGACTCACTCGTTAGGGCAGTGGTATCTCCTCTGGCCCAGGGCAGGTGCAGAAATAATGTCAGAGTCAAGTCCTGGAATCAGGACGGCAAGTACCCACTTGGTGGTCTTCCCCGCTGTGGCTGTGCTGGTACCTAAGCTGCAAGATAAATTCTACTTTACTATTCTCTCTGTTTTTCTCAAGCAGGAGTTTTGCCCCATCACCACCACAGCTGATAATGTGCTGAGTCTCACCTGAAGCCAGTGCATCTCAAAGGCTCATGCAAGCACCTCGATTTAGTATCTGGATGCCCCTGTTTGTTATTCAGGGTTCAAGGGCTCTGCAGTTAGCAAGTGATGAATGATGCCAGGACTGGGCAACTTGCCTTCAAAGCAGCAGGTCCCCTTTTGGCCCAGTGTGTGTCTAGAAATGTCACCTGGAAGATAGAGCCCAGAACAGGGATACTATGATTCTGACTAGTACCTTATTCTGCTGTGGCTGAGCTGGTATCCAGGATGCAAGAGATAGTCTTCCCTATTCTTCCCTCTTCTCTGCTTAGGCTGAAGGAAGGGGCCTCTTTTGCAGCCATGAGCTGTGCAGTCTGGGGTCAGGAGAGGGTTAATGCCAGTACTCCCTTAGCTGTCCCAGCTGGTGTCTCCATAGGGCTAATGCTTCCTCCAGGTCACTCTCTCTAGGCCCAGTTCACCATTGGGCTCACCTAAGATTTGAAATCCTTAAGGCCTACACGGCCCTTCAAGTTTACTTGGAGACCAAGAGCACTTTAGCCTTTGGCGGCAAGCTTTGCAGGAACTCAAGTTCTGACCACTTGGATTAGGGTTCCCCTCTGGCTAAGGCTGGTTTAAATGCTCTCTCTGTGGGCAGGTATTAGCTGAGCTTGGCATGGTTTTTCTTTCTGCTCTAACAGAAAAGGATTGAGTTCATTACCTCAAAATTGCTGTGCTCTCCTTCCCCCAGCACCCAGAGACACTCCCTGCACCATGCCACCTCTGCAGGGGTTGGGGAAGGGGTGGCAATTGTAATTCAAGACTGTTTTTTTGTACCTCTTTAGTGTAGTGGGAAATTTGAGACTTGGAGAGACTGATGGGGTAGCAGAAGAATGTATTTAATGTGATTATGGGCCCAGTGGAATTGCTTTCCAAGACTGAGCAAAGTATAAAGCAACTGAGGGCGTTTTAAACATTTTTGTAATACAGGGTGACGAAGCAGGAAGTAATTTTACAGAACCACGAACAAAGAATAGTTAATTAACCTGCATCATGTTTTCTGATGTACTTTACATTTGAAAAATAGCATTTTGAGAAACACACTGTACATTTTTGGGTGTTATTTTGCCCTGTGACCTTGAAGCTGGTTAGCAAGAAAAACACGAGTTTTGAGATGCCTGGGAACTTTGCAGAGAATGTGGGGAGAATAGATAAGGTGGGTTTTACAGGGAGCTAGTTAATTTTAAGCAGAGCTTGGGGTTAATTTTTATATTAAACACAACACAGTAAATTAGCTTTACTGTACTTCAATTGCAAATTATTAGTTTCCCTTCTTATTAGTGTATCTTTCAGTAATATGAAGTTAACGCCCCGTACTATGAGACTATAAGTGCTTACCTGATTTTTGGTTCTAATGAAGGTGTTTTTTGTTTGTTTGTTTGTTTGTTTGTTTGTTTTTTTCTGTGTAGATAGTTTTTAAATTGATGCCCTTGCAGGGGAAACCATCTGCGGAGCCTTCTATTCCACCATATTGCTCTGCCACCTCTTCTTCCATTTTATCTTAGCTAGTCTAACTAAATATTTGTCAATTTCATTCATATCGTAAAACGCCAACTCTTAGTTTCATCAGTTTTTATATTGTTTTCCTCTATTTCCTCTATATCCTCTATTTTTATATTGTTTTACAGGAAAACAATATAAAAGTTGTTATATAAAAAAACAATTTTATATTGTTTTCCTCTATATCCTCTATTTCATTTGTTTCATTTATAATCTTTATTATTTTCTTCAATCTGCCAGATTTGGGCTTAATTTGTGGTTCTTTTCTAGCTCTTTGAAGTGTAGTTAGGTTCCTTATTTTAGAACCTTTCATTTTTTAATGTAGTCATTTATTGTTATAACTTCACTCTTAGTAATGCTGTTATATCCCACACATGTTGTTATGTTGCATTTTCATTTTTATTTGTATTGAGAAATTTTCTGATTTTCCTTTTGCTTTCTTCTTTGACCTGATAGTTATTCAAGAGTGTGCTGCTTAATTTTCACGTGTTTGAGTCTTTTCTTGATTTCCTTTTGTTATCAGTTTCTACTTTTCTTCTCTTGTGGTTAAAAAAGATACTTGGAGTGATTTCAGTTTTCTTAAATTTGTGAAGATTTCTTTTGTAGCCTAGCATGTTATCTATTGCAGAGAATACTTTATGTGCACTTGAAAAGAATAAAAATTCTGCTCCTGTTGGATGGAATGTTTTATAAATTTCTTTTAGATCCACTTGGTCTACAGTGTTGTTTAAGTCTTCTGTTTCCTTATTAAATTTCTTTGTGGGTGGCTTATCCATCCTTAAAAGTTGAACATTGAAGCCTCCTACTGTTACTGTATTATACCCTTTTATTCCCTTGAGATCTGTCAATGTTTGCTTTGTGTATGTAGGTGCTTTGATCTGGTGTTCATATATATTTATGATTTTGTATCTTCCTATCACATTGACCTTTTGTCATTATGTGATGACTTTGTCTATTGTAACAGTTTTTTACATAAATTCTGTTTTACTTGATATAAATAGATCACCTCTGATTTTATTTGGTTACTACCTTCATGAAATGTCATTCCATTCCTTCACTTTCAACCTATGTGTATCCTTGAGTCTAAGGTGATTCGCTTGTATACAGTATATAATTTGGTCTTGTTTTTATCCATCCAGCCACTCTATAAGTTTTGACTGGTTTAACACATTCACATTTAATATAATTATCAATAGATAAGGATTTATTATCGCCATGTTCTTAATCATTTGCTATTTTGTAGTTCCCTTATTCCTCCCAATTCTCTTGCTCTGAGGTCTATGATTTTTTAGGGTGATATAGTTAATATTTTTCTATTTATCTTTTATTTATCTATTATGTTTTATTGTTCTTACCATGAGACTTAAAGTGTAATTATTATTGTTATAACCATCCATTTTAAGCCAGTAACAATTTGACTTGAATCACGTTCAAAAACTCTACAGTTTTACTTCCTCTCCTCGCACACTTTATGTTATTGTTATAGGAGGTTGTTTTCATATTGTGTGCTTGTTAACAAGTTTTTGTGGTTGTAATTATTCTTAATACTTTAAGAGATACTTGTCACCAGGGTTAAAGTGATTTCTCTGTCACCATTACAGTTTGCTTATTTATTTTCATCAAGGAGATTTGTAGTTTCATATGCTTTTGTGTTGTTTAGCATTTATTCAACTGAGCTTCATGGTCAGTCAGGGCTGCTGGATATGCTTTCTGTTAGGATGAGGCTGTTTTCTGGGCTCTGTGGTTGAGATAGGCTGCTGGCTAGACTCCTTAGTTGGGAAGACCTCTGGGTAGGCTTTCTGGATGGCTGGAGCTGCTGGTTGGGCTCCACAGTCAGGCACTGACAGTTGTAGTGACTCTGAAGTTGAGACAGGTTGATGGTGAGGCTCTGTTTTGGCAACATAGGTGGCAGGGGGTGCAGAGCTACCACTGGAATCTGTGTGTTAGTCACTGAGAACTCCCACCTCTTTTCTTTGTCCTTAGCTGTCCCCAATGTTCTACCAGTGTCAATTTCCCCTGTGTTCTGCCTGAAGCAAAACAAAACCGGGTATCTTTAGTACCCCCAAACTGCTGAGGGTAAAGACCTACCTTTATCTCTCTTTCCCACACTGAAGAACTCATGGGTCACAGGGATCCTTCCCCCCATGGTGCTACATACCAGCTTAAGGGAGAAGCAATGTGAACAAAGGGAAACCATGTGTGTTACCAGTTTAATAAAGTTTTTCTCATTTTGTTGTGCTTTATTAGGATGCTCCAGCCTCACCTCTATGTTCTGGAATTTACACAAAGGCATTTTCACCTGTGAATACTTGCTAAATTAGTGTTTTTGTGAAGGAACAAGGACTGAGAACTTTCTTTTCCACCATCTTGCTGACATCATTCCTCTGCTAATCTTATTTCTTGCTTTTCCTAACTCATCCCACAACCCAGCTTATATTACTCATTTCTCTATAAGCACAATTTATTTGGTTTTGTGAAATTGCACATATAATACATTCTGCCTAACACCTGTTTGCAATATTTCTCAAAATTGGATGAAACATTCCTGTCATTTACCTATACAAAACCTTACCTTCATTTTCTATTAATTCTTAATCTGAATCTCCAAAGAAACTCTATGCTAAATTTCTATATTAATTTAAAATAATCATAATAATCATTTCTACAGATTAATTGTGGTTCCTCAATTGTTTTGTGATTGCTTGATTTGAAGTCTGGGACCATGGATTTTACTGAGATATGTGGAATATGTATTTAGAGTTTCTTAAGCAAGTGTTAAGTAGAAATATTTTGAATGATGTCAGTTGCAGAAAATATTCATAAAAATCAATTGTCTGCTAATGATAGGTTTGAGTCATAAAAATAGAACTCTCCAGAGAATTATATTATTAGCTGAAATGATGATTGCATTATTGAAGTGAAGTTAATGAGTTTACTGAGAATGTTTCCAAAGCCAAAAATTGCAGGGTTTGTAGGTTCTCTCACTATTGTAATATATGATTTCAAGGTTATCATTATATTTTTCTACAATGAGCTACAGTGCATAAATGGATACTTAAGATGCCACATACACATGGGGCAAGGTCACCATTTAATAAAAAGTAGCTCAAGATTAAAAAAAAAAAGGCTGTTGTTACTAAGTAGCTATCACCACGTTTAAGGAATTTTATCTTGTGTCATGTAGGAAATAAAGTATATCCATCTCACTTATGACTTAGGTGAAATTATGAGAAAGATATTTTAAACAGGAAACTAGCAATGAAAGACATAACAAATGTCCTAAGTAGAACCTTAACTAATTTGCGCCTTTGAAAATCGGATAAGATTTTAATAAGAAAGTAAATATTTTAGAGGATCCAAGAACCTCCTGAAATCCATGTGTGCACCCTGTAGGTATTAAGAATTCTAATATGAGAAGAAGGAATACTCATTAAATACAGAGCAGGTAAGATCTGAGATAAGCCTTGAAAGATAAGTAGGATTTGAAAAATCAGAGGGAAAGTGGTGATAATTCAAATCACAGAGAATGATGTGAACAAATGAAAAGAGGGAATAATAAGCAATCTTTTATTCAACAATTTGGCTGCAATAGAGGGTCTCATTTGGAAACTTGTAAGCAATATGGGTGGCTAACAAAGGCTAGAGTGTAGGTAGCCTTATATATCAGAAAGTGAAATGACCAAATAAGTCTTCACCTCTATACATACAGAACTTGCTCTAGTACTTTCCCTATCAATTTTACAAGTACTACTTCTTCCTAATTGATCACTGTCATGTCAAATATGTACCTAGTGCCATAAACTTTAGGAACTAGAGAAGAACAATTCCAATTAGGTTCAGTTTTCTCATCTATTAGAAAAAAAAATATTGCCCACATTTTCAGCTTAAATTAGGTTTAGCCCCTGAAGATCAGGACCTGAGGCATTAGGCTTCTTCCCATAGCGTGTTACAAAAGAGGTATGCAATAATACGCCCATTCACAGGAATGACTCTCAGAAGCAAAGCAAATTGCCCACAGTTTATACTTATATCAGAATTTATCTTTTGATGTTTTGGGTTGATAATAGTCACATTTTATTATGTATGCAAATGAACAGGCTGTTCTCTAGGACAAATGATAGCTATAAATATGCTGAATCACTATAACATCCAAAAATTATAGTAATATCTATTACATGATGTCAAATAATTATAGTTGCAATAAATTACTGTATTAACGGAGAGGAGAGTTTGGAAGGGAAACATAATAATCTAGGAAATCACTTTGATTTTGTTTTGTAATGCAGTCAGACACAGATACATGTGGGATTAAACATTTTCACAGATTGTCTCTCTTTACCCCAGCCCCAAACACACATAATAGATGTGAGATGATTTGAGGACTTAGATGAGTTAGTTTTTTGAGCTATTTCCACTGCTCTTTCAACAATAGCCTTCCTCCTTTGATTTCCTCCCTGCCACCCCAATCTCAGGCTTTCAAGGACCTCATGCAGCATCAAGACTGCATTGCAGCACCCCTTTTTTTCAAGACCTCTATCTCTGCTGCAGACCTTATAACTCTATCTGCCTCCTGGCTAGCACTTATATATCCTATAGACATCCCAAACATAACTTATTTCTTCATCAAACTCCTTCTGTCCCCATAACCCAAACTTGGTTGGCGAAAGCAGCCAAGTTAAACAAAATATAATTCTATAAGTTTGGAAATCTTCTCCCTCGTATCTCATATAAATTAAAAATCTTAATGATGCTAATGTGTCACACATTTTTGCTTACTTTTCTATTTATGCCACCGCTACCTTAGTTCAGGCTCATGTCACCTTACAATGGATAAGTTTTTTTTTTTTTTTCTCCCATCTTTATCAGGTAAAACTCTTTTTGTATTTCAAAGCTCAGTTGAAATGCTCAATTTTCCAAGAATATTACTCTATTTCTATTTTTTAATCATTTCTTTGTAAGACTTTAGAAATCACATATATCACATTTTGTCTTATATTCTACTTGGACTACATCTCTATATTTAACTTACACTAGATTTTAGGATCCTCAGAAGAGACTAGGTCCAGATGCTAAATATACTTTTGTTGAAATACATTAAATTTTACTTGTGTCACATGTATAATTTTATAATCTTGTACCTTAGTAATTTGTATATGTGATCTCTCCACAATCATTTTTTAAAAGAACAATTTTGCTAAAATGAAGTTGAAAAGAGATAATAACTCTCATGCTAAGAAATAGAGATTGTATGACAAAGGCAATAGAAAATCATGACAGATTTTGAAGAAAGACAGTGGCACGATTTATATGTGTTTTAGATAGATCTGGTGGCAGCATGAAAGATGCAGTAAAGTAGTAAACTTTACAAACAAGAGGCTCATCTTGTTTGGGAGGCTCATCTAGTAGTCTAGTCTGGGGATTCAGGATAAATAGAGAAAAGAGAACAGGAAGCTGTAGTTTTTCTAACTTTGGGAGGAACAACATGCTAATGAAAATAGAGTTGATATTCAACTTAGATTAAATTTGCTTACTTGTGTTTGTGGTATGAAAACATACATTTAATTTAGATTAGTTGATCATAGTGATATTTAGTAAGGATCATCAGATATTTGAAGGGTACATTCATGCCAAATTTCCACTGGGCTATAAAAACAAATAAAGCCAAACTCTAACATGAGGGCTTAAGATAATTTATTGTCTATTATTATTATTTAATTCTAGATTAATTTTGTCAGCCTGTAAGTTCTTTAAAGAACTCTGGTGCATTATTTAAAAATTGTTGTAGGTTAGATTCAAGCACAGTATTCCTTGTTAAAATATATCTAACTGTTTGTAAATTTTAGTAACTCGGAAGGCTGTCTGCATGAGCATATGTACACACATACACTCTCCCTCTCTCTCTCTCTCACACACCCACACACACATCCTCTCAAATATCTGTTACTTATGGCTTTCATTCTATCATTATTTTTCTGTCAATATTCATCCGCTGTCCAGATGCAAATGCCATTGAGAGTAATACATGGAGCTGACAGGTTACTAAAGGAAGCAGTGACGGAAACATAGAGTCCGAGTACAGTGTACAGGAAGAGTCAGATTTAATTTGAGAGTATATGGGTAACACAGAACAGCATGAGAGGAAGGGACCCCATATAAATTGATCTTCAAAAGGCAAAATTAGAGAATGCATCAAAAATCAGAATTACCTATGTCAAAAAATCTCACTGAAACTAAATTTGGTTAAAACTTCATCTACCTGAAAAGACTGTAATGACCAAAGATCCTGTCCACGTTTGCTTCTAACAGAAAAAAAAAAATCAGAACTTTCTCCCTTCCTTCTCTGGGGGCCCAGACAAATATTCTGCCACCAAATAGGAAAGAAAGATTCACATATCAGGAGCATAAACAAGATTTACCATTATTCACAGTATAATTTATATTTATTAGTTGTCAGTTAAGACCTTATAAATTCTGTAATAAGAAAATGAGACTTTGGCTACTTACTGGCAGTGAATTTTATAAGCAAGCTTTTCGGGCTGACATGTACAACTAGAATTATGGTAGGGTATTCTTTTAGTTAAGGCCCTGGTGATTCTGGAACTAATTTCCACTGAGAAAATGAACATCACTTTATAGCCAACAATTGAGCTCTACTTAGTGCTACAAAATAATTTCTTTAAAAAGCTATTTGCAAACTATATTTGAGAAATTATTTACTTTCTGGAGGTGAATTAAAACTTGTAATAATGGTAGAAGAAAAAGGAGGAAATTTCCATGGTGCCAATTCTGTGTATTTCAGAACTAGCATATAGGAAAAATTAAATTATAAAAAAAGTTTTCTATCTTATCAAACTATTGAATAAAATTCATTTGTAATGTACTCAGATTATACTAGCAGAAATGTGGCTCCTGTATATTAGGATCTATGTGATCAAAGAATAGTTTTGAAATATTTTAAATCAACTCCAATCAGTAAAATATTTTAAGCATGCAACCAGAATACATGCATATCTGTTTTTTAATACAACTGTGAAAAAAACCTATTTAAGCATTTAAGAAGAACTGCATAAAATTAGGTAATTCTTTTGAATGTCTTCATAATTTTGATGATTCCATACATTTATTAGTAAATATGTCAAAGTGTAATATGCACTTAAGGTAAAGTGTATTGTTAGTGATCACTGATACAAATTCATGCTTCAAATCATCTTTATAATTTAGAATTTTTGACTGAATTCCTGTTATATCTGGTTGGATAACCATTTTTATCCTTAACTATCTAATGTGAATAAGCAAGAGCATTTTCAGCTCTAGTTTTCTATTATTTGTTTGCCTTTGCATCACTAATATCATTTTCAATCTGCTGTTTTTTGCATAATACACATGCACACAAGTACACAGTCAACTTTTATTATTCGCAGTAGTTATGTTCTAAAAGACACTATGAGCCCTGAATTTGCAAACGCTGAAGCATAGCTTCTAGGGCAACCTCCTAGGGATAGGTTTCAGCAAACCTCTGGTCACAATATTTTCATCAAATATTTCATACATAATCTTTATATGGGTATGTTTCTTTTTAAAGACACTTTATTTAATATCTATTGTCGATTTATTGACATTAAATCCATGGCCAACCTCACAATAACTCATGCCTGAAGTAACCTTAACTAACACACACACACATTTTTCTGTAAGGCACATCACAATCTTCTGCTTAGCAAAACTAGATAGGACTTCTGCACTATGGTGGCTATTTTAAACAGCAAAATGCCAATAAAAAGCAAAAAGTGCAATAAATTTGACAATAAACAGATGGCAAAGAGGCACTCAATTACAGTATAAAAACCAAAACAACAGGGCAGATCATAGCCTCTTTGACCTCAGTTGAAGATATCGGCCTACATATCAGGAGAATCAATTTTTTTCCTGCTCTGTGTATATTTGCAAATGACCATAAAAACACCGTCAATATTGGTTTTGGTGTCACAAATACATTAGAGCCAGCAGGTAAATATGGAATTCCCTCATGATGAGTATCAACCGTGTATACACACATACATATATAAACACACATACATATGTACACATATACAATATATGTGTATATGCACACAAACACTAAAGATACAATGATGTAAATACTGCATTTTATATTTTACACGTTGCTGAACAGGTTTTCACCACAAAGATATTGGGATGCTGTAATATTGTTACATAGATACCAGAAGTTAAAGTGCCTAGATGTTAATTTACCTGACCTTACTTGTATGAAAAGCAGAAAGTTGAAATAACATTTTCTGGGGTGAAACAAGTGTGTTTTGTCATAACAAAAGTAAATCTGTTTGTTGAATGTTTAGTTTCATTTTGTATGCATGTTTAACTTTTCCATTAATTTAATGAAATTATCTTTTGTAATATAAAATCTTGCTTGATTTAGTAAATCAGCATGTTTCAAAATGTCACTGGAGTCCAAAAATCTTGCTGTAAAGTAAATGAACTTTATTGTCTTAACACATCCAAGCATCCTGTCTTTACATAGTCTTTATGCCACTCAAAATCAATTTTCATTTGCAGTGTTAAATGTAGAGGTGAAAACTGTATGTTACTACAGTCTCTGGGAGCAAGAAGGCAAGACATGCTGGATAGGAAGATGAAAACATGCAGTTTTTCTTAACTTATAATGACCTTGGAAAAAGCAGCCTGTTCAAGGGAGAACAGACAGACAATAATAATTATGAAGACAAGTTGACTCAAGCTTGAAATACCGTAGTTGAAATTCATCATGATAGGAGAGAATAGTTCAAAGTGCTGAGGTGGACAGCAAATAGGTTGACTCGTGGTGAAAGCAGATGCAACTGAGAACCCAGTTTAGATCATAATTCTTAAATGACAATTTCTCAAGCAGTAAAAGAGCCCACAAAGACTGGAAGTGTTTGACATTTAGGTCATTCCCATGGCTGAATTCTGATTTCACCTCCAATTGCCTTGGGCTTTGTCATAATTTTGCGATAGTTTTGAAAAAGCATTTGTATATTCTCCTTATGAAAACGTTTGTTTTGAGGGAAAAAAAGGCTTTTTGAACCTTTTAGATTTATCAAACTTATTCCCATGAACTACAAGTGAATCGTACCATAATTAAATTAATATTAATCAAGTTTAATGGAAACTAGGCTTTCTAGTTAATGTTTTAAAATAAAAATAGATATACAAAGATTACTAATTACTTAGATTATTGAGGAGTATAAAATTTGGTTTCTGGTAACCAGAAGGTAATGTATATGTGTGTGTGTGTGTGTGTGTGTGTGTGTGTGTGTGTGTGTTCGCCATTTAAATATGTAAGCTCTATGTAATTTAATTAACTATTGATAATTGGGTTTCTCAACTATGAGAGTGAAGGTAACAATACCTAATTTGAAAGATTATGCCAAATATTAAATAATACATGTAAATTACCTGGTATATGTAATGTAATGAGAAAGATTCTGTGTTCTTCTTCTTTTTTTTTTTTTTTTTTTTTTTTTTAATAAGACACATTTATTTTTTGTTAACACAACTGTGGGGTCAACTGGAGTGTCTGCTGCATGTGTAACATCCAGGAACACATGATGTCACTCAAGCCACTCCAGGAGTGGTGGCTACCCAGGGTATGCTCTTTTCTTTTTTTTAAATTTAATTTTATTTTACTTTAAGATCTGGGGTACATGTGCAGATCTTGCAGGATTGTTACAGAGGTATACACATGCCATGGTGGTTTGCTCCATCCCACCACTACCTGCATTAGGTATTTCTTCTAATGTTGTCCCTCCCCAATCTCCTCACCCCCTGCTATCGCTACCCTAGCCCTGCACGCCCCAACACATCCCCTCACTGTGTCCATGTGTTCGCATTGTTCAACATCCACTTATGAGTGAGAACATGTGGTCTTTTGTTTTCTGTTCTTGTGTCAGTTTGCTGAGAATGATGGTTTCCAGTTTCATCCATGTCCATGCAAAGGACATGAACTCATCCTTTTTTATGGCTGCATAGTATTCCATGGTGTATATGTGCCACATTTTCTTTATCTGGTCTATCTTTGATGGGCATTTGGGTTGGTTCCGAGTCTTTGCTATTGTAAACAGTGCCACAATAAACATATGGGTGCATGTCTTTATAATAGAACAATTTATGACCATTTGGGTATATATCCAGTAATGGGATTGCTGGGTCAAATGGAATTTCTATTTCTAGATCCTTGAGGAATCACCATACTGTCTTCTGCAATGGTTGAGTTAATTTACATTCCCATCAACAGTGTAAAAGTGTTCCTATTTCTACATAGCCTCTCCAACATCTGTGTCTCCTGATTTTTTAATGATTTCCATTCTAACTGGCGTGAGATGGTATCTCAATGTGGTTTTCATTTACATTTCTCTAATGACGAGTGATGACGACGAGCACTTTTTCATGTTTGTTGGCCACATAAATGTCTTCTTTTGAAAAGTGTCTGTTCATATCTTTTGCCCCTTTTTTGATGGGTTTGTTTGTTTTTTTCTTGTATATTTGTTTAAATTCTTTGTAGATTCTGGATATTTGCCCTTTGTCAGATGGGTAGCTTGTGAAAATTTTTTCCCACTCTGTTGGTTGCTGGTTCACTCTAATGATAATTTCTTTCACTGTGCAGAAGCTCTTAAGTTTAATTAGATCCCATTTGTCTATTTTGGCTTTTGTTGCAATTGCTTTTGGTGTTTTAGTCATGAAGTCCTTGCCTATGCCTATAGCCTGAATGGTATTGCATAGTTTTTCTTGTAGGGTTTTTATGGTGTTAGGTCTTATGTTTGAATCTTTAATCCATCTGGAGTTAATTTTTGTATAAGGTGTAAGGAAGGGGTCTACTTTCAGCTTTCTGCAAATGGCTAGCCAGTTTTCCCAACACCATTTATTAAAAAGGGAATCCTAAACAACAAAAAATTGCTTGTTTTTCTCCAGTTTGTCAAACATCAGATGGTTGTAAATGTGTGGCATTACTTCTAAAGCCTTTGTTATGTTCCATTTGTCTATATCTCTGTTTTAGTACAAGTACCATGCTGTTTTGACTACTGTAGCCTTAATAGTATAGTTTGAAGTCAGGTAGTGTGACGCCTCCAGCTTTGTTCTTTTTGCTTAGGATTGTCTTGGCTATGTGGGCTCCTTTTTGGTTCCATATGAAGTTAAAGGTGTTTTTTCCAGTTCTGTGAAGAAGGTCAATGGTAGTTTGATGAGGATAGCATTGAATCTATAAATTACTTTGGGCAGTATGGCCATTTTCACGATATTGATTCTTCCTATTTATAAACATGGAATCTTTTTCCATCTGTTTATGTCCTCTCTTATTTCCTTAATCAGTGGTTTGTAGTTCTCCTTGAAGAGGTCCTTCATATCCTTTGTTAGTTGTATTCTTAGGTATTTTATTCTCTTTGTAGCAATTGTGAATAGGAGTTCACTCATGATTTGGCTCTCTGTTAGTCTGTTATTGGTGTATAGGAATGCTAGTGATTTTTTCACATTGATTTTGTATCCTGAAACTGCTGAAGTTGCTTATCAGCTTAAGTAGATTTTGGGCTGAGATAATGGGGACTTCCAAATATACAATCATGTTGTTCTGCAAATAGACACAATTTGACTTCCTCTTTTTCTAATTGAATAATGTTTATTTCTTTTTCTTGCCTGATTGCTCTAGCTAGAACTTCCAATACTATGTTGAGTAGGAGTGGTGAGAGAGGGCACTCTTGTCTAGTGCCAGTTTTCAAAGGGAATGCTTCCAGTTTTTGCCCATTAAGTACGACACTGGCTGTGGGTTTGTCATAAATATCTTGTATTATTTTGAGATATGTTCCATTGATACCTAGTTTATTAAGAGCTGTTAGCATAAAGGGATGCTGAATTTTATGGAAAGTCTTGTCTGCATCTATTGAGATAATCATGTGGTTTTTGTCTTTGCTTCTGTCTACGTGATGAATTACGTTTCCACATTTGTATATGTTGAACCAGCCTTGCATCCCCAGGATGAAGCCAACTTGACCATGATGGATAAGCTTTTTGATGTGCTGTTGCATTAGGTTTCCCAGTTTTTATTGAAGATTTTTGCATCGATGTTCATCACGTATATTGGCCTGAAATTTTCTTTTTTAGTTGTATCTCTGCCAGGTTTTGGTATCAGGACGATGTTGGTCTCATAAAATGAGGTAGGGAGGATTCCCTCTTTTTTTGTATCGTTTGGAATGATTTCGAAAGAAATGGTACCAGTTCTTCTTTGTATATCTGGTAGAATTTGGCTGTGAACTGGTCTGGACCTGGACTTTTTTTGGTTGGTACGCTATTAATTGCTGCCTGTACTTCAGACGTTGTCAATTGGTCCATTCAGGGATTCAATTTCTTCCTGGTTTAGTCTTGGGAGGGTGTAAGTGTCCAGGAATTTATCGATTTTTTCTAGATTTATTGGTTTATGTGCATAGAGTTGTTTGTAGTAATCTCTGATGGTAGTTTGTATTTCTGTGGAATAAGTGATGATATCCCCTTTATCATTTTTTATTGCATCTATTTGATTCTTCTCTGTTTTCTTTTTCATTAGTCTGGCTAGTGGTCTATCTATTTTGTTGATCTTCTCAAAGAAACAGCCCCTGGATTTATTGATTTTTTGAAGGGTTTTTTGTGTCTCTATCTCCTTCAATTCTGCTCTGATCTTAGCTATTTCTTGTCTTCTGCTAGCTTTTGAATTTGTTTGATCTTGCTCCCCTAGCTCTTTAAATTTTGACAATAGGGTTGGATTTTAGATCTTTCTTCACTTCTCACTTCTCATATGGGCATTTAGCACTATAAATTTCCCTCTAGACACTGCTTTAAATATGTTCCAGAGATTCTCGTACATTGTGTCTTCATTCTCATTGGTTTCGAAGAACATATTTATTTCTGCCTTCATTTCATTGTTTATCCAGTAGTCATTCAGGAGTAGATTGTTCATTTTTCATGTAGTTCTGTGGTTTTGAGTGAGTTTCTTAATCCTGAGTTCTAATTTGATTGCACTGTGGTCTGAGAGACTGGTTGTTATGATTTCTGTTCTTTTGCATTTGCTGAGGAGTGATTTACTTCCAATTATGTG
>NW_016107783.1:340740-343549 GCF_001604975.1 Cebus imitator | reverse complement strand
TTGGTAAACCTTCCTCCATCCCTTTATTTTGAGTCTATGTGCATCTTTGTATGTCAGATGGTTCTACTGAATAACACACACCAATGGGTCCTGACTTTTTATCTGGTTTGCCAGTCTGTGTCTTTTGATTGGGGTATTTAGCCTATTTACATTTAAGGTTAATATTGTTATGTGTGAATTTGTTCCTGCAATTTTGATACTAGCTGGTTGTTTTGCCCATTAGTTGACACAGTTTCTTCATTGTGTTGATGGTCCTTACCATTTGGTACATTTTTGCAGTGGCTGATGCTGGTTGTTCCTTTCCATGCTTAGTGCTTCCTTCAGGAGCTCTTGCAAGCTGGTGGTGGTCTGGTGGTGACAAAATCTCTGAGTAATTGCTTGTCCATAAATGTTTTTATTTCTACTTTGCTTGTGAAACTTAGTTTGACTGGATATGAAATTTTAGGCTGAAAGTTCTCTTCTTTAATGATGCTGAATATTGGCCCCCATTCTCTTCTGACTTGTAGAGTTTCTGCCAAGAGATCCACTGTGAGTCTGATGGGCTTCCCTTTATGAGTAACCAGACCTTTCTCTCTGGCTGCCCTTAGCATTTTTTCCTTCATTTTAACCCTGGTGAATCTGACAATTATGTGCCTTGGGGTTGCTTTTCTTGAGGAATATCTCTGCCATGTTCTCTGCATTTCCTGGATTTGAATGTTGGCCTGTCTTGCTAGGTTGGGAACGTTCTCCTGGATAATATCCTGAAGAGTGTTTTCCAGCTTGGATTTATTCTCTCTGTCACATTCAAGTACACCAATCAAATGTAGATTAGGTCTTTTCACATAATCCCATATTTCATGGAGGCTTTGTTCATTTATTTTCACTGTTTTTTCTCTAATCTTGCCTTCTCATTTTATTTCATTGAGTTGGTCTTCAATCTCTGATATCCTTTCTTCTGCTTGATCAATTCGGCTGTTGAAACTTGTGTATGCTTCTTGAAGTTCTCATGCTGTGATTTTCAGCTCCATCAAGTCATTTATGTTCTTCTCTAAGCAGGTTATTCTAGTTAGCAATTCATCTAAGCTTTTTTCAACATTCTTAGTTTATTTGCATTGGGTTAGAACATGTTCCTTTAGCTCAAAGAACTTTGTTATTATCCACCTTCTGAAGCCTGCTTCTGTCAATTTGTCAAAGTCATTCTCCATCGAGTTTTGTTCCCTTGATGGTGAGGAGTTGTGATCGCTTGGAGGAGGAGAGGTGTTCATGATTTCATCCTTTTTTCAGTAGTTTCTTCCCATCTTTGTGGATTTATCTACCTTTGGTCTTTGAAGTTGGTGACTTTCGGATGGGGTCTCTCAGTGGATGTCCTTTCTGTTGATGTTGAAGCTATTTCTTTTCATTTTTAGTTTTCCTTCTAACATTCAGGCCTCTTTGCTGCAGGACTGCTGAAGGTCCAGTCCAGACCCTGCTTGCCCTGGAATCACCCACAGGGGCTGCAGAACAGTAAGAGTTGCTGCCTGTTCCTTCTTCTGGTATCTTCATCCCAGAAGGGTACCCACCAGATTTTAGCCATTGCTCTCCTTTATGAGGTGCCTCTGGATGTATGGAGGTCAGCGAGCCACTTGAGGAGGCAGTCTGTCCCTTATCAGAGCTCAAGTTCTGTGCTGGGAGCTCTGTTTTTCTGTCCAGATCTGCTGGGCAGGGATGTTTAAGTCTGCTTCAGTGGAACTCACAACCACCTCTTTTTCCAGGTGCTCTGTGTCTTTAACATTTTATGTTAAAGATAGGAAAGTGGGGCTTTATTTATAAGTCCCCAACATGTTGCTGCCTTTTTTAAGAGATGCCCTGTCCAGCAAGGAGAGAGTCTAGTGACAGTATGCCTGCAGGAGCATTTCTGAGCTGCCAAGGGCTCTGCCCAGCTCCTGTATAAACGTCCTTGAGGTTTTGTTTACACAGGTAAGATTAGAACTGCCTCGGTAATGGCAGACACCATTCCCCCCACAGAGCTCAACCATCTAGAGTCGAGTTCAAACTGATATGCTGGGTGCGAAACTCTCAAGCCAGTGCATTTCAGATTGCTGTTCCATGTGAAGGTGGGACTCGCTGAGCCAGATTACCTGGGTCCCTGCCTTCAGCCTTCTCTTTTTCAGGGGAATGTGCAGCTCTGTTTCACAGATATTCCAGGTGCCAGTTAAAACAGACAGCCAGATTCGTGTGGGTTTTTGGGCTGGAAACCCGCATGCTTGTCAGCCGGTGGGAATCTCCTGGTCTGGGCTGTAAAGACCGCTGGAGAAGTATCTGAACTGGAGCGCCAGAGTGGCTGGAAAATTCCCAGAAGGTCTCCATTGGGTAGGAAGGGGGTCCTCCTGTCTGTTGCACTTCTCAGGTGAGGCAGCTCCCCACCCCATCTCCACTCACCTTCCTTGGGCTACACCCACTGTCCAACCAGTCCTATTGAGATGCACCTGGTACGTCAGTTGGAAATGCAGTGATCACTTGCCCTCTGCATTGCTCTTGCTGGGAACTCTGCTCCGGAGCTTTTCCTATTTGGCCATCTTGGCCACACCTCCCAGTTCCCTTCTTAAAGACTGATCCAGGCTGGGCTCAGTGGCTCAAGCCTGTAATCCCAGCACTTTGGGAGACTGTGACAGGCAGATCACCTAAGGTCAGGAGTTCAAGGCCACCCTGACCAACATGGTGAAACCCTGTCTCTACTAAAAACACAAAAATTAGCAGGGCATGGTTTCATGCACCTGTAATCCCAGCTACTTGGGAGGTTGAGGCAGGAGAATCGCTTGAACCTGGGAGGCGGAGGCTGCAGTGAGCCAAG
>NW_016107783.1:333241-340711 GCF_001604975.1 Cebus imitator | reverse complement strand
CAAAAAAAAAAAAAAAAAAAAAGATCCTTCATCCATGGCCTCTCCTGGGGGACCTTGGAGCACATGCAGCACCATTTCTGTAAAAATAACATTGTATACACATCCACCAGCCTAAAATATTTGAATCAAAGCTTTAAATAACAGTTTTTGAAAACCTCATGCAACTTTCTCAGTAGCATTTCATTTTTACTCTCTATCAATACACTATGCTCTCAAGAGCTTCCTAACTCCAGATAAAAGATATTGTTCATTACCTTTCCACTAACATTAGATAACAGATATTTACAGAAAGAGAAATGTTTCAAATTTGGAATGAAAGAGTAACCTTGGGCATAAATCTTTTTTGTGTGTGTAGGAGTCTCTGTGATACTCTTCATTTAAGATGCCTATGACTGAAAGAACTTTCAAATTGCCTATGTTTACATTTCTTTTGTTCTCTGAAGCTTACAAACCGATACTATGCATTTCGTCAAATGATTCATTTCCTGTATGCAGTTTTTCAGAATACTGAAGACTATGTTGCAAACAGGTGCCAAATTTTCATGGGATTTGCCTTATTTGAAATGATTCTTATCATTTTTGTTGTTTTTGTATCATTTGTGTTTCTTTCATTTTCTTTCGTTTTGTTTTGTTTTGTTGTTTGTTTTGTTTTTTCCCGAGATAGAGTCTCACTCTGTTACCTAGGCTGGAGTGCAGTGGCGTGATCTTGGCTCACTGCAACCTCCACCTCCTGGGTTCAAGCAATTATCCTGCGCCAGCTTCCAGAGTAGCTAGAATTACAGGCACCTGCCACCATGCCCGGCTAATTTTTGTATTTTTAGTGGAAACAGGGTTTCACAATGTTGGTCATGCTGGTCTTGAACTCCTGATCTTAGGTGATCCACCCACCTTGGCCTCCCAGAGTGCCGGAATTACAGGTGTGAGCCACCACACCCAGCCAGTGTTTCTCTTCTAAAAGGTCATGTACTATAAAATTCACCTATTTAAAGTGTATGATTTAAAGGTTTTTAGTATATTCAGAGATATATAGAATCATCTCTGGAGGTAGTCAATATGTGTGGACCTCACTCTGCATACGCTTAGTAGACAGCATAAAATGTTAAAGACACAGCAGTGTTGCTTTACAATTCGAGCACATATGAAAAGTCTCTTTTTGCTCTCTCTTATTTTCTTCATTTTTTTCTGTTTTCATGATATAGAAAGATGTTTCTTCCTACCATAGCCAATTTTTCCAGGCATAGAATTCTATTCCCTGCATTCCTTATCATCTTAATTCTGTATGCTTTTCTAACACCTTACTTTTACTCCATCTGTAGCATCTACCAGATTGCTGGATTGTTAGATTGAACTTTGTTTTAAGATCTTTGGACTTCTTGGTTTCCTTTATACATATTGCCAAATAAAACTTTCCATTATGCTTTCTTTTGTTTCATATGTTAGTGACTCATATAGCAGAGTAAAATTACCAGCTCAATTTAGGTTGGGAAATTAAGAGCTGTCTGATCATAGAAATTTACATCATAATTAACTTGAATATAATTTGTGTCAATGACCTAGAGAAGCAACAGGTTCAGGAAACCACCACCTAGTCTCTGAGCTATGCATTTACCTCTATACTAGCAATGGTTACAGAAATGTTTTAGGTAATTCTATACTTATTTCTGAACAACCTATAATTTACTTTGAAGTCAGTGATTCTAACATTTTGGGGGTTATCGTATCTTTAATTCCTCAATGTGTTCTGTCTCCTCCTAAGACTTGCTATACAATATATGTGTTATTTTTAGGTGAAAGGAAATGTAAATTCGCTTTATTTTGAGAACTTCAATATATTCCTTGAGAAAAATCAGAAGAAATCTAGGATTGTTTCCAGTCAAAAGTTGCGTGTGTCTGGGGGGAGTTGGGGACAGGAAATATAGTTTGAAATAGTTTTTGTAACTGAAAGTAATGGCGAAAACTGCAATTACTTTTGCACCAACCTAATACTTTTGCAAATGATAGGTACTGAATAGTATTTTGGAAATATATAATATCGATTTAAATTTTTTTTTGCCTTTCTATAAAAAGTACAAATTGGGTTACATTATCATTTCCTAGACAAAATGAAAGGGTTTTTTCTTTCTTTCTTTCATAAAACAGTTTCTCTTTGAACTACAAAACCAAAATAAGTATACACACACACACACACACACAATGTAAGTACATCTTATTTTTATAATGGCAGAAGGAAATTTTAAACTAAATATTGCTCTATTATGGGAAAATTGATTCAAACTTTGGATGGGAAATAAAATGCAACTAAGGAAAAAAGCATGATATAATGAAAACAATGGTGAGAATACTGTGTCATTTCCACATGGCACACACCCTATTATAAGATAGTAAGCAAAATATGCTCCATCTTACAACCACTTCTAGGCCAAATAAAAAACATAAATAAATAGGGAATGATCTGTACAGAACCCTAAATATAGTATTACTTCTGGGCAGTTATTGTGAAATAACTAAAACATAATAGTTATTTTATATGTAGGCATCCAAAAAGTATTGTTATGTTTGTCAATATCTATACTTATTGTTTTCTTTGTATTCATGCAAATGTTAGTTTTGCTTTCATTTTCACAACAATATATACTGCTATAATATAATAATTTTTTTTAAAAAGCTCCAGGTCTTAAATATTTAATAATTTGATACTGACTTTTTAGAGCCATTTAAAAAAAAACATTAATAATGAAGACATTTCAGATAATCAAGAGCTTCCCAGAAACAATTTTTTGAAAAAAATTGAAAGGATATAGCTCCAGATAAGTTGGAGTACAGATAATCATGCAAGATACTTTCTAGAAAATATGGTGTTGATGATGGGGGCAGGAGGAGAATGAAACGAACATGGAATATTTTACAAAGAAATCCACCACTAGAATAAATACTGCTAGTGAAAATGACCTGGATATCATGTGCCTATCTCTCTCCTCCACCCCATTTATGCCAATTAGGGAAAAAAAAATGGGATCAATTCAATATTCTCTAATCAATCATAACTCCACCTATGTCAACACTGTCTCTTAATATGAAGAGAGATTGTTTTTGAATAATAAAAAGCCCTAAATATTTTCTTATTAGTAATAAAAAGTATGTATATATCTGTTCATGTCCACCAGTCTGAAATATTAGAATCAAAGCTAATGGTATCTCAGAAAATGCACTACTCCAGGCCATGTTCTGTTATCTCTCCTTAGAAATATAAATCTAAGTACAGATTTGATCTTGTACATTTAGCCTATGTTTTTTTAAGAAAAATATATGAATGTACTTAATATTCTACCCATGATGCTTGTTCCTATGCACCATTAGAAGATATGGAAAGCTAAGACATTTTTGGGAATTTTACATCAGTAAGAAGGTAATGAGTAGCAGGGAAGTATAAATTGTAATAAATAAAGCCACAGTCCTTTTAATAAAACCTGGGGTGGAATTTGCATGCCAAGCAAATGTTCCCAGTCTATAAAATTGAGTGCAATTTTCCTAGTTGAATATTTTTAAATGTATTGTCAAACCTCTTACCCAGTATTCTGTTATAAAGAGACAGTACACAAAATCTGGCCGGGCCCAGTGGCTCACACTTGTAATCTCAGCACTATGGGAGGCCAAGTCTGGCAGATCACCTGAGGTGAGAAGTTCAAGACCAGTCTGGCCAATGTGGTGAAACCCTGTCTCTACTGAAAATACAAAAATTAGCTGGGCGTGGTGGCGCACGCCTGCAGTCCCAGCTACTCCGGAGGCTGAGGCAGGGGAAGCTCTCGAATCTGGAGGGTAGAGGTTGCAGTGAGCTGAGATTATGCCACTGCATTGCAGCCTGAGCAACAGTGAGACTTGGTCTCACAAATAAATAAATAAATAGACATTACACAAAATTCAGACTTTGCCTAACCAAGGATATGTGAATTGAATAAGGCTTATAATGATAGGGCTAATTTCTGACCCACATCTTTATATATAGGACTGTACTATAAAGAAAAAGAAAACACATACTGCAATCTTGTAGTTAGCAAACCTAGCTTTAAGAAGTACACCTATGAAACATTTTAGCCATGTGTAAAGACTCTGTTACACCAGTATAATAACTTCTATAAAATACTACTTTAAGGTGATCATCTCATATACACAATATTTTCAAGAAACAAGGTGAAATAATAATAATTGTTTCTTTAATTCATGCTGAGAATAGATAATTGAAGCAAAAATTTTTAAAAAAGCCTTACCCATTGAAGGTAGTTTTTTAAAAATTGTGACTTTGTTGCCTTGAATAATGCCAACAAAAGTCAATCTTACATAGTGATATTTCTTTGTGTAAATGATCCTTCATATTTTTCCTTCCAGTATAACTGATACCTCTCTACCACATGATTTTTTTCAAGACTTAAGGTGCTGTTTTGTTTGTAACCTATGAGTCTGGCTTATAAATTTTACAGTATATTACATGGTTGGTATTTATGAAATAAAACATGTATACAGTGTTTGTTGTATTTATTTCAAAACCAATTGGTAAGATATATTTATATATCACCTTATATAGAAATAAAATATTTTTCAAGAAATGAGTTTAATACTTTTCAGTTATACTTATTATATATTTATATTCTTTACTTGAACCTAATTTTAATTAAAATAAATAGTAATAAAAGCTCCTTATATGATCCAGGAATTCTCAAGCTCAGTATTATTGATATTTGGTACTAGGGTTGTTGAAGGGGCTGCCTTGTGCATTGTAGGGTAGTTAGAAGCATACATGGCCTCAAGCTGGTATTACCTTTAAGAATTGAGAGACTAGGTCAATATGGCTGATGGCAGTGTATTAGAGCAGGTGTTAGCATCCCAAATTACTCATTCAGCAAATAATTATGGGTTGTTTACTAGCCATTTGATATTTTGATAAATCTTAGTGGTACAATGATGAACAAATCAACAAGGTCCCTGTTTGCATAGAGTGGAGGATAACGGATAATTATAGCATTATATGATAATAGTTCCTGCAGGCCGGGTGTGGTGGCTCACACCTGTAATCCCAGCACTCTAGGAGGCCGAGGTGGGCAGATCACCTGACATCGGGAGTTTGAGACCAGCCTTACCAACATGGAGAAACCCCATCTCTACTAAAAATACAAAAATTAGCCTGGTGTGGTGGTGCATGCCTATAATCACAGCTACTCTGGTGACTGAGGCAGGAGAATCTCTTGAACCGGGAGGCTGAGGTTGTGGTGAGTCAAGATCGTGCATGGCACTCCAGCCTGGGCAACAAGAGCGAAACTCCATCTCAAAATAATAATTATAATAATAGTTCTTGCTGAATGCTATGAAGAAAAATTACCATGTGTAAAACAAGTGTGATACTCTGCCCCCTCTGGTGTATGGTGCTATGAATAGTGTCCCTAAAGAAGTGACATTGAAGTAGAGAACTGAAAAATTGGTGAGCGTTAGACAGCAGATGGATAGAACTTATTTTTGCCTTTAAAGAATGTATTCCTATTGACAGTATACTTTTCCTGGATCATTTAATATACATGACCATGCAGTTTTTAATTTAGTGGGGAACTCAATTCGTTTTCTTTGGACATTTCATATTGTACCTTTGGGGGAGGTTAACATCTGAAACCAAGGCAAACAGAAGCCAATAATCAATTATTTACTCATTAAAAAAACAAGGACTTTGGGGTTGTTTCTAGGATAATAACTTCTCTAATGTTCATTCAGCAATCAAGTTTTTTAAGAATATATTTTTAAAAAAATAGAGATGAGTTTTTGCCATGTCTTCAACACCCGGCCTCAAGAAATCCACCCTCCTAGGCCTCCAGATGTGCTGGGATTACAGGACTGAGCCACTGCATCCAGCCAAGAATGTATTTTTTATTTATTGGCCACATACTTGGTCAATTAAAAAAATAGAAATTCGATGAAATCTATATACCATTTTGGATATGGCCACATTCCTTTAGACATGGCACTTTTAATGAATTTGTATTGTCTAATTTCTTCACTGTTATTGGCAATTAAGTATGGTTTTACCACAGAAGTACAATAAGGGTTGGCAAATACGCTGTTATAGCTATGATACTTGTGCTTACTCAGCATCCATTATTAATCTGTTATTATCATTTCAACACCATTATCACTTAGAAAACACTAAGTATTTTACCAGATAAATGGCCACAGATAAAAACTACTGACTAGTCTACATATGTCATGACATATATAATATTTTTATTATTAAAGTTATACATGCACATTTCAAAATTTCGATCATTGTAAAAGGGCAGAATGTCATAAGTAAAAGTCCTCTTCCACTTATATGCAGAACTATATTATTTTATGGGTACATCTAAATTGATTGTGCTTCACTTCATTGTGCTTTATAGATAGTGCTTTTTTTTTTTTTTTTAACAAATAGAAGGTTTGTGGTAACCCTGCATCAAGCAAGTACATCAGCACCATCTTTCCAACAGCGTCTTTTCTCATTTCATGTCTCTAGCTCACATTTTGATAATTTTCACAATATTTCAAATTTTTCATTATTATTTTAGCTGTTATGGTGATCTGTAATCAGTGATCTTTGATGCTACTGTTGTAATTGTTTATGGGCAGCACAACCTCACCTATATAAGATGGACAAGTTAATGAATAAATGTGTTGGGTCTTCTGACTATGCCACAGAACAGGCATTTCACTGTCATTTCCTTCCTCTATTCCCAAAGACGTAATGAGATTAAAATTGGGGAAATTAAGAAACCTACAGTGGCCTCTTAAGTGTTCAAGTTAAGGGAAGAGTCACACGTCTCTCACTTTAAATCAGAAGCTAGAAGTAATTAAACTTAGAAAGAGGGAATGCCAAAACCAAGCTATGAGGCCAAAAAACATATGAAAAAATGCTCATCATCAATGGTCGTTAGAGAAATGCAAATCAAAACCACACTGAGATATCATCACACACCAATCAGAATGACGATCATTAAAAAATCTGGAGACAGATGCTGGAGAGGATGTAGAGAAATAGGAACACTCTTACACTGTTGGTGGGAGCGTAAATTATTTCAACCACTGTGGAAGACAGTGTGGTAATTTCTCAAGGAGCTAGCAATAGAAATTCAATTTGACCCAGCAATCCCATTACTGAGTATATACCCAAAGAACTATAAATCATTCTGCCATAAAGACACATGCACATGTATGTTCATTGCACCCCTGTGTACAATAGCAAAGACCTGGAACTAGCCCGAATGCCCATCAATGGTAGACTGAACAAAGAAAATGTGGTACATATACACCATGGAATACTATGCAGCCGTAAAAATCAATGAGTTCTTGTCCTTTGTAGGGATTTGGATGAATCTAGAAACCATCATTTTCAGCAAACTGACACAAGAACAGAAAGTCAAACACTGTATGTTCTCACTCATAGGTGGGTGTTGAACA
>NW_016107783.1:313096-332296 GCF_001604975.1 Cebus imitator | reverse complement strand
ACGAAGAAGCGTCCATCAATGCATCAAACATCATTGTTCTTATTTTATGAAATTACCACAGCCACCTCAACCTTCAGCAGCCTTCACCCTGATCTTTCATGTCTGTTAACACATCCATTCTACAGCCCTTGGTTAAAGGAGAATTTGAACTTTTGAGCCTTATTATTTGAGAAATACATTTTATAAACTTCTGTCATAGAGGTTTGTTGTACAGACTATTTCATCACAAACCTAGTATTTTTTTTTAATGTATTGCATTTTAGGTTTTGGGGTATATGTGAAGAACATGCAAGATTGTTGCATAGGTACACACATGGCAGTGTGATTTGCTGCCTTCCTCCCCTTCACCTATATCTGGCATTTCTCCCCATGCTCTCTCTCCCCACCTCCCCACCCCCCGTCCCTCCCCCATTTCCCCCAACAGATCCCAGTGTGTAGTGCATTAAACCTAGTCCCCATTAGTTATTCAAACATGCACATGTACACGTGAACTTAAAAGCTGAAAAATACATTTTGTAAGGCTATAGCTGCCACAGATAGTGATTCCTCTGATGGATTTGGGCAAAGTAAATAGAAAGGATTCACCATTCTAGATTCCATTAAAACATTCATGATTCATGAGAGGAGGTCAAAATATCAACATTAACATGAGTTTCGTGGAAGTTGATTTCAACCTTCATGAATGACTTCAAGACCTCAGTGTAGAACGTCACTGAGAATGTGGTACAAATAACAAGGAAACTAGAATGAGAAGAGGAATCTGAAAATGTGACTGACTTGCTGCAATCTCATGATGAAATTGAACATATAAGGAGTTGCTTCTTGGTGATTAGCATATAATTTTTTTTTTTTGTGATGGAATCTACAGCTGGTAAGATGCTGTGGACATTGTTGAAATGACAACAAAGGGTTTAGAATATCACATAAACTTAGTTGATAAGACAGCAACAGGGTTTGAGAGGATTTATTCCAATTTTGAAAGAACCTCTATTGGGGGTCAAATATCACATGCTACAGATAAATCTTTCATGAAAAGAAGAGTCAATCGATGTGGCAAACTTTCTTATTGTCTTATTTTAAGAAAATTGCCACAGCCTCCCAACCTTTAGAACCACTGTTCTGATCAATCTGCCACTATCAACATTGAGGCAAGACTCTCCACCAGCAAAATCATTACAGTTCACTGAAGGCTCCAATAATCATCAGCATTTTTAGCAATAAAATACTTTTAGTTGAGGTATTTACATGGTTTTAGGTCTAATGCTACTGAACATTATAGTGTACAGTTTAAACATAACTGTATAAACAAAGTAGACTACAGTGTAGTTTAAACATAATTTTTATATGCAATGGGAAACCAAAAACATTGTGTGGCTTGTTTTGTTGAAGTATTTATTTTATTGTGGTTATGAGAAGCGGAGATGTAGTACTTCTGAAGTATGCATGCACACTGATAAATAATGAAACTTTTTTTGTGTGACCAAAAGAACTACAATTACACAAATTATTAGAGGATAGGTGTTCATCCTCCTCCAAAATTATTATGTTGAATCCCCAACTCCAAATTTAATAGTATTATGAAGTGGGTTTTCTGTGTGGTTATTAGATGAGGTCATGAGGATAGAGCCCATAATATGTGATTAGTGTCCTTGTAAGGAGATGAAGAAACCAACCAAAGCTGGCTGTCTTTCTCTCTGCTTCTGCCATGTGAAGATATAGAAAGAGGGCAGCCATCTGCCAACCAGAAAGATAGATCGCTACGACCTGGCTGTAGTGGCACCTCAATTATGGATTTCTCAAACTCCAGAACTATGAGAAATAAATGTCTGCTGTTCAATCTAGTTACTCTGTGATATTTTGGTAAAGCAGCCTAAGGTGGCTACAGCATGAATCTTATAAATTCTAACATATATGTAAGCAGTAGTGTTTTGAAAAGATACAAGAATAATATTGCATTTTGTAAAGATTAATAAAATCACCATAATCAACTAGTATTGCCAAAATAAATATGAATAATTAATTTTTCCCAGTATTCTTTGACATTTATATACATAAACTCAGTAAAGAGTATTTGAATTATGAAAAATTTTAAATTACTAGAAAGAGAAATAATGCTTTAGAGAGTAAAGCTTAAGGAAGAAAATACATATTCAAAGCTTTATATATCTCTATAAACTATGTGATTTTTGTATAGCCCCTATCAAAGAAGAAAGTGATCTCTTTTTCTAAAAGAAGCAACCTTATTCACTACATAAGTCTAATTTTTATAAGCTCCTTAGTGATTTTTAAAATGTGATCCTAAAAATAAGATTCAGTATTCCTCTGGTAATGTGCCACAATTTTGTTTTCACTTTCTTTTTTTCTTGTTTCTCCTCAACTTGCCCATAAAACGTTTTATCTGTTTACATTTTTAATACTTATTATAAGTAATTTTTGAGTTGTAAACACAACTGTATTACTTGATGTCTTTTTTTTTTTTTTCAACTTTATTTTAGTTTCAGGGGATACATGTGCAGGTTTTTTTATATGGGTAAATTGCACGTAACTGAGATTTGGTGTGTGAATGATTCTGTCACATAGATAGTGAGTATAGTACCCAATAGTTTTTCAACTCTCCCTGGAAGGACTCCCTTCTCTAGTAGTTCCCAGTGTCTACTGTTCCCATCTTTGTGTCCATGTTTGTATCCAATATTTCACTGCCACTTATAACTGAGAATATGTGCTCATTGGTTTCCTAGTCCTGCATTAATTCACTTAGGATAATCGCCTCCAGCTGCAATCTGTTGCTACCAGGGCATAATTTTGTTCCTTTTTATGGCTGTGTAGCATTCTATGATGTATGTATACCATGTCTTTATCCAGTTCAGCATTGACGGACATCCAGGCTGATTCCATGTCTTTGCTCTTGTAAACAAAGCTGTGGTTAACATACAAGTGCATGTACCTTTCTGGTGGAACAATTTCTTTTCTTTTGGATATTGAAATGGTTTGGCTCTGTGTCCCCACCCAAATTTCATGTCAAATTATAATCCGTATGTGTTGGGGCATGAACCTAGTGAAAGGTGATTGAATCACAGGAGCAGACTTCCCTCTTGCTGTTCTCATGATAGAGTTCTCATGATATCTGGTTGTTTGAATGTGTGTAGAGCTTCATCCTCACTTTCTCTCTCTCCTGCCACCATGTGAAGAAGTTGCTTGCTTCCCCTCCGCCCTTTGTCCATGATTGTGAGTATCCTGCAGCCTCCAGATATGCTTCCTGTACAGCATGCAGAAGTGTGAGACAATGAAACCTCTTTTCTGCATAAAATACCCAGTCTCAAGTAGTTCTCTCTAGCAGTGAGAGAAGAGGCTAACACAGGCATATTTCCAGTAAAGAGATTGCTGGATCAAATCACAGTTCTGTTTTTAGCTCTTTAAGGAACTACCACACTGCTTTTCACAATGGTTGAATAAATTTACACTCCCACTAAAAGTGTATAAGCATTCCTTTTTCTCTGAAGAGGAAAATAAAATCAAAGAATTAAAATCAGTAATAGTTAACATCAGGACTAGGTCATTAAGAAAAATCAGAGCAAGCAAAAATAAGTAACTCCTCCCAGCTTAGCCCAACTAACTGCAGCTGCAAACTTATCTCACAGCCCACATTCCAGGCTAGTCATAAAACCTGTATTTAGAGAAAGTAGAGGCAAAGCAGAACTAGTACAACCCCTTCCCTACTTAGATAAGAGCACCGGAGCACATCTTTAGGTCTGCAGCCCACACATACTTCTGCAATTCCTGTTTTTCTGGTCTCCTACTCAACCTTTCAACCTCCTACCTCAGCTGCAAGGTTATAAAGTCAAATGACCACGAAGCCCAAGATTGTAAAACTTGATTAACTGTCTTTGTCCAAAATCTGTTTCCTGCCTTGTTTTCCTGCCTCAAATTGTACAAAAGCAATACATTCTCTTTGTTCATGGCTGGCAGTCATTACAGGCAGTGAGGCTACCATCAGCCAGAGCTCCAATAAGGACATTCTCTTGTGTCTCTTGGTCTCTCTGTTCTTCTTGGCTCGAATTTCCACAACATCGCTGCAACCTCACCAGCATCTGTTATTTTTTGACTTTTTAGTAATAGCCATTCTGACTGGTGTGAGACATTATATCATTTTGGTTTTGATTTGCATTTCTCTAATAATTAGTAACATTGAACTTTTTTTCATGTATTTGTTGGCAGCATGCAATGTTTTCTTTTGAGAGGTGTCCACGTTCTTCACCTATTTTTAATGGGGTTGTTTTTTTTTTGCGTGTTGAAGTGTTTAAGTTCCTTAGAGATTCTAAATATTACTAATTTGTTAGCTGCATGATTTGCAAATATTTTCGCACAGTCTATAGGTTGTCTGTTTTCTTTGCTGATAGTTTCATTTTCTGTGCAAAAGCTCTTTAGTTAAATTATGTTTAACTTGTCAATTTTTGTTTTAGTTGCAAATGCTTTTGGGGACTTAATCATAAATTATGTGCCAAGGCTGATGTCCAGAATCATATTTCCTCGGTTTTCTTCTACAATTTTTATATTTTTAGGTCTTACATTTAGGCTTTTAATCCATCTTGAGTTAATTTTTGTATACATTGACATGTATACAAAAATTCTTATGTTTTCCCTTTTAATTGGAGTAATTTTATAGGAATCAAGTTTATAAAATTTATGTTCAGAAATAGGCTAAAACTGGTTAAATGATAATAAGATTGAGATTAAAGAAAGTTATACTATATGACTAAGCTTTTGTAAATGTTCACAAGTGAGAATAGCTAATGAAACAAAGGTGCCACTTAAGTGAACAACACCAAAGTCTGTTTTTTCTCTAGCTATATATATATTTTTTGGTTGTTCTACTTTGGGCTCTGGGGTACATGTGCACATCCCGCATCCTGCAGGATCGTTGCATAGGTACATACATACCATGGTGGTTTGCTGTCTCCATCCCTGTCCCCGTCGCCTACTTCTGGCATTTCTCCCTGTGTTAACCCTTCCCATTCTCCCCAAATCCCTACTGCCCTTCCCCTCCCCTCCCCTCCACCCACCTACCTAGCCCTGTGAGTGTTGTTCTCTTCCCTGTGCCCAAGTCTTCTCATTGTTCATCACTCATCTATGAGTGAATACATTCGATGTTTGGTTTTCTGTTCTTATGTCAGTTTGCTGAGAATGATGGTTTCTAGATTCATCCATGTCTCCACAAAGAACACAAGCTAGTCAGTTTTTGTGACTGCATAGTATTCCATAGTGTATATGTGCCACAGTTTCTTTGTCCAGTCTATCATTGATGGGCATTTGGGTTGGTTCCAGGTCTAAGCTATCATAAACAGTGTCACAATGAACATATGTGTGCATGTGTCTTTATGACAGAACAATTTATAATCCTTTGGGTATACACCCAGTAATGGCATTGCTGGGTCAAATAGAATTTCTATTTCTAGATCCTTCAGGAATCGCCACACTGTCTTCCACAATGGTTGAACTAATTTACACTCCCACCAACAGTGTAAAAGTGTTCCTTATTCTCCACATCCTCTCCAGCAACTGTTGTCTCCTGATTTTTCAACGATTGCCCTTCTAACTGGCATGAGATAGTATCTCAATGTGGTTTAGATTTGCATTTATCTAATGAGCAATGATGATGAGCATTTTTCATATGTTTGTTGGCTGCATATATGTCTTCTTTTGCAAAGTGTCTGTTTGTATCCTCCACCCACTTTTGAATGGATTTGTTTGTTTGTTTGTTTGTTTTCTTGTAAATCTGCTTTAGTTCTTTGTCGATTCTGGATATTAGGCCTTTGTCAGATGGGTAGTTTGCAAAACTTTTTTCCCATTCTATTGGTTGCTGGTTCACCCTAATGATTGTTTCTTTTGCTGTGTAGAAGCTCTGGAGTTTAATTAGATCACATTTGTCTATTTTGGCTTTTGTTGCCATTACTTTTGGTATTTTCGTCATAAAGTCCTTGCCTGTGCCTATGTCCTGAATGGTTTTGCCTAGGTTTTCTTCTAGGGTATTTATGGTGTTAGTTCTTATGTTTAAATCTTTAATCCATCTGGAGTTAATTTTTGTATAAGGTGTAAGGAAGGGGTCCAGTTTCAGCTTCCTACATATGGCTAGCCAGTTTTCCCAACACCATTTATTAAACAGGGAATCCTTTCCCCATTGCTTTTGTCTGGTTTGTCAAACATCAGATGGTTGTAGATGTGTGGCAGTGTATCCGAGGCCTCTGTTCTGTTCCATTCGTCTATATCTCTGTTTTGGTACCAGTACCATGCTGTTTTGATTACTGTATCCTTGTGCTATAATTTGAAGTCAGGTAGCATGATGCCTACAGCTTTGTTCTTTTTGCTTAGGATTGTCTTGGCTATTCAGGCTCTCGTTTGGTTCCATATATACTTTAAAGTGTTTTTTCCAGTTATGTGAAGAGGGTCAATGGTAGCTTGATGGGGATAGCATTGAATCTATAAATTACTTTGGGCAGTATGGCCATTTTCACAATATTGATTCTTCCTAACTGTGAACATGGAATGTTTTTCCATCTGTTTGTGTCCTCTCTTATTCCCTTGATCAGTGGTTTGTAGTTCTCCTTGAAGAGATCTTTTACATCCTTTGTTAGTTGTATTCCTATGTATTTTATTCTCTTTGTAACAATTATAAATGACAGTTTTTTCATGATTTGGCTCTCTGTCTGTTATGGGTATATAGGAATGCTTGTGATTTCTGCACATTGATTTTGTATCCTGAGACTTTGCCAAAGTTGCTTATGGAGGTTTTGGGATGAGATGATGGGGTCTTATAAATATATGATCATGTCTTCTGCAAATAGGGACAACTTGACTTCTTCTTTTCTTAATTGTATGCCCTTTATTTCTTTTTCTTGCCTAATTGCTCTCACTAGAACTTCCAATACTATATTGAATAGGAGTGGTGAGAGAGGGCATCCTTGTCTAGTGCCAGTTTTTAAAGGGAATGCTTCTAGTTTTTGCCCTTTCAGTATGATATTGGCTGTGGGTTTGTCATAAATAGCTTTTATTATTTTGTGATACATCCCATCGATATCTACTGTATTGAGAGTTTTTAGCATAAACGGTTGTTGAATTTTGTTGAAGGCCTTCTCTGCATCTATTGAGATAATCATGTGGTTTCTGTCTTTGGTTCTGTTCATGTGGTGGATTACCTTCATAGATTTGCATATGTTGAACCAGCCTTGCATTCCCAGGATGAAGCCTTCTTGATCGTAGTGGATAAGATTTTTGATGTGCTGTTGGCTTCAGTTTGCCAGTATTTTATTGAAGCTTTTTGCATCAATGCTCATTATAGATATTGGTCTGTAGTTTTCTTTTTTGTTGTGTCTCTGCCAGGATGATGTTGGTCTCATAAAATGAGTTAGGGAGGATTCCTTCTTCTTGTATTGTTTGGAATAGTTTCAACAGTAATGGCACCAGCTTCTCTTTGTACAGCTGGTAGAATTCAGCTATGAACCTGTCTGGACCTAAACTTTTTTTGGTTGGTTGGCTATTAATTGCTGCCTGTACTTCAGATCTTGTTATTAGTTTATTCAGGGTTTCAACTTCTTCCTGGCTTAGACTTGGGAGTGTGCTAGTGTCCAGGAATGTATCCATTTCTTCCAGATTTACTGATTTTTGTGCATTGAGCTGTTTGTAGTAATCTCTGATGGTAGTTCTGAGGAATTGGTGTGATCTCCCCTTTATCATTTTTTATTGCATCTATTTGATTCTTCTCTCTTTTCTATTAGTCTAGCTAGTGGTCTATTTTGTTAATGTTTTCAGAAAGCCAGCTCCTGGATTTATTGATTTTTTGGAGTTTTTTGTGTCTCTGTCTCCTGCAGTTCTGCTCTAACCTTAGTTATTTCTTGTCCTCTGCTTGCTTTTCAGTTGTTTTTTTCGTTTGTTTTGTTTTGTTTTTTTGTTTTTGTTTTTGTTTTTATCTTGCTCCTCCAGCTCTTTCAGTTTTGGTGATAGGGTACTGATTTTATTCTTTCCTTGTTTCTGATGTGGACATTTATTGCTATAAATTTCCCTCTAGATGTTGCTTTAAATGTGTCCCATAGATTATGGTAGGCTTTGTCTTCACTCTCATTGGTTTCAAAGAACATTTTTATTTCTACCTTCATTTCATTGTTTATCCATTTGTCATTCAGGAGCAAGTTGTTCAGTTTCCATGTGATTGTGCAGTTTTGAGTGCTTTTCTTAATCCTGAGTTCTAATTTGATTATGCTGTGGTCTGAGAGACTGTTTGTTATGATTCCCATTATTTTGTGTTTGCTGAGGAGTGATTTACTTTCAATTATGTGGTCAATTTTAGAGTAAGTGTAATGTGGTGCTGAGAAGAATGTGTATTCTATGGATTTGGGGTGAAGTGTTCTGTAAATGTCTATTAGGTCTCCTTGGTCCAGATGCGTGTTCAAGTCCTGAATATCCTTGATAACTTTCTGTCTTGTTGATCTGTCTAATATTGTCCATGGAGTGTTAAAGTCTCCCATTATTATTGTATGGGAGTCTAAGTCTTCTTGTAGGTCATGAAGAAATTGTTATATGTAACTGGGTGCTCCTGCATTGGGTGCATATATATTTAGGATAGTTAGCTCTTCTTGTTGCATTGATCATTTTACTATTATGTAATGCCCTTCTTTGTCTCTTTTGATCTTTGTTGGTTTAAAGTCCATTTTATCAGAGACTAGGATTGCTACACCTGTTTTTTTTTGTTTTTTTTTTCTCTCTCCATTTGCTTGGTAAATCTTNTATTGTGTCAGAAACTAGAATCGCAACCCCTGCTTTCTATCTCCTTAGTAAATTTTCCTCCATCCCTTTATTTTGAGTCTATGTGCATCTTTGCATGTGAGATGGGTCTATTGAATGCTGCATACTGATGGCTCTTGATATTTATCCAGTTTGCCAGTCTGTGTCTTTTGATTGGGGCATTTACAGTCAATGTTAATATTGTTATGTTTGAATTTTACCCTGCCATTTTGTTACCGGCTGGTTGTTTTGCCCATTAGTTGACATGGTTTCTTCATTGTGTCATTGTTCTTTACAATTTGGTTTGTTTTTGCAGTGGCTGGTACTGGTTGTTCCTTTCCTTGTTTAGTCCTTCAGGAGCTCTTGTAAGGCAGGTCTTGTAGCGAAGAAATCTCTCGGCAATTGCTTGCCCATATTTCTCCTTCACTTATGAAGTTTAGTTTGGCAGGATATGAAATTCTGGGTTGAAAGTTTTTTTCTTTATGGATGTTGAATATTGGTCCCACTCCCTTCTAGCTTGTGAGTCTGACGGTCTTATTTTTGTGGGTGACTCAACCTTTCTCTCTGGCTGCCCTTAGGATTTTTTCCTTCATTTTAACTCTGGTGAATCTGACAATTGTGTGCCTTGGGGTGGCTCTTCTTGAGGAATGTCTTTGTGGTGTTCTCTGTATTTCCTGGATTTGAATGTTGGCCCACAGTCTTAGGTCGGGGAAGTTCTCTTGGATAATATCCTGAAGAGTATTTTCCAACTTGGATTCATTCTCCCTATCACATTAAGGTGCTCATCAAGTATAGATTAGATTTTTTTCACATAATCCCATGGTTCTTAGAGGCTTTGTTCATTTTTTTTCACTATTTTTTCTCTAATCTTGCCTTCTCATTTTATTTCATTGATTTGGTCTTCTATCTCCAATATCCTTTCTTCTACATCGATTTGCCTGTTGAAACTTGTTTATACCTCACAAAGTTCTCACGTGTTTTTCAGCTCCATCAAGTAATTTATGTTCTTCTCTAACCTGATTATTCTAGTTAACATTTCATCTAACCTTTTCTCAAAGTTCTTAGTTTCTTTGTGTTGGGTTAGAACATGGCCTTTTGACTCAGAGACGTTTGTTACTACCCACCTTCTGAAGTCTGCTTCTGTCAATTCGTCAAACTCACTTTCTGTCTTGTTTTGTTCCCATGATGGTGAGGAGTTGTGATACCTGGGAGGGGAAGAGGTGTTCTTGTCTTTGATGGTTTCATCCTTTTTCTGCTGGTTTCTTCCCATCTTTGGGGATTTATCTCCCTTTGATCTTTGAAGTTGGTGATTTCAAGAGGAATCTCTGAGTAGACATTCTTTCTATTGCGGTTGGAGCTATATCCTCTTTGGCCTGTAGAGGCACTGTTGGGCTGCTTTGTACTCAGTCAGGTTGCTGGGTGGGTGGCCTTCCCCTGGAGTTTGTTTGCCGGTGAGATTAGCCCTACCTTCCCAATGGCATCTCTCCTTCCCTGAGCTTGATCTTCCCCATTGGGGTCAAACTGGTGTATTTGCTCCCAAGCTCTCTAGCACGGGCTTCAGTTTGAGTTTTCCGGGGTTGGGGCCTGCCAGGCCTTATGGCCTGTTTCCCTGCTTTCAACTCTGCCTCTTTCTGTGGGACAAATAGTTCTGTCCCACCGGCATTGGTCCAAACTTCCACCCAGGTCCTTGCCAACAACTTGAGGCACCAGGCAGGAGCCATTGCTCAGATTTGCATTGACAACCCATGGTGCCCCTCAGTCTGGAGGGGCTCTCGTGGACCATGGGTTGCGGGAGGGATGAGGTAAGCACAGGATCTGAATCAGAGCACCAAGGGGGTGAAGTCCCCGACCCTCTGAGCTGGCTGTACATTCCAGGTGGGGACGTGCCCCACCCTGTCTTGGTTCACCTTCCCTGGACAGTACTCACCCTGCTTTGGCTCCTTCCTTGGGCTATTTTCAGGGTCCTACCAGTCCCATCGAAACAAACCCAGCACCTCACTTGGAATCATGAAGCCCTGTAGCCCTCTGTGTCTCATTTGCTGGGAGCTGCATTCCAGTTTTGCCTCCTCACGGCCATCTTGGCACATCTACCTCTCTGGCTATTTCTGGTCTTCATTCTATGTTTGACATGAGACACCAAATAATTCACCTTCTCTGCCAGTGTTATGGGCTGAATTGTGCCCCTCCACAACTACTTAACATATTAAAGCCTGATTCTCATTACCTCAGAATGTGACTGTATTTGAATACAGGCCTTTAAAAATGTGATTAAGTTAAAGGAAGCCATTAGGATGGGCCCTAATACAATCTGAATGGTTCTTATTTGCACACAAAGAAAGACACCAGGAGGCTAGTGCACAGAAAAGAGGTCAGAGGAGAACACAGCAAAAGGGCAGGCATCTACAAACCCAGGAGAACTCTGGGGAGAAAAAAACCCAGCTGACAACTTTATCTGGGACTACCAGCATCCAGAACTGTGAGAAAATAAATTATATTATTTAAGTCACCCAGTCTGTGGCATTTTGTTATGGCAACTCTAATAATCTCATATACCTAATGTCCCCCAGGGAATTCATTTACAGTGCAGCAAACAACTTAGAATGTTAGACATCTTTATTCTAAATTCCCTTGGCCATTGCCGCCATTGAAGATTTTTCATTCCCCATTATTGAGTTGCATCCTACGTTTTTATCTACCTGATCTCATTTTTCATATCATCTCTTCTCTCCATTTGTACCTAATTTCCTTTCCCTTGGGCTGTCCCTTGGAATTTAGAACCTTCCTCAATTCATTGTACAAAACAATTTGGCTTTCTAATTTCCTACCTCTTTTCTCTCTCTTTATGGCATCTGCTCCAGGACTGAAAACAATTTAAATTGTTCCAGTAAACCAAAAATAAAGCATTTCAGATTACACCCTGTAAAAAAAAATCCTTACCTCAAAGAGCATTCAAACAGTTATGCAATTATACTTCTTCATGAGTTCTATGAAAAAACATTAAAGTATATGAATAGAGAATTAGGTGATTCATTAGAAAACAGGAGGCTTCTTTTCTAATGGCATATTTTAGAAGGCTTCTTTGAGAAAGTGATTTTAAGCTCAAACCTGAAGAATATGTAATATTTTGCCAAGTGAAAAATTGGCAATAGAATTTTCTAAGAAGAAATCAAATATTTGAAAACTCTAAGGCAAAAAAGAATTTGTTTTATTTAGTGGACTGAAAGCAGGTTGGCTGAAATTCAGTGAGTTAAATTCACTTGGTTGACTCAATCAAGTGAATCACTTGATTGTGGTTGAGTCAACCAAGTGAATTACTTGACTGTGGTTGCGTCAACCAAGTAAATCACTTGATTCAACCAAGGTGATACTAAAGAGTAGATGGGATATCTTTCAAGTGGGGGATCTGGGGGTGCATATTACTTGCCTTTTCTGAAGTCTTTTAAAATCAATATCAAAATTTCTGTCTTTAATGATATTCCTATGAAATATAAAAATATTATTTTGAATGGTTCCTTGCTGTTTGAGTTACACTATGAATGCATTTCTGTTTTGGTTCTGAAATGTCTGAGCCACATCAGATAGAACTCTGTAGACCATAGTAATTCTTAAAAAATTTATCCTAGGTGCAATGAAAAACCTTTGAAGGATGATGATAAATAACCTCTGATATTTCAGTTATCATTATTTCTATTTCTTTACCAATGAATCATTTGTCTCTGGATAAACTCCACTGTCATTTTCTTAGAAA
Organism: Cebus imitator; assembly: GCF_001604975.1. NCBI lineage: Eukaryota > Metazoa > Chordata > Mammalia > Primates > Cebidae > Cebus > Cebus imitator. The sequence goes on along the minus strand of NW_016107783.1, from coordinate 319,776 downwards.
GGTGCCCAAATGCAATACACAGACTAGCACAGACTAGATTCTCTATTCTTCATATTCCTATTAATTCACCCAAGATCACATTGGCTAATTTTGCAGTTGCATTCAACTATGATACAAAGAAACATAGAAATTTAGAATTGCAAGGAAGTACTGAAATAATTTAATCCAGTCAGCTCTGTTTGCAGATGAGGAAAATGAAACTTAAAAAATGAATGTATAATACAATTATGAAGTAATTTTAATACTAACCTTTCTAAAACATCTCACTGTCTTTTGTACTTGTTCAATTAGAAGTATATATTAAATGTCTTCTTGATAGATTTGGCCATTTTTTTCCCCAGTGAAATAAGAGAGTTTTGCATATTAAAAAGGTTAAACAGTGTGTTTGTCCATCCTCTCAGCTTAAACACATATGTGTGTGGTCATCCTGACCCCCAATCAAGTCATTCGCAAAAATTACAAAACAAGACAGGACAAAAGAAAGCCCTTGGCCATACCATAAGAAAGGTTCTTTTACTAGAACATTGATAGAATAATTATTGGTCTATAGTTATCTCAGAACTTACAAAGATTTAGCTGTCTTATTGACTTGTCCGTGCATGATGTAAGGCAAAACAGACTAATCTTATCGCTGTCCTCCACAGGATAGAGCCTTCATTTAAATGTGCGTGCACATGTTATTCTCTTAGCTTGAAGGTAATTTCATCTGTTTAGACTTCCTTTGCCCAGTTTTGCCTTTTACACGTAGGTGTCCCAGAACACTTCAATCCCAATTGACGTCTTTTTTAAAGGGAAGTATGTCTCCTTGTCCACTTCTAGGAGTACTGGAAGTACATATTGAGTAGTATGTATTGTACTACTCAATACATATTTGCATCCTGCCTTTTTTCTTTCTCTCATTGTTTTGTGTCTGTTCTGTTTCACTATTATCATGACACTAAGTTAATGGGGTTTGTGTTTCAAATTATTATCTCAAAAGATGTGTGTGTGTGTGTGTGTGTGTGTGTGTGTGTGTGTGTGTGTGTTTGTGTATATAAATTAATTTATGATGAGTCAGATCCAGGTAAAAATTAAGTGATATAATTTTTAGATTAAAAACATGGACTCTGGCTGGGTTTAAATTATGGCCCTTCTACTTACCACTTGTATGAACTTAGGTGTGATTATCCTCTCTATGGATTAATTTTTTCATCTGTAAAAAGAAAACAAAAAACAACACCAACCTCAAAGATTTATTTTTTGTTAGATGATATAGTATGTTTATTTTAAAGAAATTTTTGATATGGTTGAATTTATACTTATTTTTTAAATCATTTGTTTCTTTTTTCTTTTTTTGCTTTTGTCTTTTTCTTCTGCTGTTCCATTCCTCATTTCTTTGAGATTAATTGAACTTTTTTGAAATTAAATACAACAATTAGTTTTTTAATTAATTATATGTTCTTTTCATCCTTTTCTTAGTGGTTTCTTTAGGTATTATAAAACACAGCCTTATATTTTTACCGCCTAGTTAGTGTTAATATTTCCACTTCAATTGAATTGTAAGAATCTTGCAACTATCTACCAATCTCATCATTTATATTTGTCACATCTATTACCACTGCATATATTACAAATCCCTCAACAGAATATCCTATGCATTTTTGCTTTAACCAGCCATATGTATTTTTAAAATATTAAATTTATATTTAAATTTACATTGATCCACACATGTAGCATTTCTAGTACACTTCATTCCTTCCTGGAGATTTCATTTCCTAACTGGTACCATTTTCCTTTAGCCTGAAACCATCCTTTGGCATTTATACTAACAGTACATTTCTATTGGTGATTAATTATCTTTGTTTTTGTTTGCCTGGAAATGTATGTATTTACTCTTCATTCTGATAGGATATTTTCTCTGGATATAGGCCTCTGTGTTGATTATTTTTTTCTCATTCAACATTCTAAACATATTTTTCTACTGACTTCGGTTCTCCATTATTTCCTAGTATGAACTCACTTGTCTGTCTCTCTCCTCCGACCCCGACACACACACCTAATTTCAGCAATTTAATTACGGCGTGCCAAACTGGGATTGCCATTGTATTTAGTCTGCTTATATTTTGTTAAGCTTCTTAAGTTTGTCATTTTAAGTCTTTCATCATATTAAAAAAAATTTTTGGCCATTTTTTCTTAAAATAGCTTTGTTGACCCACTAATTATCATTTATAATTCTGAGATTTAAAATTACGTATATATTAGACATTTTAATATTGTCAAAATTACATGTCTATTAGACATTTTCATATTGTCACACAGATCAATTTTTCTTAAATTCTTTTTTCTCTCTGTTATTGAGATTGGATAGTTTATCAGTTACTATCTTCCAATTTTCTAACTGTTTCTTTTTTATCCCTTTCTATTGCTAAGCTCATCCAGGGAATTTTAAATTTCAGACATCATATTATTTCAGCTCTATATTTTCCATTAAGTTCTTTTTAATGACTTATTTCTCTGCTGATATTTCCCACATTTCTTTAGACTTCTGAACATAGTTACAATACCAGCTTTAATATTCTTATCTGCAAATTTGAATATCTGGTATATGTCACGGTTAACACTCATGGGTTACTTTTCTCTTAAGCTACATTTTTACATGTCTAGAATTTGAAATTTATCTTGGACATTTTGATTATACATCTGCATAGATTTTGGATTGTGTTATCATCTTTCAAAGAGTACTGATTTTTCCCTAAGTGTTTTAGTAGTCAGTTATATTATGAAATCAAGCTTTGAACTGTCTCATTTTCAGTGGTATGCGGCTTAAATCTTTGTTCAGTTCCTTTAGCCATAGCTGAGATGCTAAAAACAACACCATACATAGATAGTTAAACCAAAACTTTGGGTAGGGTTGAATTCATATTAAAAATTAATGAAGCCATCTTTGTGACTCTGCTGTTGGAATTTTCTAATTTCTTGTCCATCTTACATGGTTAACTTGAAAACTATTGTCTAATTCTTGAAGATAATAAGACTACAGTTTTATATCCATGTAGGAGCTGGCTCATGTATGTGTAATATGCCCTGTTCTCCAGATCAAAGGCATAAAAATAAAAATAAAAATCACTCAATGATGTTGCCATTATCACCTTCCATGTATAAAATTTTCTCCAGTATTTTACTGCTTTTTGTCACTCTCCAGTTATTTCAAGTACTTTTTAAAATATTTCATCCAGGATTTACAGTTATTATATACACAAGTGTTTGTCCAATAGGAGAGCTAGTCCACTGTTATTACAAGTAGGATCATCCCATAGATTAAATGATGTAATTCTTGTACAGTGTTTTAGAAAGTGCTGATCAGAGAGTAAGATTTCAAAAAATGAACCTATGAGTATTAAATACAAAGTAAATCTGGGTATTGCTTGCTTTCTCCACTAATTATTCTGTCTGCCTAGCTCTTGGGTACAGGTCGTGCTTCCAACATGATAGTTGATAGTCTAACAACAAAAAGTACATATATATATGTATGGTCCAAAAGGATTATCTTTCAACAATATATGTATATATGTGTGTGTGTGTGTGTGTGTGTGTGTGTGTGTGTGTGTATATATATATATATGGTCCAAAAGGATTATTTTTAACAAAAAGTACATATATACATGTATGGTCCAAAAGGATTATTTTTCAATAACATATGTACATATATATATGGTTCAAAAGGATTATTTTTCAATGATATTTAGCAATATTCTCTCAAGATTTTCTTTTATCGCATTTAAGCCAAGCTAGTAGAACAATTCAGCAATATATATTATTCAGTTTATAGATATTTTACAAAAGAAATGACTATTGCAATGCTTAGTTGAGTTGTATTTCCTAAGTGATCTACCTGTGCAAACATAACTTAATGGTTGTTCTATATAATGGTGATATATCATGAATTTTGTGAAATAACCATTTTATTTTGTTTATTTACATGCACTTGTAATAATATAGACAAATCTTTTGTATCATTTATCCACTTTTCTGATGGAAATACCTTGCAAAACTATAACGCATATTGCAACTAGGATGATGGCATGGATGCAGACAAAATACAGAACAGTTTCTAACCCATGGAACCCCTATGATAGCCTTTTATATCCAAATACACCCCACTCTAATTCCTAACTTCTGGAAACCACTAATCTGTGCTCTCCCTCTCTCTCTCTCTCTCTCTCTCTCTCTCTCCCTATATATATATATATATATATATATATATATATATATATTTTATTTATTATTATTATTTTTTTCAGACAGAGTCTTGCTCTGTCACCTAGGCTGAAGTGCAATGGCACAATCTCAGCTCACTGCAACCTCTGCCTCCTGGGTTCATGCAAGCCAAGCTAATTTTTGTATTTTTAGTAAAGGCAGGCTTTCACCATGTTGGCCAGTCTGGTCTTGAACTCCTGACCTCAAGTGATCCACCCGCCTTGGCCTTCCAAAGTGCTGGGATTACAGGCGTAAGCCAATGCACCTGACCATTTATAGAATTTTGCATTTTTTTAATTGCAACTTTTGGGAGAAGATGTTCATAAAAATGCATCTCACAAAGTCCTATTATTCAGAATCTACAGGGAACTTAAATCAAAAAGCAAAAGACATATAACCCCATTAAAAATTGGCAAAAGACACAAATTTTGTCTTTTCAGTAATGCTATATAGATAGAATTGTATAATATATAACCTATTGGGAATGCTGCTTTTCTCTCAGCACAATTTCTTTGAGGTTCACCGAAGTTGTTGTGTGTGTCAATAGTTCATTATTTTTATTGCTGATTGCTAATACATGGTATGGATGTATGACAGTTTGTTTAATGACTCTCCTGTTGAAGTACATCTGTGTTGTTTCTACTTTTTGACAATTACAATTAAAGCTGCTAGGAATATTTGTGTATAGTTTTTGTATGAACATAAATTTTAATTTCTGTGGGAAAAAATGCAAAGTGCAATGCCAGGTAATATGGTGGTCACATATTATTTTTATTAGAAACTGTGGACCTGGGCACAGTGGCTCATGCCTGTAATCCCAGCACTTTGGTAGGCCAAGGCAGGTGGATCACCTGAGGTCAGGAGTTCGAGACTAGCCTGACCAACATGGTGAAACCTTGTCTTTACTAAAAATACAAAAACTAGCCTGGTATGGTGGTGGGTGCCAGTAATCCCAGCTTCTGGGGAGGCTGAGGCAGGAGAATTGCTTGAACCCAGGAGGTGGGAGTTGCAGTGAGTCAAGATCGCACCACTGCACTCCAGCCTGGGTGAGGAGCAAGACTTCATCTCGGGGGGAGGCGGGGGGAAGCAAACAAACAAACAAAGCTGTCAAACTGGTTTCCAGAATGGCTGTACTATTTTACATTCTCACCAGCAATATATGGGTGATCTACTTTTACCACATTCTCATAAACATTTGGTGGTGTTACTATTCGTTATTGTAGCTATTTTGGTAAGTGTGTAGTCATATCTCATTGTAATTGAAATTTGTATTTGCTCTGTGGCTACTGATGCTGAACATCATCTCTTCACGTCCTTATTTGACATTTTTAAATTAATTTTGGTGAAATGTCTCTTGGTGTCTTTCGTGTATTTTTAATCAGATTGTTTAATTTAATATTGTTGAGTTGTTTGTATAGTCTAGATCTTAGTCTTTCCTTGGATATTGGTTTGCAAATATTCTCATTTTAGCTTGTCCTTTTATCTCTTTTATAGTTTCTCTTACCCAAACGAAGTTTTAAATTTTGACCAAGTCCAGTTTATCAGATTTTCATTTGATGGATCGTCCTTTTGATGTTAAGTCTACAAGCCCTTAGTTTAGCACCAGATCAAAAAGATTTTCTGTTATTTCCGATACTCATATTTCCACATTTTATATTTAAGTCTGTGATCCATTTTGAGTTACTGTGTGTATAAAGTGTGACACTTAGGTCAACATTCGTTTTTCTGACTATGGATGTGCATTTGCTCTGACACCATTTGTTGAAAGGACTATCTCTTTTCCATTGAACTGCTTTTGCAACTTTGTCAAATATCAGTCGAGCATGTACATGTGGGCCTACTTTCAGGTTCTCTGCTTGGTTCCATTGATCTATTTGTCTTCCTCTCTGCCAATATTACACAGTCTTGATTAGTCTAGTTATATAAAAGACCTTACTGTTGGGTATCAGGTAGATTTCTCCTACTGTATTCTTATTTTTCAAGATTGTTTTACGTATTTTCAGGCCTATGCCTTTCTATAAATTACAGCAGCAGCTTGTCTATGTATACAAAAATTTTTGCAGGAGTTGATGAGAATTTCATCAAATTTGTCTATCAAATACGTGTCCATATATAAACTTAGGAATTTCATCAAATTTGTGCATCAAATCCAAAATAGATATATACTCCAAATATGTATATTCTAAATATGAATGTCTAAATATATATATTAATTATATATATGCACACAAATATATACTAAATATATATATGTGTACAGATACGTTCTCAGATATATCAATTTGTCTTGGTTAATGTTGCTATGCAGTAAATCTTAACATTTTACCCTTATGTCTACTGTGCAGCCTTCTTCTCTTTCTCAGTCTTAACATTTTTCTGTACCACATACACAATGCCATCATAAAGGACAACACCTTCCATAGTATTCTTTTTTTTTTTTTTTT
>NW_016107783.1:278562-312861 GCF_001604975.1 Cebus imitator | reverse complement strand
GTAGAGACGGGGTTTCACCATGTTGACCAGGATGGTCTCGATCTCTTGACCTCGTGATCCACCCGCCTCGGGCTCCCAAAGTGCTGGGATTACAGGCTTGAGCCACTGCGCCCGGCCCCATAGTATTCTTTTTGTGCACACTCTCTTGTGACTTCACAAATTAGTCTACTTGGTGTTACGATTTTTATATTTCGATTCATGTTGATTTATTTCTAGTTTGTTTATTTTTGTTTTTGAATAGTATTTTATTGTATAACTATATCAAAACCGGTTTTTTCTATTCTCATATTGAAAATAATTTAGTTTTTGTTCTGGTTTCAATTTATTACAAACAATTCTGCAATTAATGTTATTTCTCATGAATGTACGTGAGAGTTTCTCATGGTCTTATATTTAGGAGTGGAATACGTGACCACTGGGTCTGTGCATCTTCAACTTTATTACATGTTGCCAAAATTATTTATTGATGTAAACTCCCACTGTCAGTGGGAGTAAATTTCTGCTACACAACTTTACATACCTGTCTATATCAATATCTTAAGGTATTTTAATTTGTGCCAATTTGATGAATACAAAATTATATTTGTTAGTTTTTTCATTTGCATTGTTTCATAATGTGTGATCCTGAGCATGTTTTCACATGTTTATTGGGCAATCCGTTTTTCTCTTCTGTGGACTGTCTGTTAATATACATTACCCCATTTACGCGTGATTTGTATTTTTTGCAAAGTAGTTGCAAATAGTGCAAATTTTCTAAACCAAAAGCTGTGTGTGAGTGTATGTGTATGTGTGTGTATACACAGAGAGAGAGATGGCAGTTTTGTGAGAATAAAGTTAACATATTAAAGTTTGATAAGACTTTTTGTAAACTTTGTTTTCTAATGTAAAGAAATCTAAGCACTGACTGCAGTTTGAAAAAGCAGGAACAAAAAGATACTTTTCTCATATTTTGGACTGTAAGTGTCTCCTTGGATAGTACAAACAGTGCACTTTTCTACATTTCCTTGTTACTGTGCTTTGATCATTCTGAATCGGCAGTCATGCTTATCAGCTTACTTAAAAGAGATAAATATGTCATTTATATGAACTATTAACTCTAGGAAGAACATTTTATTCACTTTTTAAAATAAAAGAACTATAACTCTCTTTAACTGTTATAACTCTGAACCACCCTTCCAATGATCCTACTAGTTAAAATGCCATTATAGTTAAAAATTTACTTAGCATTGAAGACTATGAATTTTCTTGATTTTTTAGAACAATCCATGAGACGTAAGAGCATATCCAAAGTATTACTCTCAGCAATAAAAACCTTCTTAAATAATAGTCTAACAATAACAAATTGTATTTTACACTACCTACTTCTAGATGGCTATATATAGCTTACATATTACATTGCCTTTCTTCACAACATCTCACAATCTAGAGAAAAAGTATATTGTTCTTTACTTTTTTTTTATAAAAGGAAAACCTGAGGCACAAGACGATTTTTTACAATTTTTCTTACACAAAATGTCAGTAAGAAAACTGACAATAACGTCAGTGCAAAGATTTCCCTCTAGATAACTATGTGGCTTCCAATTTATGTTGTTACTTATTCCAGAAATGTTCATGAAGCTCAATGCCATCATAGACATAGGCCATTCTTTTTAAATAGAATTGTACTTACAGTGTCTCAACTGTAAGCTATAAGTGTTTCATGCAGCTCATCATATCAAACCCACCTAAGTGACTGAAAAGACCACCTCTTAGCCAAGGGGATCCCAGAGTAACCTTGAAAATTATACGCTTGGCCATAATGGGATGGGGGGTCAGATGTATATGTTGAACCAAACTTGAATCCTAGCAATGAAGCCTACTTGATTGTGGTTGATTTGCTTTTTAATGTGCTGATGGATTAGGTTTCCCAGTAGAAAACGTATTTAGTTAGGGTGGCTAACATTAAAATATATTTTTAACTTCATGTAATTCAAGACCTATGTCCATGTCCATATTTACAGCCAACTTTATACCACTGAGGGCCAAGATCACTTCTAAAAACTTTTTTTAGGGTAAAATCTTGATCCTCAAACACTAAAACCAGTTATGTTTAATCGAAGGACAGAGAAAGTTTAAGTGAAGGTAATCAGTTTGTGAAATGACTGATATTTTTTCTTGTAAATTGCTACTACAGCATGAAGACAGACATAAAGGTTTCTTTCTACAGTAAGATCTTGTAGGATGCTAGAGATTTGGAACGAAAATATTAATGAAACTCTGGCTTAAAAGAAAGATATAAAAACTACCTACATAGAGATTACCACTGAAATTTGGGAGTAAATACACTTTATATGACAGTTAATATAAAGAAGTGAAAGCAGTGAAACAAGGCTGAAATCTGAAGTCTGAATGTATATATATTTCTAGGTGAAGAGGAGAGAACGACAGATATCAAGGCACAGACAGAAGAAAAAGAGAGTATATTATTAAGGACCAAGAGATGACTGTTCCAGAAAAGATGGGATGGTCAAAAGTACAAAAGGTAGAGCTCTTGTGTGCAAGAACAATTTAATCATATTTGCATCCTCAGAGCCCAGGACATAGTAGGCACTCAACAAGTCTTTGTTGGATGGATTAATGAATGAATGAATGAGTAAAAAAACATCAAAGAGACAAGAAATGAGAAGAAATAATTCTATTCAACTAAGACCACATTATTGTTAGAACATTATTTCTTAAAATGTCTGTGGGCCACTTTAAAAGGGTGTCTTAAAGTGGTTAGTGAACAAACAGGTTTCTGGACCCTACCTTAAAACTGCTAATCAGAGTCTGCCTGTTTAATAAGTAAAAAATATAAAGTGATAGCTCACTGACCTTTGAGAACAGTTGCATGAGAGTGAATGGTTTCAATATAGAGAAGAGGATAGCAGTCATGTTCCAAAGGAAAGAAGAGGGGAACAAATGAGGAAGGTTTATACAATGCTACTGCAGAATACTCTTAACTATGGAATAGAGTAAAAAAGGGATTAAAATCAAGTGATAATCTTCCAAACTTGGGTTAGCTTCAGGAATTGTCTTCAAACATTTTTGCTCCACATACCCTGTACAAAAATTTTTGAAATGTTATGTAGAGTCTGATACAATAGGAAACTCACATTATTAATATTACTTTATAATTTTAAAGTGTCAAAAGATGCAGTTTCTGTCATATTTCTAAATATTAGTATTTCCAAATAAATTTTTAAGTTACTTTTTCAATATATTCAGTGGATTCTAAATACTCCAGTGATTTGATACCTTTATAATTCAATAATATGCGAAATCCTTTTCTTTAGGAGCAGAAATGTCAAATAGTCCCTTTTCTCCCCAAATTCACATTTTCATTTCAGTTTCCTAAGATAATTATTTCCTGACATATTTTTAATTGAAAATATTTTGTTGATTATCTTCTCATATTTTTTGCAACAAAATACATACATAAATTAAATTTTAGTTTTTAAATTTTTTGACTCCAGATAATTTTTATCAAGGAAGAATAAGACAGAAGTCAGCATCAGTTAATTTATTTTGTTTGCTTTTACAGACATGAGTGCTGAAAATATTTTTTCACCTAAATAAGTGGCTTTATTAAATGGAAGAAGTTTTATTACAGTGATGTTATTCCATACTTTGATCTCTTTCTGCAAAGGTGACTTCAGCCATGGGTCAACATTGATATATTTTTTACCTATTTCAAAAGTTTGTAGTGTTTTTTTTTTTTTTATGTAGTGATTTAGGACAGCCTTGTTTTAAAGCTGTGTGCTTAGTATACAACCTTTTAAAATTAGATATTACTTTTCTTTTGGCCATTTTAGTGCTGGATAATGTGTCTCATGCCACTTAGGCACATGAAAGGTTGTTGATGTGTAGCTTTTAATAAACAGATGTCTATAGCAATGTAATTTTTCTTTAGGTTGTATAATCAGATAATTATGGGAAAGAAATAAAGTATTCCCAAGTAATTTTGAATAATGTTAACTATCATACTGTCCTAGTAGCTGACTAACTTGCTATGCAGGTTTTTGCTAAAATACAATATTGAGAGGGCTCATGGCTTTTAAATTGCCCTAAATATTCAACTGATTTGTAGGCTCCTTCCTCCACCTGCATAATCAGTAATTATTTAGATGGTATTTTAGCCCCATACTATTTCGCATTTTTCTTTTATTTTACAATCGTGGCATTCATTGATAAAGTAAACTTATATTATAATAATTGTGATGGTTAATACTGAGTGTCAACTTGATTGGATTGAAGGATGCAAAGTATTTATCATGGGTGTGCCTGTGAGGATGTTGCCAAAAGATATTTACATTTGAGACAGTGGACTGGGAAGGCAGACCCATCCTTAATCTGGTGGGCACAATCTAATCAGCAGCCAGGGAATATAAAACAAGCAGAAAAACTTGAAAAGGTGTGACTGGTCTAGCCTCCCAGCCTACATCTTTCTCCAATGCTGGGTGCTTTCTGCCCTCAAACATCAGACTGAAAGTTCTTCCGTTTTGAGACTCTGACTGGCTCTCCTTGCTTCTCAAGCTTGCAGACAGGCTATTGTGGGACTGTGTGATCATGCAAGTTAATACTTAATTAACTTCCTTTTACATATATATATATATATATATATATATATATCTCCAATTAGTTCTGTTCCTCTAGGCGACTCTAATACAAGAATTTAACTTAGAATTTTTCATGAATTAATTCTACATAGATTAAATATTACTAGGTGCAAAGTACATAATAAGGCAAAGGGAAGGAAATTATTAATAAGACATAGTTCCTATCCTCACAGATATTTTCCTCATTTCTGTTTGAATATGCTTAAGTCTTTCTTTTGTAATCAGAAATGTAAAAGGAATCTTCATGCTTCATAAAAATACTATTTTGTTTATTTTTTCTCAAAGATCTATAAACTTTCTTAGTCATTCTGTGATTCTATGTTTAAGATCTGAAAATGATCATATTCAGCATACACTTAAAAAGCACATTCTTGGTAAATTTTTACAGAAAAATGTGCTATCAAAGTTCAGGTTCTGATAGATACTAGTTAATCTTCATCTTACGGTAAGAAGAACACAGGCAAATTCCCAATTATATCTAAATCATAACGAGCTCAAAGAACATGTTAGAAAAATAAGGTTATAGACTCCTGATATATGAAAATGTATTATTTAGAGTTATTTAGATGGATAATTTTGTACTTATTCTTGCTCGTACTACATGTATTTACATCTCTGTCACAACATTTTGTTTATTCTGCCTGGTATTTACAGTTTGTTTCCTCTGCATGTACACACACACACACACACACACACAGAGAGAGAGAGAGAGAGAGAGACAGAGAGAGAAAGGGAGAGAGAGATGGAGGTTTATTATAAGGAATTGGATGATATGATTATGCAGCCTGACAAGTCCCAAGATCTACAGTTGGCAAGCTGGAGATCGAGGAGAGTCAATGGCATATTTCCAGCCCAAATGCTGGCAGGCTTGAAATACAAGAAGCAGCAATGTTTCAGTTCAAGTCTAAAGGCAGGAAGAAAGCCCATGTTCCAGATAGAAGGCAGTGAGGCAAGAGTAATTCTGTCTTATTGAGGGAAAGGTCAGCCTTCTGTTCTATTTAGGCCTTCAACTGATTGGATGAGCCCCACCAAATTAGAGAGGAGAATCTGCTTTTACTCAGTCTATCAGTTTAAACGTTAAACTCATCCAAAAAAAAAAAAATGCCCTCATGGAAACATCCAGAATAGCCAAATATTTGGGTATCCCATAGCGCAGCAGGTTGATGTATAAATTAACCATCACACCTACAAAAACAAGAGGGGAAAGAGAGAGGTTTAATTGAATTTTCAAAAAAATACATTTAAAATGCCTATCAAAACTTAGATTCATTTCATTCTCTCTTCAGTTGTTTTTAAATCCATTGCATCTCAGTGCTTTTGAAAACATAGAAATCGGTCTAGGCTCTGTGTAATATATATGAAGAAATTGATATGCAAAAAAGTAAAGTGACTTGTCCAAGGTCACACAGCTCATTAACTATAAAGGCAAACTAAAAGGAAAATCTTACAACTTCAGTATTCTTTCTAGGCATACACTAGCATAATTTCCCCCTTATCACTTATATGCATGACTTGAGAACTGGATAAAGTACAAACTGATTTTGAAAATGTCAATGGTAACTGCATTCTTGATACATGACTGTCTGCTGCATCTGTTGTAAACATGTACATCTGTACAAAGTAGTGATTCTGATTCAGATCTCAAAGTACTTTGGGCACAGTTATTACAGAGCAGTGTGATGATTTGGAGTTAATTCAAAACATACTCTGTTTATCCTCTCATAAGAGTTTTTGAACAAAGGAAATAAACCTTTCACACTGCCTGTGAAAGTAAAGGACATGATAAGAAGGTGTGTATCCAGGCATGGAGCCAGAATGCACTATTCATTTTCAAGCTGTGGTCACTGAGAGAAGACATCTCTTTTAACCTAACTAGCTTGGAAAAGCACTGCTTTCCTCCTCCATATGTAGCCTAAAAATATCATTTCTACATTCCCAAGTGGTGTGTTTGTCTGTGTGTTCATGGGTAACCAATACTTTCTTATGTTTCTAAAATGTGTCAAGTTTTCAGGTAAATATTCATACAGAGACTTTCGCATTTTCAGATTAGTTTCGTAAAAAATAATTACAAACCTGCGTGAGGATACTGATGACAGGATGCTTTCCCTTAATGAACCATTTTCAAAGTTTCCATAAAAGGAATCTCAAAATAGATTATAATGAATTCCTCTGTCGCATATTGTCATGGAACAAAGTGGCACATTTTTAGAAGTGGGCTACTGAGAAATGAATCTAGCAGGGGAGGTGTGAGTAGAAAGAATCTAGAAGGAAATAAGTTTAGACACTTCGCTTTTGCTCACTTGCCTGGGTTTAAGCCGCAGCTACTGTACTTTGATGCTGAAGAAGCAGGGCTAGATATCTGCAAGTACAAGCAGGAGGGCTGCAAGCCTGCAAATCTAACAGCTGGAGAGTGTTGTGGTAGCTGCTTTCCTGTGGTAAGCTGATTTACTTGTTTAAGGTCTGACCTCATCATCCTGTCAGCATGGGTTCCCACCTACACTGTTAGCTGCAGCCTTCTCCTTCTGCTAGAAGACTACAAGTATTCACAGTGTATCATAGGCAGTGGGGGAGGGGAGAGAAAGCAAGAAAGACTGCTCTCGGCACTTGTGCTTTTGTTAGTTCCACAGAAGAGGCAGAAAAACAAGAGATAACAAAGGCTCCGTTTCCTTTCTGTGAGAGAAGGCTTTTGTCTTTCCTCCTGCTACAATGTCAGCGTCTGGCAAGAAAGAGTTTGATGTGAAACAGATCCTAAGGCTACGCTGGAGGTGGTTTAGTCATCCTTTTCAAGGTTCCACCAACGCTGGAAGCTGTCTTCAGCCGGAAGGATATGAGCATAGAGGGACCCCGGTTCAGGGCAGGTTGAAGAGCCACTCTCGGGACAGAAACGGACTGAAGAAAAGCAACAGTCCTGTCCACCACAATATACTGGCACCAGTGCCAGGACCGGCCCCTGTCCATCAGAGAGCCGTTCAGAATTTGCACCAACATAACCTGATAGTACATTTTCAAGCAAATGAAGATACTCCTAAGGCAGTTCCAGAAAAGAATTTATTCAAAGAAGCTTGTGGGAAACGTTCACAAGATTTGGAGATGATAGCTGATGACAATATAGAAGATTCTACAGCAAGGTAAGAGTTTTCGGTGGCATAACTGAAAGCCGTAACTTAAGTTAACTTATCCTCTACAATTCTTGTTTAGTGTTTAAATAGAAAATGTCATAATAATCTTTGAGTTCGTATTCAGCCAATCAGGATCTCTCAGAAACCGTTTCCTCTAAGTTTATAAAAGAAAACAGCAATAACACATACGTCTTTATAATTCATGGAAATTTGGGGGCTGGATTATTAGTTTACTTCTCCTATTTTCATTAAGCATTCTTTTTCAGTTCTAAGAGATGTTTGTTATAATTACTAATGTTCTATAAATAGCCCCCGTGGCTCTGATGTTTAAATGCAATTCTTTGTGCAAGTGTTATGAATCACAGAGAACTCTTTCTGACACCGTGAGTTAGGCCAACTTTGACAAAAGCGAAGCTATGAATGATCAGCACAACCTTATCTGTTTCCTTAGTACATAGTTGCTGTATTGACTCCTAAAACTATGTTATCTTCATGTGACAATATGGAATATTTGACGTTCGGAGATTCATTTCAAGTTGTTTTACTTTCTTAGCTAGTTTTTGCAAGCATGAAAATATTCTGCATAAAGCAGGTAATCAGATGCTGCTTACGGCAATGTGATCTTAAAGCAGGAAATGGAACATTTCAGCTTTTACATAAAATGAAAATTAAATAATATACTGTAGTTTGGGTATAGTTCATAAAACATTTGTTATCTTTACTTTTCTGTCCACCAGTTATTGTTTGAGTGCAAGAAAATTATGTTCTGTCCTCTAATACTGTCAACTATAACTTAACCTAGTGGATCCTTATCTCTTTGTTTTTTGCTTTTTCACTATCAGGTATTTTTATAGTCCTAACATGTTTTAGATACAGTTGATAATATTGGCAATGTAATCAATTTGTAGTAGTGCTATAGAAAAATAAGGGTTTTTATGCATTTTAGAGCATATAGTAGTTCAACATGCTAATTTATTTAGAAACCTGGATATTTGGCATACTTTGTCCCTCCATAAAAATAGAGAAAAAGGACTGGCAGATTTGCTTCTTAATATAAGTTTCCCCACTATAACAGCCTCACAGTGTCTTGCTTTCATAAATTCAAAACAGAATATCAAAAGAAGAGGCAGTCTACCAACATTACATTAAAATGATGCCTTTATAGGAACTCAGTGTTGTTGAAATATAAACATGCAGAAGACTTTGTGAAATGACGTTAATAATAAAGTTAGATTGCCTGCCATATAAATTTCTCAGGAAATAAAGCATATATGTGTGAAATTTTCCTAAATACTTTGTGCTTGCCTGTGGAAAAACTATATAACTGTTGGGATTGCAAGTTGCATTTGGCACAACAAATAAGACCCTCAAGGTAATATAGAGTCCTTACTTTTAAATTCAGCAGGCTTTCAAATTTGCTCTCTTCACCAAGAACAATTTTTAAAAACTGCTGAATTTGGAGTTTAATAAATGAATTTAACTCTGCTGTAGAGAAATTTAAATTACCCATTGTGACCTTGGAACAAAATTATTTGAGGATGCATGAATTAATTTTCTAGTATGGGAATATTTACAATAAAATAGATGTTAGAAAAAATGTTAGATAAAATGTCAAATTTAAAGCGTCATCAAGTGAGTTTAAAAAGTGCATTTATCTTTTGATTTTATTCCTGACACTTTTTTTTCCTAAAGAAATGCCTTGTTAATTATTCTATGGTTTCAGTGGAAAGTCTATATTTTCTTAATATAAATACAGGAAACGGTTTTATAGGTGTGTCAAGGATATCTTAGGCAGGAGGGGGTTAAATTCAGGATCTTATTAATTGGAATATGATGGTTTATTACCTTCCCATTACCTATTTTAAATCTTCCTGTCTTGGTCCAGCATCATTTGAGAAGGAGCTTTCTGATTCCTTGCTTCTTCAATGCCTCTCTTCCTCAGCAACATTGGGGAGCAGGAAGAAAAGATCCTGACAAGTTGGCAGCAGGCTGCCATCCCCTCAATATAACTCCAGTGGTGTTTTTAAAAAGAAAACAGTAGTGAGTGTGGAGAATTATTACATTAGTACAAGATAAGCTTTGTCGCTCAGAGCACAGTAAGGGTCTTTAAGCCATCCTGCTTTCTACAAATATTACGGGGAATAAATAGAGAATGGACTAAATTGCAAACATGCAATGTAACAGAGTAAATCACAATTGTCCTGAAAAGGATATTAAAGCCAATGTTCTTAAGGTTATATTAACATGCTGGTTTGGAAATTTAAAAATCCATATATATTCATATACAACTGAATTGTAAGTACATAGAACATTTAGGAACAGCTCTGTATCATGATCCCACACTGTGAGTATTCATATACCAGCATGCTGGTCATCAGAGACCTGTGCTCAATTACCATTTTACTTTTGTCCTACTTATCTACTAACTCTGCATCCTTCCCTCCCCATAACTACCTTCCTCAGGTGTTTTTTCCTTATTTCGGCCATAGCATTCCAACAAAAAGAACATATATTTTAACATTATATTACGATGATGTTTCCTATATGACAGAATATTTAATTACGAAGTCATATATAGGTATTTGCGATTGCTCATGAACATATGATTGCGTAAGTATACAGCTGGATGTCACAATGTTAACATTGTGAAAAATCATGCTTACTCCATTTGCTAAAAGATATGTATTGATTTCCTCTTTGTGTTCCAAGACATTGCATAAAATGCAAATGAACCATTTATGGGTCCAGAACATGCATGCCCCAGTACAAAACTGGACATTCATAGTGCTGTTTAATTCAAAGGAATTGTCAGGAATGGGGATCATGCCTTCATTTTACCTGTTCGGGCTTCAGGGTTTTGCAAAACCTACTAACTGTAGTGATATGTGACTTTAAACATTTTTGTCATCTGTGCACTGTTAGAAAAGACTCAAAATTCTCTCTTTACTCAAGCCCTTTGCAAGTTTCAGGTGAGGCTTGCCTAGAAGAAAATATGAGCAGATGTTATTGTATATGTTGCTATCCCAAAGAAAGTAAGATTGGATGAATAAGACTTAGAATTTATTAATAATTTATTCCACAAAGATTGAACATTCAGTGTGTGCCAGGCACTCTTCCAGATGTTAGGGATAAAACAGGATCGAAACAGGGAATCTGTTTTCATTGAATATACATTCTAATGGGAAGAGAAAGGTAATAAAAATAAACCAAATTACAATATATAGGTGGTTATAAAGAATATGAGAAAAAATTAATTAGAAAGAATAGAGCGAAGAAGAGGGTGCTCCTTCAGATAAAAAAGGCTTTTTGGATGAGGTAATATTTGAGTAGATATTTAAAACAATTGAGAAAAGAAGACAGAATGTCTGACTCAAGAATTTGAAGCAAATGAGAGGTTGCTGCTCCTGTGCCAAGGGAGTACTTAACCACCATATATGTTTTTTCTGTACAAATCAATGCCACATGTTCCCATAGTGTCCATTGATTAATGTTCAAAATATTCCTTAACCGGTGAACTAAAAATTATGTCTTGCCCTGTTATTCATTATACTGATTTTAGGATCACATGCATGGTCCATGGCCATAGAGGTGACTTTCCAGCCATCCTGTAACCATGTTGCTATTTTGCCCTCTGGGAATATGGCTATTCAGCCAGCATGGCGTGTGCCTTATACAGAGATCTCTACCCTTTATGATAATAGACACGTGATAGTGTATTTATTTGCCTTCTTAACAAAACTATTCAGATAGGGTCAAATGTATTGTAGATCTTCATCCTCAACACAAACCCATCTGTTATATGAAATCTGCTAGGGAAATATTCATGCATAAGAGAAACTCTGAGTCTAAAACAGTGAAACTTATTGTAAAATTATTTCCCATAAAGGAGAAAATGAGTTATGTGGGTATCGGCAGGGAGTGCTTTTCAGGAAGAAGTCAATTTCATGGGGCCTGAGATGGGAGTGTGGTTGATGTATTCAAATACAAAAAGGCAAGTATATCTGCAGAAGCGTGCTCAACAGAGAGAATGGTGGGAAATGACTTTGGAAAGGTAACAGTAACAAAGCAATACCAATACAACATTAAAAATAAGAAGTAGCTTTTGTTGATGGTGACTGTGTACTAAGCATGAAGCACTTTACATATATTTTCTCCTGATCCCAAGGAAAGCCTTTGAGTGTGTGAAGATGGTGCTCACATCTACAATTGGTATTTCTCCAGATATTTTATCAGTTAATGTTGTTGTTGTTGTTGTTGCCTACCTTCTCACAAAGTAAAAATAATGTGATTTTCTGAAGTTCACAACTAGGCCTGCTTCACTTAACTTTACACTGCATTATTCATTAGAGACTTTTATGTCAAATGAAGAAATGAGAAATGAACTACAATTATATTGTTATTTCTAGAACAGTTAAGGTTAAATCTTTTTGCCTATAGTTTAAAACACACCACACACAATTATATATGTTATTCAATTGCTTTACTAAATTTAGAACATTACGACAAAAAAAAAATTAAATTTTTTGCAATGATTCCTAACTTTTTTAGAGATGAAACTTTTGCTGGTTGATTTCAAATCCTTGCTACTCATAGCCTCATACCGAGAGTGAGGTACCACGGTCCTCAGGTCTCATTCCTGACAGTGACATGACATCACCTGTATAATTTGTTTGCTTTTTTTTTTGAGAAGGAGTTTCACTCTTGTCACCCAGGCTGGAGTGCAATGGCACCATCTTGGCTCACTGCAACCTCTGCCTTCTGGGTTCAAGTGATTCTCCTGCCTCAGCCTCCTGAGTAGCTGGAATTACAGGCATGTGCCACCACACTCGGCTAATTTTGTATTTTTAGTGGAGACGTGGTTTCTCCATGTTGGTCAGGCTGGTCTCGAACTCCGGACCTCTGGTGATCTGCCCGCCTATATCACATATATAATTAAGTTAACATTCATTAAAATATATTTCATATTTGAAAATTTGAGGGCTTTCATTTAAGGATCTGGTGATATTTTGGAGACATTCTTTTAAATCTTACAATTAAACATATGTAGTTATTATTTCTGATATGTGAAAGACATCATTTAAGTTTTTGCATTTGGAAATAGAAATAAAGGCCTCAAAATGCATTGTACCGTATGACATGTTATGTCAAAGAGCTGCATATTAATTATATTGACGTGTTGCAAATTGCACAAATGTTCAGTTACTTTGTACCTTAAAGATTTTTTGAAAATTTGAGTGTCTTCTTTCTGACTCTTGCAAGATATCTGCTACTAATGCTAACCTTGTTGATGTCTTATGACATTATAAGTCATGACTTTATTAGTGAAAATAGTTGCAGTGTTTTATACATATATGTACATGTATATGTATATTTATGTATGTGTACCAGTGTGAAATTCTTGTATTTAAAGGAGAAGTAAAAACTGAAATCAAAGGAGAGTACTGGGGAACACTGTATCCTCAATTATAAAACGTAATTCAAATAAGTATTCTGAAAGATGAACCTGGAACACGTTGTAGAGTCAGAAAGTAAGTGTTCAAAAAAATGATGTTGGTGTGTCAAAGGGACACAGGGTACAACTAAAAAAGCTCCCAATGGCCAAAACTGGAAAAATTTAAATAGCAAAATGAAGTAGTATTAGATTGCAAATCATAATATAAAATAAATGTTCATGATTCCATACTCATATAAATAAATGATTGAGTAAATAAATGAGAGGAAAAAGAAAAAAAAATTTGTGCAGAAGAATTTCTAATAGTTTATGTCAGCACTCTGCCCTCAAAGAGGTAGAGCAGAATACTGGGCCTTAAGTGTAAGCTGCACATAGTGACTTCTTTCCAACAGGTGAGTACGTTATGAAAAAGGGCAGAAAGTGTAAATTTACACCGTTGGTGAAGAAGCCTGACAAATATGAGCTTAGCCAGATATTTAACATCAAAAGTGATCAAAATTGCTAAAATTTTTGACATTCTCATAAAAAATAAATAAATAAATAAATAAACAAACAAACTGGTGAGGTGACAGATATGATAGTTTCTTGAATCATTTTATAATTTATACCTAGATGAAAACATTGCATTGTACCCCATAAATATGCACAATTATTATTTGGCAATTAAACATTTTAAACATTAAAATATTGTTCAATCATGTTTACAGTATGTACAGTTAATATGATGTAATGAGAATAATATTTTACCTTTGTTACCTTTGTTATCTTCCTCCCCCATCCCCATGATTCCAATCTAATCATGAGAAAAACACCAGAGAAATTTACATAGGGAAATATTCTACAAAATGCCTGGAATATCCTCCTGAAACTGTCAGTATTATCGAAAAAGAAAATCTGAGAAACTGTCACAACCAAGAGAGCCAAAAAAGACATAAAATATAAATGTGATGTGTAGTAGAAAAGGGACCTCTGGTGCAAACTGAGGAAATTGAACCAAAATGGATGTTAGTTAATAAATATGGATGAATATTTGTTACTTAATTGTAACATATTGACCATACTATCAAAATGTTAATAGTAAAATAAACTGGGTGTGGGGCATGTGGGGACTGTATTCTATGATTAAACTGTCACAGGTTTTCTTTTAAAAAATGCAATATTTTAGCAAGGATTGTCTGAGTGAATTGATTTCCTAAGTCAGCAATAAAGGACCATCCAATTGGGAAAACTGGGTTATTGGTGGTTGTTTGTTTTGCTCGTGTTCTTTGGCAACTAGTTAACAAAATACTGAGTCAAAATCAATGAGCTGTTACTGTCTCCAATGCATAAATCCTACACGTTAGGAAGAAGATAATATCCTAAAGGCAATACTAAGGAAGTTGGCTAAAGTTCTGATAATATCTAGTAACTACATGTAGTATCAAATCTTATTAACATGATATTAATTTTGGCTATCATTCAGTGTATATCAGTTTTAAGGGTGTAGCAACTAATCAGTTGGGTACAACAGAAAAAAACTTACTTTTTAATCACTGAGGATTCCATGAACACTAATGAAGTGGTATATATTTATTTGTATTTTCAAATAAAAATATTGCTTCGTACTTTAAAATAATGTTTACATTGCAGTAGTTTATCTCTCAAAAGAAAAACAATGACAGATATAAGACAAGCTTTATTATATAAAAATTTTAAATTTTTTATCATCTTCCTATGCTAAAAGAAAACTATAGTCATTGAGTATGCCTTATTTATGGTGTTTTTATTCCATTTAGGCAATTTTTTCACCATGAAGAATGGAAAATTTTCAGCCATAGTGTTTGTTTGAGAAGATTTTACAAGTAGACTAAAAATAACTACCTGAGAAAAGATGACTAGAAGTGAGAAGAACCTAGATCAAATAGTTTTCAGTTATCTGATGTTTTAGGATTAAATGAGCATCATTGAAATTTTGAACAAAAAACATTACATAAAGGTTTACATTACATAAAGGAAACACTATAAAGTGTGTATTTTCTAAATTAATACTTATATATTATACTGTTATTTGCACTGAAAGAGACCAAATATCAATGATAATATTGATCAAAACTATCAGCAGGGAATTCATAATTCTTTGTAACTTCCGGTTAACTTTTCTTAGCCTGTCACTATTAGTCACTGTGACTCATCCCTTGCATGCTTTCAAGTATTACTCTACAGAATGCATGTCTTTGCCCTCCTCCCCACTATTGCTCTTCATCAGTAGCCATACTAAGTACCTTGCAGTTTTCTAAGCATGTCTATAACATAAGCAATTGGTTCTTCATCATGCCGTGGATAGCTTACTAAATGGAAGCTATGCATTAAATTACTCATCTACCCTTTTCCTGTAAACCTAGACAGCTATCAGCTCTGTGAGACGTAGGTATCCTTTTCTAGTTAATGTTGATTACAGTACTTCTAACAAAACTGAAAACAATGCATGAGTAACAGACTGTCACTTAACATTGTAAGCAACACAGCTACTTAATTTAGTCTGAAGTATGTTGCAGTATGACAAAATTTCAGTTGTTTAAGATGTTGGTTTTCTTTTAATGTTTCCGCCATTCAAGAATTATTTATTGAGCCCTCATTTATGTGCATTATGCTTTCCTAGGCACACAAAGGAATAAATAGGTAAATAATACGTGCCAATTTTCACCAGAGGCTTACGACATAGTTGGAGAGATAAAGTGTATCCACTGGAAAGGTTTCATGGCCATTAAAAAAAGTGCAATATAAGAATACTTTAAATTGCTTGGTCATTGAGCTCCATAGGAATTCAAAGAAAAGAAAATCTTTCTGGCCAGAACAGTCTTGGAATGCTTCATAGAGGTGACATAATTCGAGATTACGCTTGAGAAATGGATACATTTTAATGCAGCTATGGAAAAGAACTAATTATAGGAAGAAGGAAAAACCTTTCCATTGCCTTTCTAGGGAAAAGGGTATTGAAGCAGGGAAGTTTAATGTATACTCAAATGGCAGATTTCAGTTT
This sequence comes from Cebus imitator, assembly GCF_001604975.1. Taxonomy (NCBI): domain Eukaryota; kingdom Metazoa; phylum Chordata; class Mammalia; order Primates; family Cebidae; genus Cebus; species Cebus imitator. Next base: position 296,634 of record NW_016107783.1, on the reverse strand, counting down.
TATCAAAGTGAAAGACATATATTGGAGAAGAGTAGAAAATGAGGAGACTGAAAAAGAAGGTCAGAGCTATATTATGGAGGCTCTTAAAAGACAAGATAGGGACTCTGGACATTTTCTCAGAAGTTAGGGCTTATTAATCCTCAATAAATCTCTAAAATATATTGTGTGTGTGAATATTTTGAGGGATAGGTTCCATTCACTTTCCTTAGGATCTCAAAAAGTTCCATTTTATAAGAAGATAAAAGAAGTACTATTGTAGACAATGAAGAATCAGTGAAAACTATCAAATTGTGGAATGTAATAATAAAAACAATGGAGAAATTTATCATTAAAACTCCTGAGCAACAGAAGAAAATAAACTGCAATTTTTACTTGATGAGATTTTTGCAAGGAAGTTTTCCCAGGCAGTTGGAAACACCTCACTTTTATATTTAGACTAATTGTCATCTTGACAAGTATTACCTAATCTACCATAAAAATTCCAAGTTTTTGAGAATATTCTTAAAAATATACTTCTGTGACCCTGTGTCCTAAGCTGTTGTAGCATAGCAACATCTTGAAACTGGACTCATCATTGCAGTATGTCCTGCATTGGAGGCCAATAGCCAATTAGGCTCTTTGTCCCTGAGGCCTCACCATCATTCTACCACATTCGCACGCGTGCCTGCAGCACCACAACCTTGGCTGCCAAGAACCTGGGCCTGATGGAAAAACTAAGACCTAGGCATCCAAAGCCAAGTGATTCTCTCCTCCCTAGGAAACAGTTGGACCTGCACAACAGAGAATCTTCTGAACAACTGGCCAGCTTCCCACATCAGCACATATAATAAGCCTGATGTTCTCTTCCCAGCAAAACGGTGACAGTGTCATCCCAACGCTCCACAGCCTAGGCCACTGACATAATTGCAGGTTCAGCTGACAAGGATTATAGCTGAAGACACTACATTGCATCCACATTATTTAGACCACATAGAACCAAAGCCAATATACCATATAAAAGTGACACTCTAGGATTCATGTGTAATAAAGAAAGTCTCTCTCTGGGAAAGCTACTCACAAAATTGGAAAAAAAAAAAAAAAAAACGGTTGTTCTACTAGATGCACAGATACCAACCTAGGTACACAAGAAACATGAAAAAGCAAGGAAACATAATACATACAAAGTAATATAATAGGCTTCCAGTAACAGATCACTGGAGAATGAAATCCTGTAGCACCAAAACCTTGGCTGCCAAGAGCCTACGCCTGATGGTAAAACTAAGACCTAGGCATCCAAAGCCTAGAAAGAACAGGAAATGTAGAAAGAATATTTATAAAATGCCCAAAAAAGAATTTAAAATAATGATTATAAGGAAAATCAGCATGATAAAAAAATTCAAACAAACCAGAAAAAAATAGGGAAACAATTTGTGATCTAAATGAGAAATTCAACAAAGAGATAGATATAATGAAAAATAATGAAGCAGAAATTTTAGAGCTGAAAAAGTTTATAATGAAATAAAAATACAATTGTAAGCTTAATAATAGACTAAATTAAGCTGAAGAAATTATTTCTGAACTCAAAGGTAAGCTTTTTGACATAACTCAGAGAAAAATAATAAAAGAGAATGAATAAAGCCTACAGAACTTAGGAGACACCATTAAATGAAGAAACTCACAGTTAAAGAGGTTCGAAGGAGAAGAGATGGAGAAAGTCACAGAAAACCTGTTTAACAAAGGAGCTAAACACTTTCCAAGTATGGCAAGTGATAAGGTCATCCAGATTCTAGAAGCTCAAAAGTTTCCAACTATGTTCAAACCAAATATATCCCCTCTGAGGCAGATTGTAAACAATCTGTCAAAAAATCAAAGACAGAACTCTAAAAGCTATAAAATGGGAGGACCAAATTACAATAAGGGAGTACTCATTGAACTTTCAGCAGATTTCTCAGTAGAAACTTTTCAGGTCAAGAAAAAATGCAATTATATATTCAAAGTGATAAAAGGGGAAAAAAACACTGTCTTCCACTAATCTCATGTTCAGCAAAGCTATCCTTTACAATTGAAGAAAGAGTAAAGACCTTCCTAAACAAACAAAAGCTGAGGGAATTTGTCACCATTAGACTGGCCTTACAAAAAATCCATATGAGAGTACTGCAACTAAAAATGAAAAGATGATAATTACTATAACAAACAAAAAAAACACAGGAAATTTTGAAACTCACTAGTAAATGTAAATTCATAATCCAACTCAAAAGACTCCAGTGCTATAATGGTACTGTGTGCATCATTCAGTCTTCTAGTATAAATGTTTAAAGTCAAAATGGTGAAAAAGAACAGTTGCAATTAGTGGCCAAGTAATAGAGAAAAGTTTTAGTATACTCAAATTGAGTACAATTAATATAATAACTAATATTATACCATAATGGTAAGAGAAAAGTATTCCTTTTGACCAAAAAATCTAGTCACAAGAACAATCAGGAAAACTATTCTGTAGTTCCTTAGGAGAGCATAGAGTTGTTAATCTTGATATTTTATTATTAAATTTTCTATATGTGAGCACTACAGTATAGACTGCATATGCTTCAGAAAGAAAATGTTTGTTTGCTACAATACTGTGTTTTTCAAAAAATGGCCTCACATGGCAGATAATCTCAGAGAAGGTTTGGAGACATAAAGCTATGATTTCTAATATTCTTTTAAAAAAGAGCATGCCAAATGTAAAAAATAAAATGTACCTTGATAAGACAAAGAGATTCATTTTCTTTGAAGATGTTATGTTCAATTATAAAACATTTAGGTCAGTATAATTTAAATACCTTAATCCAGAGGCACTTCAGGTTCCATGTTAATTAGGCAACTAGACTACATTAGAAATTTCAGCAAGTACTATAAGCAAATAATTATAGAAGCCAGCGCAGTGTGATAAAAATAAATCTCCTTAAACACATAGCTTAGATCTTAAAACCTGCTCAGTTTTCTCATTGTTAGTAATGAGCTTGATTACTTTCACCCCAAAAATTGGTCAGTAAAAACCTTCATGAGGGAAAGGAATTCAAGAACTTCCTGTTGAGCCACAATGAATGAATTAAACAAAAATCAGGGTATAGTCCCAGGATAAAGAACATTGAAACCAGGTTATTAAGTAAAGGGAGTTTCAATTAGGAGTTATAGTCAATTTATCTAATCAAGACCACAAAACCGGAGTTATGAATCTGTGATAAAGATGGCACAAAAACAAGAACAGAAAACAAAGGTTAGAAACTCAACAGGAATAAAAAAAAAAAATCTGTTAAATGCATAAAGTTATAAAGGTTGTAACAGAGTACAATGATGGGGGCAGTTCATTGAGACTCTAGTAAATGTAGCTACTCTTGGGACAATTCTCTCTCCTGATATTTCTAAATAAGACCTTGTACTTCACTGCGCCCAATAATTATCTAGGGAGCTCATTAAAAATGTAGTTATTCAGTATCCACTACCATGGAATTTGATTTATTGGTTTCTGGGTAGAACATAGGGATTTGAATTAACAAACTTCTTAGGTAATATTGACTCAGGAACCAAACATTAAAAAAATAAAAACCACTTTATTAACTCTTCACAGCCCAATTTACCGGGATTCTTACAGACCTAACACTTGATATATTGATAAAGGTAAACATGAAAGAAATAAAACTAAGGCTTGAATCTGTGACTTATAAGTTCCCACATGTTGGCCAGGCTGATGCTTAAAAACAATAGAGTCAACAGCATTAATTTGACCTTGCACCCCTCCTACGTGTAACATACTTTATCAGGTTATGTAGAAGGATGGCAAAGAAATAAAAATGGAGGTCCTTCCCTGAAGGAGTTCATAATAAAGTTGGAATAAAGAAATACAGCCACTCATAAAAGCTTTAAGAGCAATTACCAAACAGCAACTTGGGATGAATCACCTGATGGTTAACAGTATAGAAGCTATTCAGGATAACTCAGATGGAAATAGGGTTAATGATTCAAGACCTCTTGAAATGCAAACATAGAAAGTTTAATCCAAGAATAGAAAGTGGAAAATGAGATGAAACATTAAGCCGTTCTTTACAAATTATGAATTTGATTAAGTGATTTAATATGTTAAATAATCACCTTTCAGAGACGCTTGTCTGACCTTAATAATGTGGAGAAGGAAGTTTGATAGCAATCTGCATACTTCTTGCACCTGACCAAGATTTTCTTTTATTTCTACATTAAGTATTGTAGATACACTTGAACTTACCACAAATCATTATAACAAGTACATATGCTATAATTTCATAACTAGTACATATCCGGAGATAAAGAAAATGCTTGCTATGAATTTTTTTCATCCGTTCTGCTTCCATTGGATTGACCTTATGACAATTGCATATTTGCAGATCCATTGGCATTTTAGAAGTAGAAGGGACTTAGAAAGAATGAGTATAGCTCATGACTACAGCTAATGGCAAAGCTGGGACTATAAGCCAAATTTACTAATACCTGGCTTCTCACAGCAGCATATTTTACTCCCCCTTCTAATAAAATGATGAATGTTCAATCATCATGATAGCTGAAGATATTAGAAAGTGCTTAGATTAGGCTAATCACAAAATTATTTGGAGTTAAATATGTGAAATAATTTTAACACTTTAAATCCAATAACTACCATATCAAAGATGTAAATTAGGATATTTTACAAACATTACTATCATAGAAATAGTTAAATAATCTTGTTCCACTGTTTGCAGAAAATATCTAAAACATTCAGTCAACTCAGGAGCAACTATTACACTCTGTAATTTATCTATTAGCACCTGAATTATACATTCAGTTCAACAGCAAAGCAGCAGGGTCTCTGGTTGGGGATTCATCTGATCTTTCAGCTTCTGTTCATTAGTTATTTTGTGATATGGTTTGAATCTGTGTCTCTGCCCAAATCTCATGTCAAATTATAATCTCCAATGCTGGGAGTAGGGCCTGGTGGGAGGTGGTTGGATCATAGGGGTGGTTTCTTATAAACAGTTCAGCACCATCCTTTTGGTGCCGTTCTCGTGACAGTGAGAGACCTTGCAAGCTCTGGTTGATAAAAGTGTGTAGCACCTTCTCCTTTCTTTCGCTCCTTCTCCAACCATGTGAGGTGTCTACTCCTTCAGCTGCCATGATTGTTATGTTTTTTGAGGTCTCCCCAGAAGTCAAGCAGATGCCAGAATATGCTTCTTGTACATCCAGCAGAACCATAAACCAATTAAACTTCTTTTCTTTATAAATTACCCTTTCTCAGATACTTGTGTATAGCAGTGCAAGAATGAACTAATACATTTGGGTAATCGAGAACCAAATGAATTACCATTTAAAGTGTTACTATTTTGAAGTAGATCAATTTTGCAACTTTGTTCAAGAAATAAGGAGTTAATCTGAACACTACTGACAAGTTCCCTGAAAACTAATCAACAAGTACTCTAAAACAAATTAGACTCTATTCTCTTACTCTCCCTTCAGCAGTATGAAGCTGATGATAAATATAAATATGTAAAAATGCCTATGATGGCTTTTAAAGTTACCCTGCAATTTTTCTCTTCTTTAAGCCAAATTTTCAGAATTGATGTAAGATTCTTAAAATTCCTATTGTGATCCTTTAGATAATTTAGTCAGTGTTCCCTTGAAAGCTATACACTAGTAAGCATGCAGCTATATTTCTTACTTTTGTATTAAAAGTAGCTTGCAAAAATAAATGAATACAATGTACTTGTTCTACTAAGTTTTAGGTCATTAAAAGTAAAGAGAACACTTGCCAAAACATAAAAATTTATTAAATATCTGATACTGCTGCCACTGAGGCTCAAATAATAAATATTTTCCCTTACATAAAATGATTTTCTTTTGCCATTCTAACATAACATAAATGTTTACAGGACTATGACAATACTAGTCATTTAGTGAAAATATAAATCCGAAAATAGTGTGAAGAAGGTGCAAGTGCGGATATTCTGTGCACAATTAATATATAGCATGTAATTATCTTTTCATTTTTAATAAAAAATATAATAGCGCTCCTAAGATTAATTTAAGAAAGAGCTGTATATGTGGTTGATTAAATCATTCTTAAATAGCTTGATTGTTATGTAATTTTAAAATTTAGTTTATAAGTTTTTGAAAAGCAGAGTTTAAATATCTGTATTTACTTTTCATACTGAATTACAAACATTAGTTTATGCTAAATAAATATAAACAGAATTGCTACTGATTTGCTGAACAATAATTATTTATATTCATCTATAATTGTTTATATATTAAAAGTGTATCTAAGAACAAAGGACAGTGCTCACTAAGAGAACTGCTATAGCCAAGGTTGCATCCTTAATGCCGGAAAATAATGAGGTGCATTTATGAGTTAAAGAGTACACTAAAGATAGCTCAGTATTTCTCCTACCTTTTTGCTTTAGTTAATATGTGGAAACCAAGAGATAATTGACTTGGAGCAATGTGTTTTTTGAAGACACACCATGTATTTGACTAAATCCAGAAGATATAATAAAACACAATATGTTTATTTATAATATTAATTTGGTTTCTAAAGAATGATTATTTTATTTTTAAATTACTGTTTTTATATGATTTTATGTTTTCGACTTTAAATGGAAATTACAAAAATGATTCTATGACATTCACCTCAATGTTTCAATACTATTTTAACACATTTATATAAATATATAGATAGGTAGATATATAGATATAGTTACACACACGTATACATACACAATTCTTAGGAAAGACGACACTTTCAAAAACTATGCTTTGTTACCAAGGTAAAACTAACTAAATATATTTTGTTTTACTGATGAAAGCTTAAATGAAACTTAACATAAATATCAAGAGATTTCCTTTAAATTTTATTTGTTTTTCATGATGTATATGTGCCACATTTTCTTTATCCAGTCTATAATTGATGTGCATTTGGGTTGGTTCCAAGTCTTTGCTATTGTGAATGGTGCTGTAATAAACATATGTGTGCATGTGTCTTTATAATAGAATTATTTATAATCCTTTGGGTATATTCCCAGTAATGAGATTGCTGGGTCAAGTGGTAAATGAGAACATGTGGACACAGGGAGGGGAACATCACACACCAGGGCCTGTCGGGGGGTGCAGGGCTAGGAGAGGGATAGCAAGGGGTGGGGGGATTGGGGAGGGATAGAATTAGAAGAAATACCTAATGTTGATGACGACATGATGGGTGCAGCAAACCGCCATGGCACATATATACCTATATAACAAACCTGCATGTTCTGCACATGTACCCCAGAACTTAAAGTATAGTAAATAAATTTGTTTTTAAATTTTTTCCCATATTTATTTAGTTATCTATGTAAGTAGCTTTAATCTCATTCTTCTCATTTGATAAAAACTAAGATCACACAGCCTGAAAAAGGGGGACATTTGAAATTTTTATATTGATATGGTACTTGTAATTAATGTGAAGCATGTTAAGAATTGAAAAGAAGGCAACCTGAAATAACTTATTTGGTATCTTATTAAGAAATGCGTTTTAGGGCATGCATTTAACTGTACCTGAATCTGGTGTGCTGGAAAGTAACAATCCTGTACTTAATGCCAAATAATAATGCATGAGTAGAAAGGTTGAAAGTCTCACTTCAGATCTTCATTTTATGGTAGGTATAGACAACATCAAAGCTCCTGTTATTTTCCAAAAGTCTGAGTTTTTCTCTTTTTCTTTTTCTTAACTCATTTCTTTCTTTGTTATTTTTTTATTTAATGTAATATTGATTGTGACATTTAAAATAGCAAAAAGCAAATCCAAATATCCAACAATAGAGAACATGTTGAATTAAAGCCATTGAAATATGCGGAATTGTGTTTACTGACATAGAAAGATGCTTATGATATATTGTTAATTGAAAAAGCAGGTAACAAAGTAATATCCAGTATTACGTCAATTCTATAAAAAAAAAAGTATATGTATTCAAAGGCAAAGTTTGGAACAATCTCAGATATCATCTGTAGGCTGTTTCTGTTTGGAAATAACCAAATAGATTTTTGGGTTGACTCAACAAATTATGGTCACATAGATGGTAAGACGGTATGATACCAATCAGCCTTCAAAGTCTATTTACTTTCTACTATATCATACGTAGAATTCACTTCAAAAGCTATTCACTAAAATTTAAACTATGTGGGGGCCAGCCATCATGTCATTAAATTCTGTATACTCCTCAAAACATAATATAGTACCTTGTACCTAGTAATTACTCAAGACATGTTTCTAGGTTGATCACCTACCACAGTGGGATAAAAAATAGAACATCAAAGGTACAAAGATGTATCTTATTTCCAAATACTAAAAAAGAACTACCTTCACATTCCTTACAGGTTATACAGTTCCTTAGAAGCAGACTTATAGAAAATCTTTTTAGTAACCCCCTATGTATGGTTCAGAGGTTAAAAACCTATACATATTATACAAAGTTTCGAATAAATGCACCTTGTGTATTATAACTGCATGGTACTGACATCGTCAAGATGGAAACGATGAATAGATTCATCTAGGTAGGGGAAAAGCAGCTTGGTATTTTAGAAATATGTATGGTATACAAGATAATCAAAACCCAAATGCAAATCACTGGAAGGTGTATTAGAAAATATTCAGGCACATGTGTAAATACTTTAACATGGCCTCACCCTCTTCATGGTCCAAGTATGTATTTTTTAATTGTGGCTGACACCTTCTGCTTCAGCATACCCAGGCTTCTTAAGTGTGTCCAGAGTTGAAAAGGTCTGTCAAGGATTTCCTGATGACGGTGTTGCTTTAATATTCCAGCGTCACCGTCTTGGTTTTGAGATACTCATTTAGAGCTTCCTCACCATGCTTTCTTCATTATTTTAATTCCTTTCCTAAGATGGGATGGACAGAAGTAGGAATTGATGCATGGAGGGATATCTCAGCTATAGGTTTACTTCAAAAAAGGGTCTCCAGGGTGCAGTAGAAGTCCACATGAATCAAAGGGGGATGTTAATCTTATCCCATGTACATTAGGGATGACTATCATAACGTCAGGGTTGCATTGAAACTGACTATGTTATATAGATTGTGCCTAAATATCTGGGTATGAACTATGAGGATTACTGGTATTTATTTTTGAAATTAGTTCCACTAATTTTTGTTTTTTCGTGTTAATTTTATTAACAGAGGTAAAACATAATTCACGGTAACAGAAATATTCTTTGCAAAGTGGCAATTAATTTTTAGAGATGTATTACTATATTCAGCACATCTAATTAAATGAGAAAACTTTCTTTAGAAGTTTAGTAAATTATATTCCTACTGATCACCGTGGGAAATTCCAATTGGAGCTCACATTATTTTTATTAAGAGCTTTATTTTGTGGTAGCTTCCTGGCACCCTGTGGTAAAATGTAAATAAAAGTCTCAAATTCTGCCACTATATATTGTTCATATAATTTTTAATATGAACTTCACTTATCTCCACATCCTTCATTTTTAATCCTTCACATTCCTTATCTTAAACTTTAGGAATTTATTGCCAGAAAACTTGGAAATTTTGAGAAACAATGTCACAGACCTCAAAGCTGCACTTAATCTTCTATGTGAATTGCTTCTCTTGCTGGACATTGTTGCCGAAACCATTTCATTTTCTCTCATTTCATTCAGGAAATTAGACTTGACAAATATTAAGGAAAATACGAAACTTTTCATCTTTTTTAATTGTATGCATATTTATGGCTAAAATACACATTAACATTTGAAAACAGTACTGTATAATACATAAAATAATTGATAATGTTCCCAAGATTAGCAAATCCCAAAGAAATCAGAAATATACAAATTAGATTCTGTATATTATATATACAGTATATAAAATGGTTAAGACATTGGTGTCATTTTTGCTTTAGACTGTTGCTGTGCTAGTATCTCTAAAATCTTTCACTCCTCATTTTCATCATTTTGCTGTATCTGCTGCACTTTATGAGAGGTGGTAAAAAGGACATAAAACTATTTTTTCCTCTATTCCACTCTTTTGTAATTATTTTCTTAAAATATAAAATATACTCTGTTTTTCTCCCCAGAGTCTAGAGTTCCTTTAATGTCTTCTTCTTGTCTGGAAGATAACTTTATTTTTTTTTACTGAAACATATTCGTGATAAGTTTTTCATTATTTTTTACTCGATCCATCTAATTTTTGGACTCATTTATTCTGGGCTTCAGAAATACTAAACAACTTGTTTTTATTACTTTTTTGATAACTTGCCATTTCTCTAGGATTATTTTATATATACATACATATATATATATATATATATATATATATAGGTTTTTTTATATCAAAAACTCACATTATGACAGTGTTCTCATTGGAGATTGGTAATGGCTATAATTTTCCTAACATCCAGCATAACTCTAGTAAACTTATTCCCTGACAAATTGATTCGTCAATCATTTCACCCTTATCTCCATCAGTTAAGAGGCATTTTCTTATTACAGTCATGCATCACTTACTAATGGGAATATGTTTCGAGAAATGTGTTGTTAGGCAATTTTGTCACTGTCTGAACATCACAGTGTATTTACAAACCAAGATGGGCTAGCCTACACATGTAGGCTATATGGTATATTATATAGCTACAAACCTGCATAGGATGTTACTGTACTGAACATTGTAGGCAAATATAGCACAATGGTACATATTTGTATGTCTAAACATAAAAAGTACAGTAAAATATGGTATCAAAGATAAAAGAACGGTGCATCTGTTTAGGGTACTTAACGTAAATGAAGCTTGCAGGACTGGAAGTTGTTCTAGGTGAGTTAGTGATTGAGTGATGAGTGAATGTGAAGGCCTAGGCCATTACTGTACACTGCTGTAGACATATAAACAATGCACACCTAGGCTATGCTAAATTAATTAAAGTATGTTTTTAATAATTATAACTTCCTGTAATTTTTTTACTTAATATTTTTAACTTTTATATTATTTTACTTTATATATTTCTAAACTTTTTGATGCTTGTGATAACATAGCATAAAACACAAATACATTCTACAGCTGTAAGGAATATTGTTATATCTTTATTCTATAAGTATTTTTCTGTCTTTTAAATTTTATGTTAATTTTGTCAATATTTTTGTTAAAAAAGGAAATGCAAACACACACATCCTAGATCTACACAGAATCAGTATAATCAATATCGCTGTCTTCCACATCCACATTTTGTATCACTGGAAGGTCTTTGGGGCAATCATACACATGGAGCTGTATCTCCTATGATAACAATCTTCCGGAATACCTGCTGAAGGCCCTGCTTGAATCTGTTTTAAAGTTAACTATTTTTATTTTTAATAAGTAGAAGGAATAAAGAAATAAGCTCTACAATAATTGTAAAATTATAATATAGTAAATACATAAGCCAGTAACATTGTTTATTGTCGTTATCTAATATTATATGTAATTAATTGCATGTGCTATATATTTATACAACTGGCAGTGCAGTAAGTTTGTTTATACCAACACCATCACAAACATTTGAGTAATGTGTTTCATTATGATGTTATGACAGCTATGATATCACTAAATGATAGTAATTTTTCAGCTTCATTATAATCTTATGGAACTACTGTCATATATATAGTCCATTGTTGACTGAAACATTATGCAGCTGCTATGAGGTGGCTCTGAGTCCCCACCCAAATCTCATCTGGAATTGTAATCCCCGTGTGTTGAGGGAGGGACCTAGTGGAACGTGATTGGATCATGATAACAGTTTCTCCCATACTGTTCTCGTGATAGTGAGGGCATTCTCATGATATCTGTTAGTTTAAAAGGGGCAGTTTCTTCTGTGTTCTCTCTGTCCTGCCACTTTGTGAATAAGGTGCTGGCATCCCTTTCATCTTCCAACATGATTGCAAGTTTCCTGAGGCCTGCCCAGCCATGCAGAACTGTGAGTCAATTAAATATATTTCATTTGTGAATTACTCTGTCTCAGATAGTATCTTTATAGTAGTGTTAGAATGAACTAATAAAGATCATTTGTACCAGGAGTTCGACATTGCTATAAACATAACCTGAAAATGTGGGAACGACTTTGTAACTTTTTAACAGGCATAGCTTGCAACAGTTTGAAGGGCTCAGAAAAAGATAGGCAAATGAGGAAATTTTTGTAACTCTCTAGAGATCTGTTGAATGGCTTTGACCAAAATGCTGATAGTGACACGAACAATGATGTCCAGGCTGAGGTGGTCTCAGATGGAGATGAGGAACTTATTGGGAACTAGAGCAAAGGTCAAGCTTGCTATGCCTTACCAAAGAAACTAGCAGCATTTTGCTCTTGCCCTAGAGGTCTGTGAAACTTTGAACTTGAGAGAGATAATTTAGAGTATCTGGCAGAAGAAATTTCTAAGTAGCAAAGCATTCAAGAAGTGACCTGGCTTTTCCTGAAAGCTTATAGCTGTATGGGTTCACAAAGGGATGATTTGAAATTGGAAATTATGTTTAAAAGGGAAGCAGAGCATAAAAGTTAGAAAATTTGCAGGCTGACCATGTGATAGAAAAGAAACCCATTTTGGGGGGAGAAATTCAAGCCTGCTGCAGAAATTTGCAAAAGTAACAGGGAGCTGAATTAATAGCTAAGACAATGAAGAAAGTGACTCCTACGAATGTCAGAGACCTTTGTGTCAGTCCTTCTCATCGCAGGCCTGAGGCTTAGGAGGGAAAATTTGTTCTGTGGACCAGGCCCTGCTGCTCTGTGAAGCCTTGGGATTTAGTGCCCTGTGTCTTAGCTGCTCCAGCTTCAACTGTGGTAAAAGGGGTCAAGGTGCCATTTAGGTGTTATATCAGAGGGTGCAAGCACCAAGCAGGGACTATACCTGGCAGAGCCACTGTGGCAGAGCTGCCCAAGCCCATGGGAGCCCAGCCCTTGCATCAGCATGCCCTTGATGTGAGATATAAAGTAAAAAAAAAAAAAATATATTACTTTGGAGCCTTAATATCTAAAGACAGCCCAGCTGGGTTTTGGGCATGCAGGGGGCATATGGCCCCTTTGTTTTTGCCAATTTCTCCCATTTGGGATGGGAATATTTACCCAATGACTACAGCCCATTGTATCTTGGAAGTAACTAACTTGCTTTTGAGTTTATAGGCACCTAGGCAGAAGGGACTTGCCTTGTGAACTTGGACTTTTGGATTAATGCTAGAATGAGCTAAGACTTTGGGGGACTATTGGGAAGGCATGACTGGTTTTGAAATGTGAAAAGGACATGAGATTTGGAAGAAGCCAGAGGCAGAATGATATGGTTTGGCTAAATGGCCCCACCCAAATCTCATCTGGAATTGTAATCCCCTTGTGCAGAGGGAGGGACCTAATGGGAGGTGACTGGATCATGGGGGCAGTTTCCCCCACACTATTCTAATGATAAGGAGGGAGTTCATGGGAAAGCTGATGATATAAAAGTGGCATCTTCCCCTGCATTCTTTCTCTCTCCTGCTGCCTTGTGAAGAAGTTGCCTGCCTCCCCTTTGCCTTCCACTGTGATTTTAAGATTCCTGAGGCCTACCCAGACATTTGGATCTGTGAGTCAATTAAACTTCTTTTGTTTATAAATTGCCTAGGTTCAGTAAAATCTTCATAGCAATGTGATAATGCACAAGTATAAGCACATGACTGTATTTAATATTCAGTTTCGGAAAATAAAACGTGAGGCAGAGCAAGATGGTAGAATGGAAAGTTCTACCAATTGTCCCCCCCAAAATGGGATACCAAGTTAACAACTGTATACACACAAAAAATACCTTCTTAAGAACCAAAAATCAGGTAAGCACTCACAGTACCTGCTTTTAACTTCTTACACATGAAAGTCACTGAAGGGATGGAAAAAAAGAACTATGAATCTCAGATGTCACCCCTCTCCAACACCAAGCAGCAGTGACATGGGGCAGAGATCTTCTCTGAGTGCTGGGGGAGGGAAAACACTTCAATTGTAAGGCATGGAACTCACTGCTGTTTTGTTAGAGCACAAAGGAAGACCCAGACCATACTCAGCTGATGCGCACCCACAGAGGGAGCATTTAAACCAGCCCTAGCCAGAGGGGAATCATCAATCCCAGGGATCTGGGCTAGGGTGCCCACAAACATTTCCACAAAGGGCCAAAGTACTCTTAGTCTCTAAACTTGAAAGGCAGTCTAGGCCATAAGGACTGCTACTCATAGGTGAATCTTAGGGCAGAACTAGGCTCAAAGAGTGGACTAGAAGGTATATGCCATACTGAAATAACAGCTGGAGCAATCTAAGGAATGCTGGCTGGCATTACCCGTCTTCAAACCCAAGGCTCCTGGCTCCAAAAGAGACCCTGTCTTCTAGTTGAGGAGAGGACAGGGAATAGTAGGGAGGATTTTGTTTTGCATCTTGGATACCGTTTCAGCTACAGCAGGATAGGGCACTGGTCAGAATTGCGAGAACCTGTTCCAGTCCCTAGCTCCCAGATGGCATATCTAGATACACCCTGGACCAGAAGGAAACCTGCTGCCTTGAAGGAAAGGACCCAGCCATGGCAGCATTCATCATCTGCTAATCGAAGAGCCCTTCAGCTCTGAATACACAGCAGTGATACTCAGGTACTACCTCTATGGCCTAGGTATGCCTCTGAGACTTCCTGGCTTTAGGTATCAATATCACCAGAGGAGGGAGGGTGAAACACAATGTGGATTCTTGTGGACCCTGATTTCAGGACTTGTCTCTTAGATGGCATTTCTGGACCTGCCCTAGTCAAAAGTGGGGGGCCCACTGCCTTGAAGGGTGAGTCACAGGCCAGGCAGCACTCACCACAAGCTAACATAAAGACACTTTAAGCCTTAAGAGAATGTTGGTGTTAGTCTGGCAGTATACCTTGTGGCCAGAGGTAGTGGTGACTACAGAGTGAGGTTCCTCTGCCTTTGGAAAGGGGAGGGGAGGGAAGGGTAGGAAGAGCTGTGTATTGTGTTTTGAGTACCAGTTCAGCCACAATACAGTAAAATACCAGGTAGGTTTTTAAGAGTTTTGACTATAGTCCCTGTGAGTCAGACAGCACTCCTGGACCCACCTGGGGCTTGAGGGACCTCACTGCCTTGAAGGGACCTCAGTGCCTTGAAGGGAAAGACATAGGCTTGGCTGTCTTTCAAGTCAAGTCTTTGAAAAAACATAGGCAGTGGCCAGGGAGTAGTTACAACAGGCCTTGGGTAAGACCTAGTGCTGTGCTGACTTCAGGTCTGACCCAGTAAATTTATAGTGATGGTGACCACAGGGGTATTTGCATCAGTCTGCTTGGTAATAGGATTCTCCTGGATCTAGTGCAAGACCATCAAGGCAGTACCTCTATGAGTCTTCAAAACCACAGCAATACAGGGCTTAAGGTGCCCCCAACAAAAGCAGATATAGCTTAGATCATAACAATCAAGTGCTTTTAAATATCTGGAAACCATTCCCAAGAAAGAAGGCTACCAATAAGCCCAGTCAGTAAGACTACAATAAATGCCTAACCCTTCAATTCTCAGACACCAAAAAAATCTACTAGGATCAATACCATTCAGGAAAACACGTTAACACCAAATGAACTAAATATGGCACTAGTGACTAAATCCTAGATAAATATATGTGATATTTCAGACAGATAATTCAAAGTAGCTGTTGATGAAACTCAAAGAAATTCAAGGTAACAAAGATAATGAATTCAGAATTCTATCACATAAATTTAGCAGAGATTGAAAGAATTAAAAAGAAGCATAAATTATGCAGCTGCAAAAGCAATTGGCATACTGAAGAATGTCTTGAGTTCTTTAGTAACAGAAAGAAGCAGAAAATGAATAGTTTGCTTGAAGACAGACTATTTGAAAATACACAGTCAAGGCCAGGCATGGTGGCTCACGCCTGTAATCCAAACACTTTGGAGGCCAAGGCGGGTGGATCACCTGAGTTCGGGAGTTCAAGACCAACCTGACCAATATGGTGAAACCCCGTTTTAAAAAAAAAAAAAAGAAAAGAAAAAGAAAATACACAGTCAGAGGAGACTGATATTGTTTGGCTTTGTGCACCCTCCAAAATCCCATCTCAAATTAGAATCCCCAACTGTTGAAGAAGGGACCTGGTAGGAGGTGATTGGATATTGGGGGTGATTTCCCGTGCTGTTCTTATGATAGTGAGTTCTCATGAGATCTGATGGTTTTATAAGGGGCTCTCCCCACTTTGCTTCCTGCACTTGTTCTCTTGCCTGTGCCATGTAAGACATGCTTGCCTCCCTCTCTGACATGATTGTATGTTTCTGGAGGTCTTCACAGCCATACAGAACCGTGAGTCAATTAAACTGTTTTTCTTCATAAATTACCCAGTCTTGGGTAGTTCCTTATAGCAGTGTAAAAATGGACTAATACAGTAAATGTGTGCTGCAGAGTGAGGGACTGCTATAAAGATACCCAAAAATGTGGATGCGACTGTGGAACTAGATAAAAGGCGGAGGTTGGAACAGTTTTTAGGGCTCAGAAGAAGACAGAAAGACGCGGGAAAGTTTGGAACTTCCTAGAGACTTGTTGATGATAGTAATGTGAGCAATGAAGTCCAGGCTGAGATGGTCTCAGATGGGGATGAAGAACTTATTGGGAACTGGAACAAAGGTGACTCTTGCTACGCGTTAGCAAAGAGACTGGCAGCATTTTGTCTCTGTCCTAGAGATCTGTGGAACTTTGAACTTGAGAAAGATGATCTGTAATTGAAACTTATGTTTAAAGGGGAAGCAGAGCTAAAAAGTTGGAAAATTTGTGGCCTGACTATACAATAGGAAAAAAAAAAAAACTTTGCTGTGGAGAAATTCAAGATAGCCATAAAAATTTGCAGAAGTAATGAGGAGACAAATGTTAATCACCAAGGAAATGAGGAAAATGTCTCTATAGCATGTCAGATGGCTTTACAGCAGCCCCTTCCATGACAGAACCAGAGGCATATGGGGAAAAAATGGTATTATGTGCTGGGCACAGGGCCTTGCTGCTTTCTATAACTCGGTGTCTTATATTTCATCCATGGCTAAAAGAGGCTAATGTACAGCTCAGGCCATTGCTTTAGAGGGTGTAAGCCCCAAGCCTTGGTGGCTTTGCCGTGGTGTTGGGCCTACAGCACACAGAAGTCAAGAATTGAGGTTTAGCAACCTCTGCCTAGATTTCAGAGGGTATATGGAAACGCCGGGATGTTCAGGCAGAGGTCTGCTGCAGGGGCAAAGCCCTCATGGAGAATCTCTGTCAGAGCAGTGCAAAGGGAAAATCTGGGGTTGGAGCCTCCACACAGAGTCCCCATTGAGGCACTGCCTAGTAGAGCTGTGAGAAGAAAGACACAGTCCTCCAGACAACAGAATAGTAGATGCAACAGGTTGCACCATGTACCTGGAAAAGACATAGACCCTCAACATCAGCTGTGAAAACAGTCAGGACTAAGGATTATACCCTGAAAAGCCACAGGAGTGGGGCTGCCCAAGGATGTGGGAGCTCACCATTTGCATCAACGTGCCCTGGATGTGAGTTATGGAGTAAAAAAAAAATATTTTTGAGCTTTAAGGTTTAATGACTGCCCTGCTGGATTTCAGACTTGCTTGGGGCCTATAACCCCTTTGTTCTTGCCAGTTTCTCTCATTTGCAAGGGAAGCATTTATTCAATGCTCTATCCCCATGGTACCTTGGAAGTACATAACTTGCTTTTGATTTTACAGGCTCCTAGATGGAAGGGACTTGCCTTGACTCAGATGAGACTTTAGACTTAGACTTTGACTTTTGGATTAACGCTGGAATAAGTTAAGATTTTGAGTACTGTTTGGAAAGCCCAGTTGGTTTTTCAATGTGAAAAGACATGAGATTTGGGTGGGGCCTAGGCAGAATAATATGGTTTGGCTTTGTGTCTCCACCCAAATCTCATTTTGATTTGTAATCCCCAAGTGTTGAGGGAGGGACCTTGTGGGAGGAGGTTGGGTTGGTTTTTCCATGCTGTTTTTGTGACAGTGAGTTCCCACAAGATCTGATTGTTTTATAAGCGGCTCTTCCCCCTTTATTCTCTC